>NC_134741.1:1230000-1537500 GCF_049634645.1 Pelodiscus sinensis
TGCAGACTTTAAGGCCAGAGGAGACAGATCATTTTATCTGCCTTACTTCTGCCCTTTCCCCTACTCCCCCTGCTCCATGTAGCAGCAGCTCCCTGCATGGCACAGCAGTGAGTTTGCACCAACACACACTCCAGAAAGGCATCTGACCTTTACTGCGAGGCCCCCAGAGGTGGAGAAGGCCCCACATCCCCTGGGAGTGGGAAGGGATTGATACAGCAACAGGAAGGTGTAGAAACTGTAGAAACCATTTCATATTTAGCTAGAAGCCATCTTGTATAACAGAAAATATTTCAGCTTTTCTCTCAAGCACGTAGACCAGAGAGAACTCTCTGTCACCCCGTGAGAAGAGGCCTATAGGATGGGCTATTGGTATGTGTTAATTGGGCTGGTTGGGACAGGAGAAGTACTCCCTCATACCTGTCCGCCATCTTGCTGGTAAGACTTTGTTTTTCCAAGTTTAATTGATGATTTCTGTAATTGGATGCCCTGACGTCAGACTGTTTGGCTAAGGGTATAAAGATACTAGGATTGATTGTATTAGCCAGCCTTACTGGGCCTGGCTTTGCTGGGACCACGTTTGGCTCATGCTGTGCTTTATTAATTAATAAAGCTGTTTGCTAGCTGCCTAAACAGAGAGGAGCGTTTTTTGCTTCAACAATTTGGAGGTTCCACTGAGATTCCTAACATGCCACTTGCCCATATGGACGGACCAGCACTCCATTTCCAAGCCTCTCAGAGCACTCAATAGAAGGTAAGGGGATACCTGTCACAAAATCTCCTGGTTGAGGGCTTGGGATTTGGAGTGACCGTTGGGGTAAAGGGTGCTACGGAATCCAATTTTGTGGAGCAGCTAACAATTTGTCTGTCTGTGTCTGTCTTTGTCTATTAGGCCTGTCTTATGTGTCACAGTTCCAAAAGGGCACACCGGTGTCTCTAGTGAGGCAGCCATGCGCTGGACCCTCTGTGTTCGGACGCTGAAAGCTGGTGTGGTGCCATTACACTCTCTTGGCACATGAAACTGTGGGAAAGCTTTGTTGTCTCTCTCTGTTACTTGTGGACATAGTACTAACCTTTGAGGCTAACTCCAGGCTATAGTATTCCCCATTCCGCCAGGCTGTCTCCAGGCACCAGGACGTGGTGTTCTGCCGGGCTGGGGCAGGTGCCGGAAACCCCTGCGAGCCAGGTGGACTTTGAGTCCAGTGCCTCGTAACCAAAAAGGGGGGGGGGGGATCAGTGTGAGCAGGCAAATTCTTAATTCGGTGACTTGCAGAAGAAAGTAGTGTAAGCTGGTGGACTCAACCTGGTGTCTTACAGAATCTTTAAAAGTGCGCGCAGAAAATGGGGGTAGGTCAGTCTATAGGAATTCCAGTGCCCTGGTTTTCCCTGGTATAGGATCCTAATGAAGTCTGATATTAAGTGCCAGGTGTCTTAGGGCAGCGCCACTTAATAGAAACCCATGGGAACTGGACAGTAAAGAAAGATGCATCTAAATGTGAAAAACTGTAGAAAAAAATGTGTGTGGAAAACGAGTATGAATGTAATGAGTGAAGTATGAATTCCGCTGCATAGGTCTGAGTCTTGAGCTGATCCCAGCTGCACCAGGGCGCTCCCACGAGGGAGCTCTGAACACGAAGGGGGGGGTCAGCTGAACCACGAGACTCAGCGGATATGTGAGGGAGTGACGACTCCCCTCATTTCATGAGCTGCTAAGGTCTGACACTCTAGACCTGGCAGACTCTTTCTTTGGAGTGTGTAAAGTTACTTTAGGTGGGGCTTAGTCTACACACACCCTCACATTGCCAAAAGGCACCCCTGTGTACTACATGTACGTGCATAATGGTCCAAGGACCTATAAGCATTTAACAAATTGGAAAAGAGGAAAAATCCCTATGGGATAAAAGTGAAGCTCAGAAAAGCAAAAATCCACGCTGCAGTAAGATAGGTAACTTACAAACTTGCTGCAGCGCCTCTGTGCCAAAATAATGCACAAGAAGTGGGGGAAAAAAAAGATTTCTCAGTTGGCACACCCGTATCAACCAAGATGGGGGGGGGGGGAATTCGGCATGACATCACCCCTCTACCCCTTTTTATAACGCATACACAGAGAGGAAACGTGAAAAATAACTGAAAGGAATTAGCTCTTCCCTTTGAAAACATGGGCTCGTGTAACAAACTTGCCCGATCCAAAGCAAAACACCAAGTTTAAAATAAGTTTAACAGTTTAAGGGAAGTGGTCTGCAAATTCTAAGGAAAAAATTAAGCAATATTGTAATGTGTAAGGAGGAAAAACTGCTTTAAAAATGACTCCTTGTTTCTTGCAGCCTCTTTCAATCATCTAAGCAAAGAACCAATCAAGTTAAACATTTAGCTACAGACACTTTGTTAAATCTATTAAAGGGAAAATAAGGAATTCTACTGAAACTTAATTGGTTAACCGCAGAAAAGAATAGAATATATACATTGTAAATTTGTAAAACCTGCACCCTAAGAGTTAAATGTGTCTTCCAAGCAAACTAAGTATTAAAAAAAAAAATCCACGTCCAGAAACTTCACGGTGTTTCTGTTCAAGGCTGAGTTGATAGCACTTTTGGCTTGCTTTCAGATCCAAGGTTGTGTGTGTCTGCAAACTGCTTGTCTGGAAGGGGGAGGGCCTGTAACATTGTACATAATTCTTTTCAGGAGAAGAAAACCTTTTTTGCTTGCTGGAATAGTAACTAGCAAGCGCCTTGCTCTAAGAAAAAATGTCTGTGGCAGTAAATCATTTGAAGCTTCACACATTAAAAAAAGCCTGGTCTGCAGTACAAGAGGGAAACTGAGGCATGCCACCTTTAACTTAATAATTAAACAATGAAGTAATTTACTCAAACCCTCTGAAGCTGGTGTGCAAAATAAAAGCATACCATTGGGTAACAGCAGGCTGATCAAAAAGTAGCAAAAACATCTGTAAAGGAAAAGTATTCTAAAATATAATGCACAACCCAATGTGGGTAGAAATGTTTTCTTTGTCTTTCAGATCATAAAAAAGCGCTAATATCAGCTGAAAATTAACTGAAAGAAAAAAAAACCGTGGTTTTGTGTCATGACATAATAAGTTTGTGTTCTGTGTTCTGTCCAGATTTGTTTTGTGTGTGTCTTAATTGTGATATATGTATTTCAAACATTGTTGTGTGTACAATATTGTTGTTTTAATGAAAGAATAATTTAAGTCCCTTGAATAATCTTAACTTTGTGCTTTACACAGATGGTTTTTTGCTTTTATAATTCTAGTGAAATTTTAGCGGAATCTGCTCCTGTAACTGCTGTTTTTCCCTTCTCTCCTACTACCGCCAGCTCCTTTGCCATCTCCGTTGGAACTGGCCCTCCTGCAAGACCAAGCCCCAGAATCATAAAAGCAGGAGTGGAGACTGGCAGGGTGCACTTGTGGTGAAGCTCTGATGGTCACATTGTTGCCCTCGTGGTCTTGCTACCTCATCTTGCCTCCGTGCTCCCTGGATTGTCACACATTGGCAAAGGGGGGATGGTAGCAACCCTAAAAAAAATTGGTTTGCTCCTAAATTCTCCCAAGCAGCCAAAGATTACTGTCTGGCTTGCCCTGTCTGCCAAGTTCACAACATGGGTAAACCTGTAAAGACAGTTCCGGCAACCAGACCTCCGCCTTTCGGACCATTCCTGAATTTACAAATGGACTTTATTCAATTGCCTTAATGTCAATTTTTTGAATATGTTCTGGTTATTGTTTGCTTGTTTTGGGGAGGGGTAGAAGCTTATCCCTGCAGGAAAGCTGATGCCATCACAGTGGCAAAAAAAACCAACTTCTGAATCATTACATCCCATCATGGGGAATACACCTTGTGATCTCCAGTGAAAAGGTACACACTTTACTGGACAAATTGTTCAAAAACTGGCAAAGTACTACTCTATTAGACAAGCACTGCACTGCCCGTGACACCCGGAGAGCGCAGAAGAAGTAGAAAGATGAAACAGGATTTTAGAGAACAAACTTGCTAAAATATGTGAGAACTCTGGCTTAACATGGGTAGAAGCACTCCCGATTACCCTAATGAGCATGAGAGCCACTCCTAATCAGAAAACTGGACTCAGTCCACATGAAATTGCATGTGGCCGACCTATGAGATTGTTAAGCAGCCCAGAAATTGACCTGGCTGATGTCACACTTATTAAAGGAAGCATAGTCAAGTATTGTCAGGAACTTATGAGGTGTGTACAGTCTTATAATTCATAGGTTAAGGATGCATTCCAGGAGGCCCCGACTGAGCCATGCCATAAACTACAACCAGGAGACTGGGTTTGCATGAAGGTTCACCTGCAAAAGACTGCCCTGGAACCCAGGTGAAAGGGTCCCTATCAAGTTCTACTGACCACTCATACTGCTTTAAAGTGTGAGAGATTGCCCGCCTGGATTCATGCCTCCCACTGCAAACCAGTTCCAGCCCCTAAAGAGGTTGGCCCCAACAAGGAGCACCGCAGACCTGGTACCAGAAACCCAGGTCCAGAAGTAGATGGGGATCAGCGCAGGCTCGGTACTGGCAATCCATACCCAGAAGCAGATGATCCTGAGAGACTGAGGCCAAGGTACCAGCTGCAGCCCAAAGAACCTGCCAGTGATAGGTGAAGCAAACTACAAAGTCCTGAAGAACAGCCAGCGTAAGGATGGACAAACAATTCATGTTGAGCTTATGCTTAATCTTGTTTTTAATACCTAGCAGTTATAACCTATATGGTTCAAATGTATTCATGCTTTTAATGAATCAAGTTTCCCAAGAATTTAATTCCACAGGTTGCTGGATATGTGCTCACAGTCCTGTACATTCAGAAGGAGGTATCCCAATGATTCCAGTCCCACTAAACAACATTCAAATGAATGGCACACTGTTTAGTGAACTAAAGCCAAATGATACTTGGCAGGATAAAGGGTTTACTAACCCAGGGTATATCCGCTTAGCCCTGACCCCAATTGGAAAGTACTGCTGGACATGTAATGGTTCAGGAGCCAGGGTGGGAAAAAGCCAAAACAGAATGGCCCTAGACTACGTCCTAGGAAGTAAGGGCAGGGTTTGTGCCTTAGTGGGAAGAGAATGCTGTGTGTATATTACGGACACCAGCACGCAAGTAGAGGAAGATGTCTCAGAGATTGAAAAAAAACTGGAAAGCCTAAGACAGGAGGAAAAGTGAACCCTCGGGTTGGTTGGGAGGCTGGTTTGGACATGTGGGAACTTGGATTTTGCAAGTAGTTTTAGTATTGGCTATATTCTTTTGCGCTTATTGCTGTTTCTTGTTAATCAATTGCTGTATTTCTTGTATTCTGGAAAACACAAGACAGACCCTTACCAAAGGGAATGTGGAACTCATGATGTTAAAATAGGATGAGCAGAGAAAGGAACAAGAAATGTACATAAATACTTTAATGGAAATGGAGGTATAAAATGGTTTCCAGGTTAGCCTTTAAAAGGCTAAAAGGGGGGAGCTGTTGAAACTGTAGAAACCATTTCATATTTAGCTAGAAGCCATTTTGTATCACAGAAACCATTTCAGCTTTTCTCTCAAGCACGTAGACCAGAGTGAACTTTCTGTCACCCTGTGAGAAGAGGCCTACAGGATGGGCTATTGGTATGTGTTAATTGGGCTGGTTGGGACAGAGATGTACTCCCTCGTACCTGTCCGCCATCTTGCTGATAAGACTTTGTTTTTCCAAGTTTAATTGATGATTTCTGTAATTGGGTGCCCTGACGTCAAGACTGTTTGGCTAAGGGTATAAAGATACTAGGATTGATAGTATTAGCCAGACTTACTGGTCCCCGCTCTGCTGGGACCATGTCTGGCTCATGCTGTGCTTTATTAATTAATAAAGCTGTTTGTTAGCTGCCTAAACAGAGAGAAGCGTTTTTGGTTCGACAAAGGGAAGTGATCCCAGGGCCACACTTGTGGGTCTGTATCACAAACACATGCACAACAGCCCTGTGCTCAGACTGAACAGGCACCTTCTTTCAGCAATTTCCTTACACTGACAGGCTTCGCTGCACACAGGGCTTGGTACTGCAAATATGGGGAGAGATGCACTAAGTTAGGGTATGTCTACACTACCCCGCTAGTTTGAACTAGCGGGGTAATGTAGGCATACCGCACTTGCAAGTGAAGCCCGGGATTTGAATTTCCCGGGCTTCATTTGCATAAACTGGGCGCCGCCATTTTTAAATCCCTGCTCGTTCGAACCCCATGCCGCGTGGCTACACGCGGCACGAACTACATAGCTCGGACTAAGGCTTCCTAGTCCGAACTACCGTTACTCCTCGTGGAATGAGGAGTAACGGTAGTTCGGATTAGGAAGCCTAGTCCAAACTACCTAGTTCATGCCACGTGTAGCCGCGCGGCACGGGGTTCGAACGAGCAGGGATTTAAAAATGGCGGCGCCCATTTTATGCAAATGAAGCCCGGGATTTGAATTTCCCAGGCTTCATTTGCAAGTGCAGTATGCCTACATTACCCCGCTAGTTCGAACTAGTGGGGTAGTGTAGACATACCCTTATTGATTATTGTGCGGGGCCCGCTGGTTTGCCACTTGAAACTGGGACCCCCCATGCCCTGTGTCTCCCCAGCCTGGGCCCCTCTTGCTCTGTGCTGCTGGAATGTGGTGGGAATCCCCCCGACCCTGCCCTCACACAAGGCTTTACACAGCCTAGGACAGACCCAGCTATTGTAAGGTTCCCTCACATCTCCAAAGCCTGGTTCTCCAGCCCTGTCCTGTCTTGCCTCGGTCACAAGCCTGAGCAGTGTGAGGCTACATCTATACTGCAGGGCTACGTCTGGACTGGCAAGTTTTTCCACAAAAACAGTTGCTTTCGCGGAAAAATTTACCAGCTGTCTACACTGGCCATTTGAATTTCTGCAAGAACACTGATGATCTCATGTAAGATTGTCAGTGTTCTTGCGGAAATACTATGCTGCTCCTGTTTGGGCAAAAGTCCTCTTGCGCAAATGCTTTTGCGCAAAAGGGCGAGTGTAGACAAGGCGGTATTGTTTTGGGCAAAAAAGCCCCAATAGCGAAAATGGCAATCAGGGTTTTCTTGCGCAAAACTGCGTCTAGATTGGCACGGACGCTTTCCCGCAAAAAGTGCTTTTGCAGAAAAGCACCCGTGCCAAACTAGACACTCTTTTCCGCAAATGCTTTTAACGGAAAAACTTTTCCGTTAAAAGCATTTGCGGAAAATCATGCCAGTCTAGACGTAGCCTGAGGTTTTGTGCAAAAACGGCCATTTTTGTGCAAAAACTTGAGGCGCATCCACACTACAAGCCCGTTCTTGTGCAAGAAAAAGTATCATAAATCATATAAGAACACAGGGCTTTTTGTGGCAGTTATCCCACTTTATATGAGGAATAGGCCTTTTTGTACAAGAGCTCAAGAGTTCATGAGCAAGAAGCCTTCGTATAGACCTAGCTCCGGTGTGTTACGCTGGGCACCCGCTCCTTAGTGTGGTGAGGCCAACACACCAGCTGTTGTTCCTGTGCAGGTTCCTGCAGCACATTTAGCTACACACCGTGGTTTAGAGAAAGGCAATGGAACCTCTCTTACTCCAGAGAGATGGGCTGAAGTTACATGAACAGTGAGCGCACAGGGCAAAGCAGATCACCCAAGAAATAAACACAAACACCATCTAAGCCTCAGAAACTAGGCAGGCTGGGAACGAAGCAGCATCTCATCCTTGTTCACAGCAGGTACAGTCCCACACAGGCAGGCTGGGCGAGGGGCAGCTGAGAGTTTGCCTGAGACCTCAGGGACCCAGCATGAGGAACCATCCCAGGCATCTCTGACAGGAACAGAAGGGGATAGACAAGGGAGGGGGAGCGTGAGAACAGTGCCTCAGGGGTTGTGTAGCTTGCTGCCCTGGTTACAGGTGTGGCCAAAACACAGGGCTCACTGGGAGCAGGATTTGAACCTATGAAGGGAAACCCCAAACTCCTCGGCTGTGTCTAGACTGCATCCCTTTTCCATAAAAGGGATGCAAATTAGACACATCGCAATTACAAATGAAGCAGGGATTTAAATCCCCCTGCTTCGTTTGCATAAAAATGGTTGCCACTTTTTTCCGGCTAGGAGCTTTGCCAGAAAAAAGCACCAGTCTAGACGCGGATCTTTCGGAAAATAAAGCCTTTTCTGAAAGATCCCTTATTCCTCTTAAAATAAGGAATAAGGGATCTTTCGGAAAAGGCTTTATTTTCTGAAAGATCTGCGTCTAGACTGGCGCTTTTCTCCAGCAAAGCTCCGAGCCGGAAAAAAGCGGCAGCCATTTTTATGCAAACGAAGCAGAGGGGATTTAAATCCCCGCTTCATTTGCAATTGCGATGTGTCTAATTTGCATCCCTTTTACGGAAAAGGGATGCAGTCTAGACACAGCCCTCATGTGCTAGGAACCAGGTTTGCTGTGTGAATTCTGTGGCAAGTGACGTCAGGCCTGGGAACTGGGATTATTTACCAGTTTCCCTGGCCCTGGGGGCACTGCTGAGCTTATACCTGTCATGGCTGAGTGGTTAAGGTGTTGGAATTGAAATTCAATAGGGTTTCCCTTGCACAGATGCAAACCCTGCTCACCGCAAGGCCTGTGTTTTGGCCACACTTTCTCCACTACATGCCCTGTGTTCCACCTGGGTCCATGCAAACATTTCCACAAACTACCAGTTGCTAATGGACACTCACAGCTAATTATATAATTACATTTGAGCCATTTTGCTAGTGCAGCAGATGGGGAGATCAGTTTAATTGACATTATAAAACAGAGTAAGTATTGTCACTTTCTCGTGCTACTTTGTCAAACTTCTTTTTAAACATTATGACCAACACAAAAGGTTTCAATGTTTTCTTTATTTAAAGCAGTAGTGGACAACCATTTTTGGGTCATGGTCATTGACCCACAGAAGCAGAGGAGTAGCTGTGTTAGCTTGGATCTGTCAAAGTGACGAGGAGTCCTGTGGCACCTTATAAACTAAAAGATTTATTGGAGCATAAGCTTTCGTGGGCAAAGACCCACTTCGTCAGATGCAAGTCAAGCTAACACTGCTACTCCTCTGCTTCTGTGGGTCAGCAACCACAGTACTGCTGACCCACAGAAACACCAGTTGGGGACCACAGAACTGAGAAGCAAAAAAAAAAAAAAAACCTCACAACCAACCCTCCAAACCTTCCCAATGCTCACTGATGTAGGGCACAGTGTGTGAGACAGGGCTGCCAGGAAAGAGGACAAGGATGGGGAGCAGGATTTGAGAGGGAGCTGGGGTGTAGAAGCAGGCTGGAAGCAGTGTCTGGCCAGGTGGAGGGAGGAGGAACAAGAGAAGAGGCAGAGTGTGATCAGGAGAGAAGGTGCAAGAACAAGGGGATTGTCAGAGCAAGCTGGGGGTGAAGGGAGGGAAGTGAGGGGGTTGGGTGGGACAGGTCTGGGAATGAGGGAGAATGTTACCTGGCTTCGTAACCCCTTGCAGCAACATCTCCAGCCACACCCTGCCCCAGAGGGACGTCCTGCTGCTGCAGCCATGCAGCTGCAGGTCAGCCCTGGAGACCAGAAGTGTCACTGCTGCAGCCACATGGGACTGCAGGCACCACTGCTACAACCATGCAGCCAAGGGCTGGCCCCAGAGGCACTACTGCCATGGCCTCATGGCTCCAGAAGCATGAGAGTCTAAGGCTGTGACCATGACCTAGCTTTGGAGGCCAGAGGTGCAGTGGTGCCTTGAATTTTGGAGGCCAGCCCTAGTCCATATGACTGAGGTGCCATTGAGGACCCTCAGTCCCAGCGCTGCCTCCTCTCCAGTGTCTGCATGGCAGAAAGAGGGGCGGGCTGAGCTCTTTCCCCTGCAATACATGCCCATAAAGACGTGGGACCTGGTACTATCTCATGGGCAGGATCAAAGCCTTAGGTGGGCCTGATTCTGAATCAGAATCAGGCCCACCTAAGGCTTTGATCCTGCTTGCTAAAAGGTTTTCCCCACTTCTGGTATTTGGTTTCTCCCCTGTGTGGGTTCTCCAATGCCTAACAAGCTGCGTCCTCCAAATGAAGCTTTCCCCACAGTCAGAGCAGCTGAAGGGTTTCTCTCCTTTGTGGCTTCTACAATGTGTATCAAGCTTTGAGCTACAACTGAAGCTTTTCCCACAGTCAGAGCAGCTGAAGGGTTTATCTCCTGTGTGGGTTCTCCTGTGTTTAACAAGTTGTGACCTCTGAGTGAAGCATTTCTCACAGTCAGAGCAGTTGAAAGGTTTATACCCTGTGTGGATTCTCCTATGGAGAAGAAGGTATGATCTGTGACTGAAGCATTTCCCACAATCAGAGCAGCTGAAGGGTTTCTCTCCTGTGTGTGCTCCCATATGGTTAAGAAGATTTGAGCTCCGACTGAAGCTTTTCCCACAGTCAGAGCACCTAAAGGGTCTCTCTTCTTTGTGGCTTTTCTGGTGGCTATTAAGGACTGTGCTACTACTGAAGCTTTTCCCACAGTCAGAGCAGTAAAAGGGTTTCTCCCCCGTATGAGTTCTCCTATGGATAAGAAGATTAGCATTCCGACTGAAGCTTTTCCCACAGTCAGAGCAGCTGAATGGTTTCTCCCCTTTGTGGCTTCTTAAATGTGTTTTAAGGTTTGAACTATACCTGAAGCTTTTCCCACAGTCAGAGCAGCTGAAGGGTTTCTCTCCTGTGTGCCTTCTTAAATGTGTTTTAAGGTTTGAACTATACCTGAAGCTTTCCCCACAGTCAGAGCAACTAAAGGGTTTCTCCCCTTTGTGGATTTTCCTATGTGTATTCAGCTTTGAGCTACAAATGAAGCTTTTCCCACAGTCAGGGCAGCTGAAGGGTTTCTCCCCTGTGAGGGTTCTGTCTTGTGTAAGAAGAGCTGCACAGTCACTGCAAGTGCAGGGTGACTGTTGATGGGGGATTTTCTGTTTAACAGTTTCTGTGTTTGTTTTTCTCTCTCTGCTTCTGTGACTGGATTTACTCTGCCCCTCTCCTGGATGGTTTCCCTGCTGCATTTGTGGGCTACGTGGATTCTCACAGGCCTCTTCTTCCTCAGTACTTTGAGAAACATGCCCTTGAGATCTTCCCAATAACATCTTGCATAGAGCCATTTGCTCCGGTCCTTCCTGCTGAAGATTCTTCTCATGGTTCTCACTCAGCATCCCATCACCTGCTGTGACAGAGAATCCAGACAGGAGTCATTCCCTGTGCTGAGCTGAAAGGAAACACTAAAAGAGAAATAGAAAAGGGGAAACACGCCTAAAAAATGGCTGGAAAGATTTAATAATCTGAGCTGAGTTCACCCTCCTTCTCCATAGCTCTTTTGCCCACCCACCACCTTCAAATTGGAGTTGAAGACAGGCTGAAGGTTCAGTGAGACTAGATGATAATGCACAAGTGAAACCTGCCAGAAGAACACAGCAATTGGTTTGTGAATCAGTTAGCTGATCGCTCACCTGTGTGGATGTCACACACCTCTTCTTCCTCACAGCCCTGGAGATCTGGGATCCGTAGCTCCTCCCCTTGCTTCACCCAGGAGAGCACATGAGCTTTAGAGACTGGAAATCCTGTTTGGGGAGCAATTAACCAAGTGCTGATCTTGTTCATTACAGCCTATGCCATTACTGCTTCCAGAGTCAGGATCTGAGTCGCCCACCCATAGCGGCTCCTTCCTCACCTTGCAGAGACTGGGCTCTGGCTGGTACAAGATCCCAGGACACACTCACCTGCAATAAAGGTGAATCCCCCCCTACCTTGGGAAAGGCTGAGCTGGTTCCTTAGGGGAGCTGAGCACTCTGCTGAACTCTCTAGGGCATTTCTTAACCATTGGTGCGAGTACCCTTAGAGTATTTGAGAGAAGTCTGGGGAGTGTGTCAACACAACTGAAATTTGGAGAAAACTGATTTTTTTTAAGTTTTACAGCACTTTATTATTTTTCTACTTTTTACACTAAAAAATGTCATCATCCAACTGGCTACGATCAAGTTGTTTAAACAAATGTGTTCCAATAGTTAAAAAAATGTTGTGTGTCTGAAAATTGTAGGTGTTGGGGGCTCTTAGTTTTTCTTAAAGCGGGTACTTAAAAAAAAAGGTTGAGAAACACTGATCTAGGGTACAACTTGGTCTCTCTCAAGACCCATTTCTGTCCTGCCCTGCGATGGAACACACTGCTAGGAAGAGGAGCTCTAGGGCAAGCTGGCAGGTCTGACACTGAAGCCCCCAGTCAGAGCTCAGACTGCAGCTGCCACATGGTGGGTCATGAGGGCTGGGAGAGGAAGGACCCAGCAGAGCTCTAACTCCCCAAGGCTCTGTCCACAAAGCTCCTGGCTGGGGGGCTTGGCTCACCCTGCTCTTTGGCTCAGATGCTCTACTTGGGCCAGAAGGAGGCAGGGGAAGTTGTCTGAGGAGAAAAATGAACCCTTGGCTGGTTGCTTCAGGCCCTGCCTATGCTCCACACTCCTGATCCTGACTGACTGTGCATGGGAGGGCCCTGCCAGCTGCCCACAACAGCTGCCATTCCCATGGCCGACCAGGGCCGTGCCCAGCTGTTCCTGTGGCCAGCTAGGGCAGAGATGGGCTGTGCTGCTTCTTTGCTGCTTGTGGGTGTTGCTGCAGCTCAGCTCCCCCTCTGCAGCCTCAGTTCTACTCTGCCAGCAGCAGCCCTTGTGTGGTTTCCCAGCTTCCTCTTGTGGTCAGTTGGGCCTGCCATTAGGTGCCCCACTGGGCTACACAGAATCTACCAGAGACAGGAAAGGACTCTGAGTCTGCGCCTTCCTTCTAGGGCCTCAGCACCACAGCACAAGTGGTACTCTGCAGGCACTAACAGAAGCCACACCCAACCCCACAGCTCTGGTATCTGCTGTTCCTGCCTGGGCCCTTCCACTGAGAGCTCTGGCCAAGGCACAACAGGAGCAAGATGCTGGGAAGCACACAGAGACCTGGGGTGTGGGAAGAGCAGCACCATTGTTATGTCCCTGAACCTGCTTCCCCCAAAGGGGCCATGGAGGGGACAGTCTCTCACACAGGAGCCAGGATTCCTGGGGATCATACTGCTGACATTGGGGCTGGGAGAAATGAAGGATCCTGAACCAAACCCAACCCAGCTGCACCAGAGCCCACCTGAAGGGATAGGAATCCTTACCCAGCCAGCTCACAGCCTCATAATTCTCCTGCATCACATCCCAGTAGAGGGTTCTCTGACCCGGATCCAGCAGAGCCCATTCCTCCTCAGAGAAATACACAGCCACCTCCTCGAAGCTCATCAGCACTGCCACAGCCATTTCCTGTCCCTGGCCTGCAGCGCCAACGGCTGAGCTGGAGACAGAGACGGGTGTCTTGTAACCTGGCAGGGGGAGAAGGGCAATTGGTGACATGTCAGAAGAGGCTTTAATCCTTTCCACACTCTCAGTTTCCCCAAACTTTGGCCCTGGTGACACACATGCTAGACTCTGCCCTTGTGGGCAAACGCTGAGTCTAGCTATTCTAGAAAAACCACGCACAAATTAGACGCCAGAGTTACATTAATTTCTCCCAATATCTGGCTTGAGTTTCAATATTACTGCACCTGGAACAATCTACATTGCATTGTTGCACAAGAAGATATGCAACTGAGGCGCGGTGATGTATATCGCCGTGCCTCATTTGCACACCTAATGAGCTGCCATTTTTGCGGAAGGGGTTTTATTTATTTATTTAAATATTTTTACCCCACCGTTCTATTTAAAATATTCAAGGCGGCTTACAAAAAAAAAAAAACACAATACAAATATATATAAAAATTTAAAATATGAGACCGCAGAGGGACATAACCAGCTACAAACATATAAAGAGGAGGAACACACACATACAGACTCAAACATTAATAAAAGCATGAATAAAAAGGGTGGCTTTAGCCTGACGCCGAAACAACACTAGCATTGGCGCCATGCGAATATCCCAAGGAAGAGACTTCCACAGCCTAAGAGCAAAAGCTGAGGATGCACTGTTCCTCGTAGATGTTAATCTTATCTCCACAAGTGGGGGAACACTAAGCAAAGCCTTCCCAGCTGACCTCAATCCCCGGGCAGGTTCATATGGGAGAAGACGGTCCTTCAGATACCCCGGTCCCAACTCATTTAAGGCTTTATAGGTCATAACTAAGACCTTAAATTGTGCCTGGAAACATACTGAAGCACTGGCATCAAGTGTTAGTTAAAACTTGAGCAGCCGCATTCTGGACCAGTTGAAGTTTCCGAAGACTCTTTAGAGGCAGCCCCACATAAAGTGCATTACAGTAATCCGTCCGGGATGTAACAAGAGCATGGATCACTGTGGCCAAGTCATGCTTGTTCGGAAAGGGTCGCAGCTAGTGGATCAAACGAAGTTGCCCAAAGGCACTCCTGGCCACCGAAGAAATCTTTTTTTCAGATGTTAAAAAAGGGTCCAGGAGGACTCCCAAGCTGTGTATCTGTTCTTTCAGCGGGAGAGTAACCCCATATAGAACAGGTGCCATGCCATATTGACGAACAGATGGCCTCCTGATCCACAAGACCTCAGTCTTATCTGGGTTCAACTTCAGCTTATTTGACTTCATCCAAACCATCACTGCCTCAAGACACTGATTTAAATCAGTTACCGCCACACCTGTTCTAATGTCACAGGGAAATAGAGTTGGGTATCATCTGCATATTGATGGCATGGTCCTCCAAAACTCCTTATGACCTCTCCCAGCGGCTTCATGTAGATATTAAATAGCATAGGGGACAAGATGAAACCTTGCAGGACCCATAGCACAATCGCCACGGGGTCGAATAGCAGCAGCTTCTGATAAGTGTCCCAACAGGTAGGACCGGAACCACTGCAAAACAGTGCCTCCAGTACCCAACTCCGCCAGGTGTCCCTTGCCTGCCCTCCCTGCTCTCACCAGGGACTGAATAAGCCACCACACAGCCAGGTGTGCTGCTCTCATCATCACACAAATACAACAGGGCTGTCTACAGTACTCTTTCTTGCACAAAAAAACCCTCTTGCACCAGAGCTGCTCTTTCTGAAAATAAGCAGAGAACGGAACATATTCTTTCTAAGAACCATGCCACACAACCACATTATAAACCTCCAGGAACCCAGCCCTGCAACCAAAAAAGATGCCAACTCTGCCCACATATCTACACTGACGAATTCATCGAATTCACTCGAGCAAACAACATAAGCCACAAAATCAAAGGGTCATTTGACTGCTCATCTAGAAATTTGATCTATGCCATCAAATGCTAACAGTGCCCCTCTGCTATATATATTGGTCAATTCCCTGCGAGACAGAATCAAGGGACACAAATCGGATATACGTAAAAGGAATACTCAGAAACCAGTGGCAGAATATTTCTGCTTACCTAACCATAAACTAACAGATCTGCAGGTGGCAGTCTTGTTACAGGCCAGCTCCTCTAATCAAATCCACAGGGAAAGCTTGGAATTACAATACACATACAAATTCAATTCGCATGCTAATAGGCTCAATCTAGATACAGGATGGTGGATTCTTTATCACTGAAGGTGCTAACAGCTTTCTGAATGGTATCCTTCCTGCCTTAGCTATCTATCTGTCTACTGACTTTGATTTTTATCTGCTCAGTGTTGAAACAAAAAAACGCTCCTCTCTGTTTAGGCAGCTAACAAACAGCTTTATTAATTAATAAAGCACAGCATGAGCCAAATGTGGTCCCAGCAAAGCCAGGCCCAGTAAGACTGCTAATACAATCAATCCTAGTATCTTTATACCCTTAACCAAAAAGTCTGACGTCAGGGCATCCAATTACAGAAATCCTCAATTAAACTTGGAAAAACAAAGCTTTATCAACAAGATGGCGGACAGGTACGAGGGAGTACATCTCCTGTCCCAACCAGCCCAATTAACACATACCAATAGCCCATCCTGTAGGCCTCTTCTCACGGGGTGACAGAAAGTTCTCTCTGGTCTACGTGCTTGAGAGAAAAGCTGAAATGGTTTCTGTGATACAAGATGGCTTCTAGCTAAATATGAAAAGGTTTCTACAGCTTCTACATCAGGTTTAGCATCCCTTCTCCAGATACTTAAAAAAAAAAGGAGCATCTTTCTCCTCCCCCCACCCCTTCTATTTATTTCTAGTTTTCATTTCCCCTACTCATAACTCCAGTCATCTGAAGAAGCAGGCTGTGCCCACGAAAGCTCATGATACCATCTACATGTTTTGTTAGTCTATAAAGTGCTACCAGACCATTTGTTGTTTTTTACTTTATTTTCAGACTTTTGGTGCGCTTTTAGAAAGACTGTTTTAAAAAACATATTTATTTAATTTTTGTCATGGGGGGGGGGGGGGGGCAGCCTGCCAGGAAGCTGTGAGCCAGAGTTGGGGAAAGGGAAATGGTATACGTGGGGTAGGGGGCTGAGATGTGGCCGGGCAAGGGGGGAGGTGCAGACTGGTGAAGAGGGGAGGCAGTGAGAGAGATGCTGGGGGCAGCCTGCCCAGAGACCCAGGATGTGTCCTGGTGGGGGGGGGGGGCTGTCAGGGGACCCGAGATGCAGCTGGGGGGGGGGGGGAGGAGAGAACAAGTGTCACATGCAGATTAGGAGCAAGACACATGCACAGAAGGAGAAAGTTGCAAATCCCCTGACATAAAAACAGTGAAGCGAGAAAGAATTCCCCGTTCACTGCTGGGTGTGGCTGCAAAGGAAGGGGTGCAGGGAGGGTTGCCCAAAGGGCCAGGAGGCATTTGGGGCATCTTATACCAGAAAAGAGCTGCAGCCTAGGCATAACCTAAGCGTAACTTTTTTCTGAGTTCATGTTAAAAGGCGTTAAAAAGGGAACCTTTTCGGAGTTTGGGGCCAGTGCAAGCTCCCCAATATGGGGGTGGGGGTGTTCCCAGATGGTCAGGGGCCAGATCCAGGCAGGCTAGGAGCCACGTGCGGCTCCTGGGCCCTTGGTTTCCTACCCCTGCTTGGCAGCGGGAGCTAGGCCACTTGGAGCAGACGCAGGCGACGAACAGGGATTCTCCGGGCTCTAGAGCCAGGCAGGGCGCGGCGGGTTTGCAGGGGCTGCAGATAAAACGTTTCCGCGCGCACGTGGTGCCCGACAGACCCTAGACCTGGGAATGGCTCCGAAATGCCCCGTCCCCCCTTCCGGGAAACCGCCGCCCCCACCCCACGGGCCGGTTTGCAAACACAGCGGACGGGTCCTCCTCCCACTTCTATCCTCCCCCCCAAGCCCGGACTCCCCGCACACACCTGGCAGCGGCAGCTCCAACAGGCGGTCTCAATGTTTGCCCCCTTAGGACGCCTTGCGCAGGCGCCACCCGAGCAGAGCATGCGCAGTAGTCGCGGTTGAGACCGCTGCCCTCACTCTGTGCGCAAGGGCTGGAACGTTGGGTGCAGCTGGCCCCGCCCGCGGATGTTCCGGGCTGGGCAGGGAGCAGCGAGCAAAACACTAACTTTTCCAAATTTGCGACTTTGGGTGCATTGAGCATGCGCACCCGAACTGAGCAAAGTCAGTAGCCTTCGCTGTAGCCGCTGCCCTCTCTCTGCCCTCAGTGCTTCGTAGGATTTGCTTCCTCCTCTTCGGAGCGGTTTAAAATGATTATTGGGGGCGAATTTCAACGGGATGTGTGTCATGGTCTGATCAGGAGGCAAAAATTTACTGGCTGGGAGGATCAAGCTGCTTTTTTTAGCAGCAGAAGAGGGGCAAAATTTGAAAAATCGGGGGGTGGGGGTGGTAGCCGTGGTTAAGCCCTGGCGGGGGGGGGGGGGGGGGGACACTGCGAGACCCTGTGCGTGGACAAAACCCCCGTTTAGGGATGGGGAGAGGTGGGAACAGTCACCCTGCGGGACCAGCCACCTGATGTACTTGTAAATATCGTTTTGCCAGGGGTGCAAAGTCTTTTTTTTCTTTCTTTTCCCTGGGCGCTGCCTGTCAGCCCCCGAGCAGGGGCGGGCTCCTGGGCTTGAGTTCTTAAAGGCACAGGCCTCCCAATTCCTAGATGGTCAATGCTTAGACACCACCGTTCCTCTGTATGTGTACAAGTGTGAAATATTCTACAGACAGTTCCTGTCTCAAACTCTGCCTCTCACTTTTGGAGTATTTAATAGTTTTCTCTTCGTTTCTATGTCTATCTGAAGTCACTGCATCGCCTTTCTTTTGTGTACTATGCTGATGTGCTAAAGTCCCTCCCATCCACACCCTCTCCTGTACTGCAATCCCCTGACCCATGGCAGAGCCCGCACCCGTCCCCCAAGCTCGCCCTAGCATGCACCCCTCTTGCACCCAAACTCCGTCCCAGATCCTGAGCCCCAAACATGGCCAAGTATTGGAGGGGTAGCCGTGTTAGTCTGAATCTGCAAAATCGGCGAGGAATCCTGTGGCACTATCTTCAGTTCATCTATAAGGTGCCACAGGACTCCTCACCAACATGGCCAAGTGAAACTTTTGTGATTCCTCCTGGGGGCAATGGGGACATGGGTCAGAGACCTCAGAGCAGGGGGCTTCAATGTTTTGAAAGTGCAATCCAATATGTACCTTATGTATAAATACCCTTTTCCCACTTCCTTCCTACCCCTTCTCTAAGTCCCAGACCCTGCACCCTCTGTCCTCCATCTCTTGCCCATCCTCAGTCTCTTTCACCAGCCTGGGACAGAGGGTTGGGTGCGCAGGCTCTGGTCTTGGCTTAAGGGATCTGGAGTGTGAGAAGGGCTCTGAGCATCTCTTGGAGCATGCATCTAGGATGGTGTTCTAGGTGCAGGCTTTGGGAGGGTATTTGGATGCAGGGGTGCTCAGAGCTAGGATAAGGGCTAGGATACAGGACTGGGTTCATGCCTGGGGTAGGAGTTAGGGATGTGTGCTCCATTTTGGCACTGCTGGTCACTCCTAGATGATGGTGGAGTGGGGCTAAGGCAGGCTCACCCATGCCCTTGCCCTATAACACTCCCTAAAGCTGCAAGAAAACTCAATCCCATGTCCTGTGGAGAAAGGATACAGAATGGTATATGGAGAACCCTGACATCAGCACCCCTCTTTTTCCTCCCCTGCCCTGCACACAAAGCAGGAGACTCCCAGGCGGAGTGTCAGCTGCAAGGCAAAGTGCAGGACATGCACAGCAGTGGGGGGGAGGGGCGGCTGAAATGCTGACACTTGATATCTTCTTGGCCACACCAGTCAGGATCACCTGACAGAGGCTACAAGATATACCAGTATATCCCTATCTACTGGTTGGTGACCTCTGCCTCAGAACGAGTGTCTGGCCAGGGGTAATGTGTCATGTCACTACAGGTACAGCCCTGCTCCACCCAGCATAGTACAAGGGCACTGCTTACAAACTGACTTAATTCGAATTAGTTAATTCTAACTAAGCTAATTTGAACTAGTGCATCTAGACCTAAAAACTAGTTGGAAAGCATTTTGCTAATTCAAACTAGCATGTCCACATTGAGTGGACCCTGAACCGAGGTTAAGGATGGCTGGAAGCAGTGCCCGCAGAGCATCAGGTTAGGACTTAGAGCGTGGAGCTGTTGTCTCAGGCAAGCCGAGGGCTGTGCTTAAAGGGACCCGACCACCACCCCGGACAGACAGTTCTCAGGGGTTCCCCGCTTGCAAAGCAGTCCTGTCTTGGAGTGCCCTAAGGGCCCACACTCGGCACATCACAGCACTCGGCCATCAGCCTGGATGCACTTGCTGCAGGCTGCCATCCAGGGGGGAGGGGGAGTCAATCGGGGGGCTGCAGGAGAGCTTCCACCCCGAGGAGCCCGCAGAGCCACCCCAGTCCTCCCCATCGGGGGCTCGTACCCCATTCCTCCTTCACCTCCTCCCACTTACCCCTCCCTAGCCCCCCTTCCTGATGTACAAAATAAAGGACACATGTGTTCAAAAATAGAAACTCTCTTTATTGAACAAAACTCGGGGAGACTGGGAAAAGGAGGTGGGAGAGTGGAAGAAAGAGGGTGGGAGAGGGGAGGAGGAAACCTGGGAGGAGGGAGCTGGAAGGGGGAAGCCAGGGGAAGAAGGAGGAGGGGAAGTATCAAACTATGGTACGCCATATCTTCAGTACTGTGTACAGATGTGATCTCCTCACCCCAGAAAAGACATTTTGGCCTTGGAAAGGGTTCAGAAAAGAGCAACTAAAATGATCAGGGGTTTGAAACAGGTCCCATATGAAGAGAGGCTAAAGAGACTGGGACTTTTCAGCTTACAAAAGAGGAGACTGAGAGGGGATATGATAGAGGTCTCTAAAAGCATGAGTGGTGTGGAAAGGGTGCATAAAGAAAAGTTCTTCATTAGTTCCCATAATAGAAGGACTAGAGGACACCAAATGAAATGAATGGGTAGCAGGCTTCAAACTTATAAAAGAAAGTTCTTCTTCACAAAGCAAAGAGTCAACCTGTGGAACTCCTTGCTGCAGGAGGCTGTGAAGGCTAGAACTAGAACCGAGTTTAAAGAGAAGTTAGATAAAGTCATGGAGGTTGGGTCCATGGAGTGGTATTAGCCAGGGGGTAGAAATGGTGTCCCTGGCCTCTGTTTGTGGAAGGCTGGAGGTGGATGGCATGAGACAAATGGCTTGGTTGTTGTCTTCGGTCCATCCCCTCCAGGGTACCTAGTGTGGGCCGCTGTTGGCAGACAGGCTACTAGGCTAGATGGACCTTTGGTCTGACCCAGTATGGTCATTCTTATGTTCTTATGTTCTAAGCTCAGGTCTCAGGGTCGGGGGTCTCACTGGACCACCTTGATTTTCATGCAAACCTGCTCCTTGGTGGCCAGGCTGGCAGCTATCCTGCCCTAGACAGACACTTTCCTGTGCCTAGTGCGGAGGTCGTGGATGAGGTCCACGATCTCTGCACTATACCAGGTGGGTGCCCGCCTCTTGCAGCCCCGGGCAGGCTCCTAGGAGCTGCCAGCCTGGTCCCGGAAAGAGGCGGAGGGCTGGGGGGCAGCGGGTGGCTGGCTTGTGTCGTGCCGTGCCGTGCCAGGTGCAGGGTCTGCTGGCTGGGTGCTGGGAGGCTTTCACCTGGCACGGTCACCATAGCCAGACCGTGGCCCTTTAAGGACTCCGGGGCCAGGAGGGGGGCAGAAGAGTTTCCCTGGCTTGGCCCAGAGTGGCCACCAGGACAAGCTGGGAAGGGCTAGCCTCCAACTAGCTACACAGCCCTTAATTCGAACTACTTAATTCGAACTAGGCGTTAGTCTTCGTAGAATGAGGTTTACCTAGTTCGATTTAAGCACTCCACTAGTTCAAATTAAGTTCGAACTAGCGGCTTGTATGTGTAGCGCCTATGAAAGTTAATTCGAACTAATGGCTGTTAGTTCGAATTAACTTTGTAGTGTAGACATACCCTTATCTATGTTCCCTCAAACTCTGTGTCACACATTTTGAGAATTTAAAAGAATCTCTTATCACTGTATATCTACATGAAGTCTCATAATGGTTCCCAATCTGGTTTTTATCTGCTGATGTGATTTCCTGAATTGCACTTGCTTCTTTAAACCATTTTAATTATAGTTTTGCACTTTTACAAATGTTATTTCCATTACTCCGAATACATTGTCCTTTATCTGTATTATCACTTTGCAATGCATGTGTTTTTATTTTAATAGCTAATGATCATCCATAAATGTTAAGTAAGTAGTTGTTATTGGTTTTAGGAATTCCAGCTTTGTGTCTATTGTAGCACTTGCTATGATTTTTGTACTTTGATTTGTAATTAAGACTTTTTAATACTACAGCAGAGGCATAGCAAAGGGGGATTTGGCTGGGGAGGAGATGCTGGGTTGCTTAGCTCTGAAGGAGGGAGATTTAGTGGAGGGCTCTGGGGTTGCTTGTCTCTGAAGGCAGGGGATTTGGTTGGTGGGGGTGGGGGGCTCTGGGTTTGCCTGTCTCTGAGGGAGGGGGATTTGGTTGTGGGAGGTGCTTGGGGTGCCTGGCTCTGGCATCAGCTGGTAGAAAACCTGCCAGTCTCCAGGCAGGCCAGGGCCAAGGGGCATGGAGCAGAGGGTGGGGGGCAATGGCAGGGGGAGACTACAAGTGGGGGGTGGATCTTGAGAGGAAGAGGTAGCTCAGGAGCATTTTGGGTGGGTGGGACAGTGTGTGTGGGGGGGCCTTGGGGCAAAAGCAGCAGGGTGGGGGATCATGGGTCTGGGTGCTTGTGCCCCCCAATCCCACATTTTGTTCAGCAGTGCCCACCCAAGGCAAGGGACAGCACATGTTAAAGACCCAGAGTAAAGTGATGGCTTGGCTGGTGGGGAAGCGAGAAGAGCTTTGTCATTTGTGAACTCCGCCC
This sequence comes from Pelodiscus sinensis, assembly GCF_049634645.1. Taxonomy (NCBI): domain Eukaryota; kingdom Metazoa; phylum Chordata; order Testudines; family Trionychidae; genus Pelodiscus; species Pelodiscus sinensis. The sequence goes on from NC_134741.1 coordinate 1,252,282, forward strand.
GCAAGTGCTGTGAGTGGAGGCATGGGGAGTCCCTTCCCCATACACTGAATTTGCCAGTGACCTGCCGCCTGGCACCCAGTTCCCTATCCACTGACTTCCAGCCACTCACCCACCTGTGACTGGACTGCCTCACTTGATTGCATCCAGACACAAAACACTATCAAGCAACTGATGGCACCATCCACCCACTGGAATGGTACCAAGCCCGCGTGACCAAGGCAAGACTTGTCCTTGCCAGCCCTTGCTCCGCCCATTGGTAACACTCAGGGTGTGTCTAATCTACATGGCTCCATCGACGGAGCCATGTAGATGAGGCTGATTGGCAGAGGGAAATGAAGCCACGATTTAAATAATCGCGGCTTCATTTAAATTTAAATGGCTGCCGCGCTCTGCCAACCAGCTGATGATCAGCTGTTTGTCAGCAGATCGGGGCAGTCTAGTCACTCCCCCATCAACATGAAAGCCCTTTGTCGACCTCCCCGGTAAACCTCATCCCACGAGGCATAAGGAGGGAGGTTGACAAAGGGCTTTCATGTCAATGGGGGAGCGTCTAGACTGCTCTGATCTGCCGACAAACAGCTGGTCGTCAGCTGGTTGGCAGAGCGTGGCAGCCATTTAAATTTAAATGAAGCCGCGATTATTTAAATTGCGGCTTCATTTCCCTCTGCCAATCAGCCTCATCTACATGGCTCCGTCGATGGAGCCATGTAGCTTAGACACACCCTGAGTGTTACCAATGGGCGGAGCAAGGGCTGGCAAGGACAAGTCTTGCCTTGGTCACGCGGCTTCATTTCCCTCTGCCGATCAGCCTCATCTACATGGCTCTGTCAATGGAGCCATGTAGTTTAGACACATCCCCAGAGGGCTTTAGTGAGGAGGACCACATTGTTCCCATTTTACAGCTGGGGAAACTGAGGCACAGTGGGGGCTGTGACATGCCTGAGGTCACACACCAGGCTGGACTAGAAGCTCAGTTTCCAGTGGTTCAGGGGCTGTCTACATGGGTAGCAAGGATATGAGTGTAGCACAGATGAGCATAACCTGGCTCGCTGCAATCTGATTAATGTGGGGAACAACCGCAGGGTGGGGGGGCTTCAGCAAGCGATCAAGCCACCCCTGCTCAAAGGAGACAGCGAAGGGCAGAGATGGATATCCGGCAGCCACCTCCTGCCCCCGCTTCTCCCATCCGCTCAGCCCTGCCCCCAGGCTTGCTGAGGCCTATGGGGGGAAAGCTTCAGAACTAGCCAGTTCACTCCCCTCACACTGCAACAGCAGCCTAGAGGCACCACAGGGCCTGCCCTCTGGGTCCCCACAGTGTGGGAGAAAACAGGGCCTGACCTGACCCCCAGTGCAAGGGATCCACTTGAGGGAGGGCCCTAGCACCAAAATCTCACTGGGCCTCTCTAGGAGGCACTGGTTCTGGTTCAGTCCCAGGGCAGGGTGCAGAGGCTGGCTCACGGAGGTATGGATGGGCTCTGGAGATCCATCCCTTCTAGGGGGCACCAGCCCCCATCTAACCCCATGCGGGCAGTATAGAATCAAAGAACATTAGACCTGGAAGCGACCTCGAGAGGTCATCGAGTCCAGTCCTCTGCCCTCATGGCCATTCCACGAGGAGTAATGGCACTTCGAATTAGAGATCCTAATTCAAACTACCTACTCCGTGCCGCGTGTAGCCTGGGCACGGAGTTCGGACTAAGGGACATTTAAAAATGGTGGCGCCCGGGAAGATGCAAATGAAGCCTGGGATATTTAAATCCTGGGCTTCATTTGCAACTTCGAATGCCTACATTAGCCTCCCTAGTTCGAACTAGGGGGCTAGTGTAGACATACCCATAGATACTTGAAAGCTGCTCTCATGTCCCTTTTCGGTCTTCTCTTTTCCAAGGTAAATAAGGCCAATTCCTTCAGCCTTGCCTCATATCTCATGTTCTCTAGACTTTTCATCATTTGTGTTGATCTTCTTTGGACTTTTCCAGTTTCTCCACATTTCCTGAAATGTGGCACCCAGAACTGGACATGATACTCCAGCTGGGGCCTAATATAGATGGCTCATTCCCTGCCTAGGAGACGTGTGACTGGGTGGGTTAATTTCCAGTCCTCCTGTTTATTCTTTTCCTAATCCAGGAGGGCACAGTAGTTCTGATGGGGGCCCTGCAGGAAGGCAGCCTGCACTGCCCCCTGCCTGCCCTGAGACTGCAGGTGTTAAACAGTTGTCCAGCCCACCCTAGAAGTGACTGCTTTTCAGTGTGCCTGAGGCAACACTGCACCAGCAATGGACAGGAGAATGGCTCCTTGGCATGGCTTGCTCATGACTGCTTCAGTCCTGTTGGATGGGCCTCAGCCTCTTTTCTTCCACTCCCCGCTTTGCAATGGGGCTGTAGACTCTGGAGGAGAGGGGTGGAGGCAGGCAGAGGTGTCTCCCTGCAGCAGATGTAGACACGTCTCTGTATTAATCATTTTCTCATTGAAGTTTTTAGCTTTGTATTGAGTCCTTTTACATGAAAACTTTGTATTACATCTTGGTAGAAAAGTCCCTAGGACAGAGGCAGAGACTGTCCCTGTGGGGTGAATGAGGTGGGAATGGATAAGGCAGAAGGTGAGCACCTATGGGCAGTTGCAAAGGTTGGAGAGGGGATGGAAGCCAGATCCAAGATCAATAAGCCCTGGGAAGTGGGCCCATTGAAAGGAGACTGGGCCTGTGGATGCCTTGGGGGGTCAGCAGCAAGGGGCGGCTTTGGGAAGTCCCCTCTTTGGAGGTGAATGTGGCAGCATTGAGACACCACCCAGAAGCAGGCACCGCAGAAACTAACTGCAGATTCATAGGACGGCTCTCACAGATCTTGCACATGCATAAGAGGATAGATCTGCAGAAGGGGGCAGTGGTGTAATGAGGGGGCCGGAGGGGTCAGTTGCCCTGGGCACCATGCTATGGAGGTGCCAATTTAATCCCATTCTGCCCCCACTCCCCTGTCGTCCCTGAGCTCACGTGCTCCTACTCCACCTGCCACCGGCACCTGGAGCCTCCTCCCTGCCGCTCTGCTCCAAGCCCAACCCTCCTCCATCTTGACTGGCAGATTAGTGCATAGGGGAGCCCACCCTCAAACTGTAGGGGGTGGGGAAAGATGCGGCACAAGAAGCGAATTGTGAGTGTTTTTGACCACAATCCCCAGTTCCTCTGAATTTGCAACCCATGGACCAGGAGCAAAAGGCCCCCTCCCAAGGCAAAACACAAGCATCCCCTGAGTCCCTTAGCAAGCAGGGAGCAAACTGTGAGTGTTTTCGACCACAATACCCAGTCCCTCTGAATTTGCAACCAGAAAAGGTGGCAAGTCCTGAGCAGTAGCAACGAATTCCATGTATGCACGACAGAAACTGCAACGGTCGCAAAAATGGAGAGTTGCACTTTCTGTGTATACACCGGGCTGCGGGGAGGTTCCTGCAGGGGCTGGGTCGGTCAGTGTCACGCGACCCGGTCTGTGTGCGGCAGCGGGCTGGGAAACGGGGCTTGGCGGCAGGGCAGGGAACAGCCCCCGCGTTGCTGCAAGGCCCGGCCAAGCACAGAGCGGCCGCGCTTTGGGTCCGTGCGCGGGTTTGTTCGGGGCCGGGCCGGAGTCCGGCTGTGGGAGGGCGGGCGCGTGGCCAGGAACCTCAACAGCTGAGCGCTACCCTGAGCCCGGAGTCTCTGACACCCCCACCCAGCCCCGGCCGGGTTTTCAGTGCCAGCTTCCCCGCGCCCCGTCGCTCCCTGCCCCTTCTCAGGCCCCGCCCACCCCGTTTCGATTGGGCATCAGGTCCGGACCACGCGCAGGCCCGCCTCCGCGGCCATTGCGCATGCGTCATGAGGCGCAGCTTCTGAGGAAGTCGTTGGGGCCGTTAATTGCCGCGCGGCTGCTTGTGAGAAGCTCTGAGTTGAGGTGTGGCGGGGCGGCAGCGTCCGTTGAGCGGGAGCATGCGGGGGAGGTTTTGCCCTGGGACCCAAATCTCGGGCTGCGTGTGGGAAGGGCGGCTCATTGCGGCGATGGGAGGTAGAGACCGCGTGACACCGACACTGGTGGTGTACGGAGAGCTGCTCCCAGGATAAAACTGAGGGGGGAAGGGCGGTGACTTGTTCCCAGGGCTCTGGTGCGCGGAGGATGGGATGGGGGGGGCGGGTCTTTCTCTTCAGGGGCCGCGTAAAATGTGTTTGTGGCGGGAAGATGATGCATGAAATTGCAGTGGAGGCAAATTCTGTGCAGGGGCTAAGCCGACTGTTTGACTGGGGGAGATCCCACAACTGGCTGCAGGGCCCAGAGAGGGGCTAAAGGGTAAAATTGGGGCAGGCAGCAGAGTTAAAAACGGGATCCAGGAGGTGCCTGCCAGGAAAAAATACTCTAGGATGTGTGGAGGGATATTTACAGTGTTTGTAAAAATACGAGAGAAGGGACAGGGAGAAAATCCTCTGCCAAGATGAGGGGTGACAGCACCTACTTCCCAGAGCTGTGTTGGTGGCCAGTGCCTGAGAAGGTGCCTTTTCTGTTCCTGATGGGTGGGTGCTGTGTAAGGGAGTGAGATTAAGGGGGTTGCCTGGGAGAGCAGTTGTTTTGCCTCCTGCCCAGCACTCCAGTTAGTGAGCAGACATCCTGGGTTAAAGGGACAGGACTGGATTTAAGTCTGGCTGCAAGGTCCTGGCTTGTTCTGAAAAATGAGTGAATTGTCTCTTATCTTCTGTCTGTCTCCCCATCAATGCTGGTGGGTCCTGCTACTGTCAGGTCCCTGCTCCCCAGAAGCCCATCCGCCAGTGGGTAATGGGAGGCCAGTGACTGCTACCCCAGCTCATCCATCTGCACAGCCTGTGCTGCATATCAGCATCAGTCAGCACGGCTCTCTTCTCCCCCTCCCCCACATCTCCTGTTCCCGTTGGGCACTGACCACGCTGTCAGCAGCAATGACTGGTCTATGGGAGCAGGGCTCAGCCAGCAGCCAGTGTTTTTGGCCTTGTGCTTCCTCCTCTTCTTGCTGTCCCCACCGTGACCTGCCCTTTGTGCCCTATAGCCCCCTGCTCCTCCATATCCCCCTGCAAGGTGTGGCCCTGCCCATGTGTTGCCCCAGGGAGATGCAATTACAGGTCCCAGGAGAGGGGAGTGTGTCCTCCCTCCTTGCCAGATGGGACTAAGAGGAGAGCACCAGGGTCAGCTCTAGAGATGTAATAGTGTAGTCAGTTAACCAATTAACTGATAAGCAAAACCATATATATTAATATAGACTACATGCTCCTTCCCCCTCCCTGCCCCCCCCCCACTTGCCTGTAAATTTTTTAGCAGGCTGTCCATCAGTGAGGTTCAGGCCTGGATTGAATGGGTTTGAGATCTCCCCCTGCTGCAGCTCTACTTTGAAAGTGTACCAAGAGCCGAGCAGGCAGGCAGCCCAACTCAGTTCTCCCATAGACAGGGCATGCTGCCACCTCAAGCTACTGCCACTTTATCAGAGGTAGCAGCACAGAGTGACAGGCAGTTCATCTGCGAGGGGAGCGCTTTTTAAACCTTGCAGACCAGCTCTTGCCTGGCACCCTGCACTACTGCCTCTGATATAGAGACAGCATAGCCGAGGGCTCCTCAGGAGTCAGGAGCACACTGGCTGCAACACTAGAGCACACTGGCTGCAGGCCCCGCCCCTGGGGAATATAGGATAGTTGACTAACCAATAAGAATTCTTGAGGTTATTCAATTATTCAATTCACCAATATTTAACATCCCCTTTGTGCCCCATAGCCCCCTGCTCCTCCATCTCCCCCTGCAAGGTGTGGCCCTGCCCATGTCTGACAAGCTCTGTCAGACACCCAGACATGTGAGAAAGGTGTAGGGAATGTCCCTCTTGCTCTTTTGAACCCTAAAGCATTAAAGATAAGGAGGCTCCAGCTACATAGTCATTATGCTTAACAGGGATTTGATGTTAATTTGAACATTTCTGCTGCACAGTTCTGATGGATTGCTGTTGAGCTCAATTGAATACGAACTGTTTTACCAGGTGTTTAATATCCAAAATAGGGAAATACAGTCCCCCTCATCCTGGTGCTTTTTCATATCACCAGCCACTTGGGTAGGTTTTGCTTCCTGAATGTTCATCAGAGGCCAGGTTATTAAATGTGAAAGCATCGAGATATGTTATAGAAAAACATTTTGTACTTACATATTTTGGTAATAAGTTTGCATTTCTGTAAGTAATTCCCTGTCCTGCAACCACTGAAGTACCCACCTTGTGTTGCTATTGCTTAATTGTATATACAAATATTTGTCATCGGTACTTCTAATGAGACATTTTTGTGTCAATTTCTCTGTGTGCTACATCTAGTGTTACAATATATTCCAATGAGGCTCTTCACTCTGAGGCTACGTCTACATTGCAGGCTTCTTGAGCAAGAACTGTTTTGTGCACAAGTTCTTGTGCAAGAGCATGCCCACACTGCCATGTGCTTTTGTGCAAGAGATGTGCTTTATAAAGTGCAAGAACATCCATGGTAGTGTGGGCGCTCTCTTGTGCAAGAAATCTCTGATGGCCATTTTAGCCATAGGGCTTTCTTGCACAAGAAACCCCTGTTACCTGTCCACATTGCCGCCTTGTGGAAGAGCTCTTGCACAAGAGGGCTTATTCCTAGTGGGGAGAGGAATAATTCTTCCACAAAAAGCCCGGTTTTCCAACAATTTACTGTAAAGGTTCTTGCTCAAGAATGCACGTGCAGTATAGATGCTCTGCAAGTTTTTGCGCAAGAACAGCTGCTCTGTGTTTCCAAATCTTGGTTTTTTAAATGAATTTTTTTTGGCAAGGATCCAGAGTAGAGATGTAAGGGACTAGTCAAGTCATCATCTACCTGACCAGCATGTGCTTATTGGGTAGTCAAGTCACTACTCAACTTCCCTCCCTCCTTGCAATGGGGCAACAATGCTGGAGCTGGGGGAAGCCAGCTTGAGTGGTGTGGGGGAGGCAGAGGCACAGTGGAGAAGGAGTGTGAGCTAGGAATCAGCTGTCCCAGCTCATGTCCAGTCCCAGATGCTGCAAATCTGCTGTTGAAAGAGAGGCGCTCTCACTCAATTTAAAAAGAAGAGGCTCAGCGTCTGGGAACTGGCGTTAGCCAGGACAGCTGATTTTCGGCTTGCACCTGGTTCCCCATTGTGCCTCTGTCTTTTAAATGTAGTAAGAGCCAGTGCATGGTGTATTCAGGGCAGGGGAGCCAGACTGGGGCGGCAGTTGGGAAGAGGCTGAAGAGGGGAGCAGGGTATGTGAGGTGGGGGCAGAAGAGGGATAAAGGGAACGCTGAAGGAACATGGGAGATTTAGGGGAGACTTATGGGGTGGATGAGTGCAGGGGTGCAATGGAATGAAACTCTGAGGAGGGGTCATAGGGAGGGAAAGAGAGAATGTGGAGAGGAAAGGCAGGGAGGTGACTGTGGGAGCAAGAGTAGCCTGGCTGGGGAAGGGAGAGACAGAGGTAGTACAGAAGGGGAGAGAGAGATACAATGGCAGCTCTCCCACCTCATGGGGCAGGAGGGGAGAAGGCACAGGTGACTGGTGGTAGCAATAGGGGGCACCAGCTCCTGTGTCCCTGACAATATTTCATTTACTAAATAGGGAACCCCAAATGCCCCCTGATCCTGTGGGTGCCCTTCCCTCTGCAGGTACCAGTTGACCACCCAGCAGCGAGAAGGGAATTCTTTCTCTGATTTATTTTAAATGTAGATATTGGCAGGGCTCGACAAATAATACAATCTACTCACCACGGGCGAGTACATAGTAACTCGGAAGAGCCGGGTTCAGGTGATCTGCACATGCACAGAATGATCTGTGCATGTACAGATCGCCGGACAGCGCTGCTGGCAAGCAGGGCTCGCCACAGTTCGGCGAGCCCTGGATATTGGTACTCTCTGATCCATTATGGACTGGCAACATTTCATTTACATATTTCATATTTGATATTTACATATTAAATATGCAGAGAAAATGTTCCCGGTCTGCTTGAGTCTGTGCTCCAAATAAATGCAGGAAAATGAGGCATTTTAGCTTCAGGAACTAAATTTAGACACCTACATCCATGTTCATGCAGCATAATTAGTGGCTTCCTTCTTGAAAGCATGCATGTTCAGAACTGAATCCCATTGTTACAAGCACAGTAATCTTGAAACTCAAGACAGGTATTGAGAGAAATAAATGGGGATTTGGGATCTAACTTGAATGTGCTGTTTATGGAATATTTAGATTCAGCATTTACCCAAAATGGCAGTCTAGCATGTGTGTCACCAGGGACAGAGTCTGGGCAGACTGGGGCTGTGAAAAGGAAGAAAGCCCCTTCTGAAATGTCTCCAATTGCCCTTTTCCCCCTGACAGGCTGCAGAACTCCCATGTCTGTCTCCAGCTCAGCCCCTGGCCTGCAGACCCAGGGACAGGAAATGGCTGTGGCTGAGCCGGTGAGCTTCGAGGAGGTGGCTGTGTATTTCTCTGAGGCGGAATGGGCTCTGCTGGACCCGGGCCAGAGAGCCCTCTACAGGGATGTGATGCAGGAGAATTATGAGGCTGTGAACTGGCTGGGTAAGGATTCTTGTCCACACGGGTAAAAAGTTGGCATGGCTCTGAAGCAGCTGGGTTAGATTTGGCACAGGGTCCCTTATTGTTCCAACTCCCAATTTCAGGAGTATATGCCCCAATAATCCTGGCTCCTGTGTGAGAAACACTCCCCTCCATGCCCCCTACTGGGAAAGCCATTTTGGAGACGTAACAGTGGTGCTGCTCTTTCCACACCCCGGGTCTCCATGTGCTTCCCACCATCTTGCGCTTTACCTTGGTCAGAGGTGTGAGTGGAAGCGCCCAGGCAGGAACAGCAGGTACCAGAGTTGTGGGGATGGGTGCAACTACTGTTAGTGCCTGCAGGTCCCCTTGTGCTATTGTGCTGAGTCCCTAGAAGGAAGGCTCCGACTCAGAGTCCTTTCCTGCCTCTGGTAGATTCTGTGCAGCCCAGAGGGGCACCAAATTGCAGGCCTGACTGGCCACAAGAACAGACTGAGAAACCATAGAAGAGCTGCTGGCAGAGTAGAACTGAGGCTGCAGAGGGGGAGCTGAGCTGCAGCAACACCCACAAGCAGCAGAGAAGCAGCACAGCTCATCTGTCCCCTGGTTGGCCACAAGAACAGCCTGGTACTGCCCTGGCCAGCTGTGGGAGCGATTCCCCTCTTGCTCCTGTTCAGCACTGACTGCGCTGCCCACAGAAATCATGTGTCCGTGGGAACCGTTTTCAGGCAGGCGCTCATGAATTTTTCCCTCTGTTGCCTTCCTATTAGCCTTTGCATCCTTCCCCTCTTGCTGGTCCTACCCCTTCATGCCCCGTAGCCCTCTGCTCCTCCATGTCCCTCTGCAGGGTGTGGTCCTGCCCATATGCTGCCCCAGAAAGATGTGATTCCAGGTATGAGGAGAGGAGTGTGTGTTCTCTCTCCTTGCCAGACTGAGCTCAGAGGAGAGCACTAGGGTCAGCTCTAGGCATGTAATAGTGTAGTCAATTAAGCAAAAGCTTATAGGTTAATTGGTTATCAGTTAATTTTATAGACTACATGCATTCTCTGTCCCCCACTTGCCAGTAAATTTTTTAGCAGGCTGGCCAGCAATCCAGCTCAGTCCTGGCTTGAAATGGGTCTGAGACCTCTCTCTGCTGCAGCTCTGCATAAAAAGTGTATTAGGAGGTGAGTGAGCAGGCAGCCTGGCTCAGTTCTCGCTCGGACTGCATCCAGGAACTCAGACCCCTCCCCTAGACAGAGGCTGCTGCCACCCTGTGCTACTGCCTCTTTATCAGAGGTAGCACCACAGGGCTACAGGCAGCTGATCTGCAAGAGGAGCTACATTTTAAACTGGTCCCCCTCACAGACCAGGTCCTGCCTGACACGATGCACTGCTGCCTCTGATACAGAAGCAGCAGCATGGAGTTGCAGGGGGCTCCTCAGGAGCGAGACTGGAACACACTGGCTGCCAGCCCCGCCCCAATAAGAATTTTTGAGGTTACTCTACTATTCAATTAATGGATATTTAACATCCCATCACATGCATCTGACGAAGTGGGTCTTTGCCCACGAAAGCTTATGCTCCAACACTTCAGTTAGTCTGTAAGGTGCCACAGGACTCCTTGCCGCTTTAACATCCCTAGTCAGCTCTGCCCGACACCCAAGCATGTGAGAGGAATGTAGGGGGTGTCGACCTTGCCTTTTTTGAACCCTCAAGCCTTAAAGATAAGAAGGCTACAGCTACACAGTCATTATGCTTAACAGGGAAACTTTGTGCTGCTCAGTTCTGATGGATTGCCACTGAGCTCAGTTGAATACGAGTTGTTTTACCAGGTGTCCAGTATCTAAAATAGGGAAATACGGTCATCCTCAGCCTGGTGCTTTCTCACATTGTTGGCCACTTTGCTAGATTTTACTTCCTGAATGTTCATCAGAGGCCAAGTTATTATATGTGAAAGCAGTGAGATACTTTAGTAAATCGTTTTGAACTTGCAAACTTATTACTAAAATCTGTATTTCTATAAGTAATTCCCTGTCCTGCAACCACTGGAGTACCCACCTCGTGTTGCTATTACTTAATTGAATATACAAATATTTGGCATTTGTACCTCTGAGACATTTTTGTGTCACAGTTTCTCTGTGTGCTACATCTAGTGTTACAATATATTCCAGTGGTGCTCTTCACTCTGACAGTCCCACTGCTCTGTGTTTCCAAATCCTGGTTTTTAACATGAATTCTTTTTCTTTCTTTTCTTTCTTCCTTGCTTGCTTGAGTAGAGATGTAAGGGACTAGACGAGTCATTGTCTACCTGACCAGCATATGCTTATTGGGTAGTCCAGTCACTACTCAACTAGTCATTCCCCTCCCACCTTGCAATGGGGGAACAATGCCAGAGCTGGGGAGAGCTAGATTGAGTGATGAGGGGAAGGCAGAGGCACAGCGGAAGACAGGTGTGAGCCAGGAATCAGCTGTCCCAGCTCATGCCTAGTCCCAGATGCTGCAACTCTGGTCTTTAAAGGGAGGGGCTTTCACGCCTTTTAAGAAGAGGTGCAGCATCTGGGACATGGCATTAGCTAGGACAGCTAATTCCTGACACACCTGGTCCCCCACTGTGCCTCTGTCTTTTCAATGTAGTAAGAGTTGGTGCAGAGCGTGTGTAGGATGGAGGAGCCAGCCCGGGGGGGGGAGGGCAATCGGGAAGGGGCTGAAAAGGTGAACAGGGATATGTGAGGTGTGGGCAGGAGAAGGATGCAAGAGGTGCTGAAGAGAGATGAGGGATTCAGAGGGATATTTATGGGGTCAATCGGAGCAACGGTGTAATGGAATGAAACTCTGAGGAGGGGTCATAGGGAGGGAAAGGAAAGAGAGGCAGGGAGGTGACTGTGGGAGCAAGAGTAGCTTACCTGGGGAAGGGGCAGACACAGATTGTACAGAAGGGGAGAGGGAGATACAACGGCAGCTCCCCTACCTCATGGGGCAGGAGGAGCGAGGGCAGAGGTGACTGGTGATAGCAATAGGGGGCACCAGATCCTGTGCTCCTGACGGTATTTCATTTACTAAATAGAGAGCCCTAAATGCTCCCCTGATCCTGTGGGTGCCCGTCTGCTGCAGACACCAGTCACCCACCCAGCAGCAAGATGGACATTCTTTGAATTTTTTTTAAATATTGTAGATATTGGTAAACTCTGATCCATTATGGACTGGCAATATTTCATTTGTATATTTGATATTTACATATTAAATATACAGAGAATATGCTCCTTGTCTGCTTGAGTCTGTGCTACAAATAAATGGAGCAAAATGAGACACTTTAGCTGCAGGAACCTACGTTTAGACACCTACATCCATGTGCAGGCAGCATAATTAGTGGTTTATTTCTTGAAAGCACTGGGTGCTCAGAACTGAATCCCATTGTTACAGGCTCAGTAATGTTGAAACTCAAGCCAGATACTGAGAGAAATAAATGTGGATTTGGAATCTAACTTGTGTGTGTTGTTTATGGAATATCTAGACTAAGTAATTTCCTACAGTGATACAGTCTTGCATGTGTGTCACCGGGGTGAAAATCTGGGCAGAATGGGGCTGTGGAAAGGTATAAAGCCCCTTCTGAAATGTCTCCAATTGCCCTTCTCCCCCTGACAGACTGCAGAACACCCATGTCTGTCTCCAGCTCAGCCCATGGCCTGCAGATCCAGGGACAAGAAATGGCTCTGGTGGAGCCGGTGAGCTTCGAGGAGGTAGCTGTGTATTTCTCTGAGAAGGAATGGGCTCTGTTGGACCCAAGCCAGAGAGCCCTCTACAGGGATGTGATGCAGGAGAATTATGAGGCTGTGAGCTGGCTGGGTAAGGATTCCTGTCCCCTTGGTTATCAGAAGCTGGGTGGGCTCTAGAGCAGCTGGGTTGAGTTTGGTACAGGGTCCTCATTGCCCCCACCCCCAATGTCAGGAGTATATGCCACAATAATCCTGGTTCCTGCGTGAGAGAAACCTCTCCTCCATGCCCCGTCCCAGGGGAAGCAGGTTCAGGGACATAACAGTGGTGCTGCTCTTCCCACAGTCAAGGTCTCCATGTGCTTCCTATCATCTTGCCCATGTTTGTCTTGGACGGAGGTGTGACTGGACGGGCCCAGGCAGGAACAGCAGGTCCTAGAGTTGTGGGGCTGTGTGCGGCTGCTGTTAGCGCCTGCAGGGTCCCGTTGTGATGAGCCTGTCTCCACCCTTGCTGGCCTCAGGAACAGCCAGGGACAGGCAATCGGGATCGGGGGTGTCAAGATTAGGCAGGGCCTGAAGCAGTCATCCAAAGGTTCATTTGGTGTTCAAGCAATTTCCCCTGCCTCCTTCTGTCCCAAGTTGAGCATCTGAGCCAAGGAGGAGAGTGAGCTGAGCCCCCCAGCCAGGAGGTTTGTGGACAGAGCCTTTGGGGCTCTCAAGCTCTCCTGAATCCTTTCCCTCTCAGCCCTACTGACCTGCCATATGGCAGCTGCAGTCTGAGCTCTGCCAGCCCTCCCTAGATCTCCCCTTCTGATCAGTGTGTTCCTGTCCTGGGATATGGGGGATGGAACAGGCCATGAGGGAGACTTAGTTGTACTCTAGTGAGTACAGCAGAATGCTCAGCTCCCCTGGGGAATCAGCTGGGCCATTCCTGAGGCCGGGGGGGGGGGGGGGGGGGGATGCACATTTCCTGCAAGTGAGTGTGTCCTGGGATCTTGTATCAGCCAGAACCCAGTTCCTGCAAGGTGAGGTGGGAGCCTCTCAGTGAGCGATTCTGATTCTGGCTCTGGAAGCAGTACTGGCTCAGCCCTAAATGAACAAGATCAATTCTTTTAATTGCTCCCCAAACAGGATTTCCAGATTCCAAACCTCATGTCTTCTCTTGGGTGGACCTAGGGCAAGAGCTGTGTATCCCAGATCTCCAGGGCTGTGAGGACGGGGAGTTTATCAGCGACATCCAGACAGGTGAGCAATCAGCTAAATTGACACAAACTAATTTCTTTGTCCTCACAGCAGATGTCAGTTGTTCATTTTTTATGAAGTCTGTCAGATCCTTCGGTCTGTCCTCAGCTTGACTCTAAGGGTGTTGGGTGGGGAAAGGCTTATGGAGAAGGAGGGTGAACTCAGTTTATGGTTATTCAATCTTTCCAGCCATTCCTTGGGCATGTTCCCCTTTTTCTATTTCTCTTCTAGAGTTTTCTTTCAGCTCAGGAAAGGGAATAATTTCTGTCTGGATTCTCTGTCACAGCAGGTGATGGCTGGCTGAGTGAGAACCATGAGAAGAGTCTTCAGCAGGAAGGACTAGAGCAAATGACTCCATGTGGGATGTTGTTGGGAAGATCTGAAGGGAATGTTTCTCAGAGTCTGGAGGAAGGAGAGACTTGTAAGAGTCAGTGTAGCCCACAAAACGAGCAGGGAAACCATCCAGGAGAGACATTGGATAAATCCAAACGCAGAAGCAGAAGGTTGAAAACAAACACAGAAATGGTTCAACAGAAAATCGCCCATCAACAGTCACCCTGTGCTAGTAGTGACTGTGCAACTCTTATTAAACATGGAAGAGCCCACACAGGAGAGAAACCCTTAAAATGCTCTACTTGTGGGAAAAGCTTTAGACTGCATTCACATCTTCTTAGACATAGTCTTCGCAGAAGGGAGAAGTTCTTCAGCTGCTCAGACTGTGGGGAAAGCATCATTCAGTGTTCAAACCTTGTTAATCATGGGAAGACCGAAGCATTAAAGAAACCTTTCAAGTGCCCCGATTGTGAAAAAAGCTTCAGTCGGAGGTCATACCTTGTTATCCATAGGAGAGCCCACACGAGAGAGAAACATTTCAGCTGCTCTCACTGTAGAAAAAGTTTCAGTTCCAACTCACTCAATACACATTCGAGAGGTCACAAAGAAGAGAAACCCTTCACATGTGCTGACTGCAAAAAAAGCTTCAAGGAGAGGTCACACATTGTTATCCATAAGAAAAATCACACAGGGGATAAACTCTTCAACTGCTCTGACTGTGGGAAAAGCTTCAGTCGAAGCTCAAATCTTCTTGTCCACAGGAGGACCCACACAGGAGAGAAACCTTTCAGCTGTTCTGACTGTGGGAAATGCTTCAGTCACAAGTCCTATCTTGTTATCCATAGGAGAGCCCACACAGGAGAGAAACCCTTTAGCTGCTCTGACTGTGGGAAAAGCTTCAGTGAGCGTTCAATTCTTGTTGCACATAGGAGAACCCACACAGGAGAGAAACCCTTTACCTGCTCTGACTGTGGGAAATGCTTTAGTCAGAGGTCACACCTTGTTAGACATAGGAGAGCCCACACACGAGAGAAACCATTCATCTGCTCTAACTGTGGGAAATGCTTCAAGCAGAGCTCACACCTTGTTAGACATAGGAGAACCCACACAGGAGAGAAACTCTTGAGCTGCTCTGACTGTGGGAAACGCTTCAGTCGAAGCTCAAATCTTCTTGTCCACAGGAGAACCCACACTGGAGAGAAACCCTTTAGCTGCTCTGACTGTGGGAAATGCTTCAGTCACAGGTCATATCTTGTTACCCATAGGAGAACCCACACAGGTGAGAAACCCTTTAGCTGCTCTGACTGTGGGAAAAGCTTCAGTGAGAGTTCAATCCTTGTTGCACATAGAAGAACCCACACAGGGGAGAAACCCTTCAGCTGCTCTGATTGTGGGAAGTGCTTCAATCAGAGACCACACCTTGTTAGACATAGGCGAACCCACACAGGGGAGAGACCCTTCAGCTGCTCTGACTGTGGGAAGTGCTTCAATCAGAGGTCACACCTTGTTAGACACAGGACAACCCACACAGGGGAGAAACCCTTGAGCTCAGAGGTGGCCAACTCATTTAACAAAGAGAATCAAAACAGCCGCAGAAAAAATGTGAACAGCTGCACCAGACTTGTTGAGGGGGGGAAAAAAAGGAGGCTGCCCCTTTAAGAAACAACCTTCAGCTTTTTAGCCAATTTGGACGCCATTTTGAATCACCGCCCCACTGAGCACTGGGCAGCCAGGGTCCTTTTGGGGGGAAGAGGGGGACACAGGAGTGGCTGCATGAGCCATACTTTTGGGGGAGAAGAGCCGCATGTGGCTCATGAGCCATGTGTGGGCTACCCCAGCTTTAGCTGCTCTCCCTGTGGGAAAAGCTTCAGTGAGAGTTCAGTCCTGGTTGCACATAGGAGATCCCACACAGCAGAGAAACCCTTCAGCTGCTCTGACTGAGGAAAATACTTCAATCAGTGGTCACACCTTGTTAGACATAGGAGAACCCACACGGAGAGAAACCCTATTACTAGAGGTGGGCCAGAGCTTCTCAATGGGAAGAATCCAGCCCATCCAAGGCTTCAATCCTGCCTGGGAGTCAGTGCCAGATTCTACCCTTTAATAGATGTGTGCTGTAAGGGAAGGAGCTCAGCCCTACCTCTGTTCCTGCTGCACAGCCATTGGAGATGAGACAGCACTGGTGCTGAGGCTCTACCATACCACTTGTGGCTGGCCCCGGAGGGTGGAGGCACAGCTGCTACTGTACCTCTGGCCTCCAAGGCTGGTTCATGGCCACAGCCATAGAATCTTGTGCCTCCAGGGCTACGTGGCCATGGGAGAGGTGCCTCTGGTGCTGGCCCCGGGCATTGTGGCTGCAGCAGTGATGTCTCTGTCCTTTGGGGCTGGCCCTAGACTGCATGGCTGCCACAGTGTGACTGGAGATATTGCTGCAAACGGGCATGAAACCCAGTAGTGTTCCCCCTCATCCCCAGAGCGCCCTGACTGTAATGCCCTCATTTCCTCCCCGACAAAATCCCCAGCTTGCTCTGACACCCTCCCTTGTTCTTGCACCCTCTCTCCTGGCCACACAATGCCCCTTCCTTTGTTCCCACCACTTGGACAGACATCCTACTCCTAGTCTGCTTCTGCACCCCAGCTCTCTCCCAGCTCCTTCCCGAAGACCCCACTAATTTCTTGAGGCCCTGCCCTGTACAAACCTTTCCACAGACTACCTGTTGCTAATGGAAACTCACCAGTTCATTATATAATTACAGTTGAGCCATTTTCATAGAATCATAGAATACTAGGACTGGAAGGGACCCCGAGAGGTCATTGAGTCCAGTCCCCTGCCCTCATGGTAGGACCAAATATCGTCTAGACCATCCTGATAGACATTTATCTAACCTACTCTTAAATATCTCCACAGGTGGAGATTCCACAACCTCCCTGGGCAATTTATTCCAGTGTTTGACTACCCTGACAGTTAGGAACTTTTTTCTAATGTCCAACCTAAACCTCCCTTGATGTAGTTTAAGCCCATTACTTCTTGTTCTATCCCCAGAGGCCAAGATGAACAAGTTTTCTCCCCCCTCATTATGACACCCTTTTAGATATCTGAAAATGGTTATCATATCCCCCCTCAATCTTCTCTTTTCTAAACTAAACAAACCTAATTCCTTCAGCCTTTCCTCATAGGTCACTTTCTCTAGACCTTTAATGATTCTCATTGCTCTTCTCTAGGCCCTCTCCAATTTCTCCACATCTTTCTTGAAATGCGGTGGCCAGAACTGAACACAACACTCCAATTGAGGCCTAACCAGTGCAGAGTAGAACAGAAGAATAACTTCTTGTGTCTTGCTCACAACACACCTGTTAATGCATCCCAGAATCATGTTTGCTTTCTTTTTAACAGCATCACACTACTGACTCATATTCAACTTGTGGTCCACTATAACCCCTAGATCCCTTTCTGCCGTACTCCTTCCTAGGCAGTCGCTTCCCATTCTATATGTATGAAACTGATGGTTCCTTCCTAAGTGGAGCACTTTGCATTTGTTTTTATTAAACTTCATCCTATTTACCTCAGACCATTTCTCCAATTTGTCCAGGTCATTTTGAATTATGACCCTATCCTCCAGTTTAGTCGCAACCCCTCCCAGCTTGGTATCATCTGCAAACTTAATAAGCATACTTTCTATACCAATATCTAAATCATTGATGAAGTTATTGAACAGAGCCGGTCTGCAGCTGGGGAGTTGTATTTAAATTATTTCACACATTAAGCATTTTAATTTTCTCATGTTTATCAAACTTCATTTTAAATAAAGTAAAATATTTTATGTCCAACATACAACAATTCAATGTTTTTTTTATTGCAGGGGTGGAAAACCTTTTTTGGGCTAGGGGCCACTAACTCACAGAAAAATCAGTTGGGGGAACACACAAGTGAGAAGGGGAAAGAACCTCCAATCCTCAATTATGTGGTCCCCGACTCAGACATCTCAGTCTTGTGCTCACAGGGTGAGGGGAAGGGAATGGGAGGACTGAGGTTCAGGGCTTCCCATAGGCCAGATACACTTTCCTGAGGTTCCAGAATTAGTGGATTTTGTGAACCTCCTTAAGTTCTGGGGTGGAGACAAAAATGTGCTGACCTACCTTTGTGCTGGGTTAGTGCTATGTGTACCACAGAGTTTGCTCCAGTGCTGTGCACTATTTCCAGGCCCTGTAGCTTCTCCCCCCACATACCTGAGGAGGGCATCCAAGAAGCCCTGGGGTTTGGTTCCTGCAGAACCTGGGAGGCAGCTGCAGAAAGTGCTATGTGACTTGCAGCAAAAACCCTGGGAGGCAGCTCCTGCTCCATAGTGAAGACTTCTGTGGTATCCTGAGTCAGGGCAACCAGAGCAAGAAGTGAAAGTGCTTTGCTGTCCCTCAGAGAGGTAGGCAAGGAAGCAGGGAAACCTGAGAGCTGGTTGTCCAGGGCGATCCCTTTAAGTCTCCAACAGCAGCCACACAAGGTAGCTACTGATCTGATGCCCTGCATGAGCTGGTTCTGGGTGGCCTTAAGTGCAATAGAATGTCCAGTCAGTATGGATGTGCTATTTCAAAATAGCAAAGTGCTATCTTGAAGCACATTTTGGCTATGTCTACACTGCAGGTTTCTTGCACAAGAACTGTTTTGTGCAAGAGTTTCTGTGCAGAAGATCTTGCATAGGAGCATGTCCACACTGCCATGTGCTTTTGCACAAAAGATGTGCTTTTTGCACTAGAGCGTCCATGGCAGTGTGGATGCTCTCTTGCACAAAGAAGCTCTCATGGCCATTTTAGCCATAGAAACCCCTGTTGTCCATACACACTGCCTTCTTGTGCAAGAGGGCTTATTCCTCATGGGGAAAGGAATACCTCTTGTGCAAGAAGCTCTCTGTTCTGATGCCTTACTCTAAATTTACCTGTACAAGAACGCACATGCAGTGTAGACACTCCTCAAGTTTTTATGCAAGACCGGCCATTCTTGTGCAAAAAGCCTAAAATGTAGACAGTCTGTCTGTAGACATACTATTTTGAAACAAGCTATTCTAGAACAACTTATTCTGAAATAATGCTTCTGCATTGACATAGCCTGAGTAACCTGGTGGGTCACAGTTGCTGTGACATCTTTCAATGAGAGCAGAGCAACAACTCCCAGGCTACATCTACACTGCAGGCTTTTTGTGCAAGAACGCATGTTCTTGTGCAAGTAAATTTAGAGTAAAGCATCAGAAAAGAGGGCTTCTTGCACAGGAGTTATTCCTCTCCCCATGAGGAATTAGCCCTTTTGCACAAGAGCTCTTGCGGGGTTTCTATGGATAAAATGGCCATCCGAGCTTTTTTGTGCAATAGATCAGCCACACCGCCATGGATGCTGTTGCGCAAAAGCAGATAGCAATGTGTGTATGCTCTTGTGCGAAAAGCCTGCAGTATAGACCTAACCCCAGTTCTTCTGGTAGAAACCAGGTTATTTTCCCTGACTGGGATTGAACCCAGGCTGTAGCAGTTCAAGTGCTCAATCCTAGCAATTAGACTACGAGAATGACAAGAATGGCTTAGATGTCTTCTAGAAAAGTGCCTTCCGAAAGAAGCCTGCAGTGTAGACATAGCCAATTGAAGGGTAAGTTTCTATATTTGGGGTACTTTCTGTGTACCCCAGTGGCCTAATAGACAAGGTGTTGGTCCATAAACCAAGGTTTATGGGTTCAAGCACCTTTGGGGGTAACAATTGTGATGCTTCCTGTCAGTGACAAAACTTATGTGGCTTCCTCTCTGTTGTACCATATTTGAAGTGTTGTCAAGGATCCCCAAGAATTACCACCTTCAAATGGACAGGAGCTGTCTAGACCTCTTGATAGCTGATACTGGTGTTAAGCTGAGAGCACAGGGTGGTGTTTGCTGCAGAGGGTCCGGAACTGCATCAGACAGCAGGATATGCAGAGCCTGAGACTGAGAAGCCCCATGAAAGACAGAGGCTCCATAGGTGTTATGGGCTAATTATTTGGTTGGGCAAACTGAGACAAAATCCCCTGGCCCTGAGCATGGTGCAGGCCAGGCCCATCAGGCAGTTTGCATGGTGGGGTTTCGGGATGTTGAGACACTGTGAAGCTCTGTGAGTGGATAATGTCCCTGGCTGTGCTGTGCAACTTGCTATGTGTGTGACTCAAACTGTCCCTCATGCTCCTCTTATGTGTCTATTGTGCTTTCAGCTTCTTTCCTCGGGCACATTAATCAGGCAAAGACTCCACCAGGGATTTTGTATCTTCCTTTGTGCAGCTCAGCCACAGACACAGCAGAGCTGAAGGGTGGTTCTGTAGTCATCGGCTCCAGCCCCTCTCTCCAGGGAACTGCAGCCCTTTGGACCATGCAGCTCCTTCAGGCATTTAGGAGGCACCATGCTGAGAAGCCACCGTGTCAGTGAGAGACCAGAGGGGAGACACTCAGATTCATGCAAGCAGGCCTGCATATTTTGCAGAGACTTGTAGCTTTTGGCAGGTAGCCCTGTGTCTCTTCCCTTGTCCTGGGCCCCTTTGGCCACATTCAAGGGGCAGCCTGTTCTGTAAAAGGCTGCTTACTGAGCCAGTAGGTAAAGTTACTCTGGTAGGATTTGACCCCACAACCTTTGAATGAGCGGTCTGTCTCATACAGAGAGCACTACAGCTTAGAAGTCTAACACTTGCTGTTGCACTGCAGAGCCAAACATGCTATCCAGCCACAACCTCTCCTCTCTCTGCTTTGCAGCACGATGCTTGCTGGGGGAAGAGAGAGGGAAGAGCAGAGCCAGAATTGGTCCCAGATCAACTGCTTGGAAGGTGCCACGCTGCCACCTACAGCACCAGCACAGTCAAAGGGGCCTTTCAGCACCGGGGAATAAGGATTGACTGGTACATGTGCTTCCCCTCCCTCTCTCCGGTGGCTCACCCCCCCCCCCCCACAGCTCCTGTACCTATGGCAATAGCTGCACAGCCACAGCCTAGAGCCTGTGCAGCACACAAAACAAATTGCTTTAGAGCCAGCACGTAACACGTGAAGGGAGCATCCCATGGGATGTTGCCTGGTCCCACCTCTCCCTTGACGGACTCTAATGGCTCACAGACTCCCTTCCCCCCCCCCCCCCGTTCTGTTTGTGGCTAAGGTATGATGGCGTGTTGGGGTTTCCCTGTCTCCTGCACCCCCGTAGTGGCACGAACAGACTCCACCAGCCAGTAGAATAGAGGGAGCTTATTGCTTCTCCAGGATACAGCACAGCACAGATGTAATCTGGTTACAGGGCAGGCCTAGGATGCCTCAGTCCCCCTTGAGATGGGGGAGACTGGGCCCCTAAATTCCAGCCCCTTCCCTAGGCTGTCTCCTCCATGATCCCAGACAGACACTAACTAACCATTCCTTCCAGCCCTGCCCTCCAGGCAGGGGTGGCATTCCCCCTTCCTTTGTTCCTCTCCCTGGGAGGTAACCAGTCGAACAGGTTACCTCCCTGTCCCATCAGCTACTTGTCTGGGCCGTGGTACCGACAGCAGCCAGTGGGGGGTCACCCACAGCCCAAGCCTAGCAACCATTAGGCCTCTTGCTGTGTTTGTCTGAGCATTTTCCTGTTTACACACAGGAGGGAATATGGTAGCTGAGCAGAGCATAGGGGTTGACATGGGAGGGGTTCCATCCTACATGTCCAGCCTTCTGCAGTAATGCTCAGGCAGGGCTGGGTGGGATGACTCAGGTGCCACAACAGCTGGTGCTAATGTGTGGGTGCACGCTGAGCTGGGGGCATTCTGGGCTGCCTGTGTCTGCCCTGCTGCCCAGAGAGGGAGCCTGTGAAGCCAGAAGGGATGGGGAGGAAATGGGGTGGGGATAGAGGAAGCAAGTAAAGCAGCTGGGGAGGGCTGGTGCCCTTGGGAATGTTTTCCTGCTGCTCCTTCTTCTGAGAGGTGGGGAGGGGGCAGTTTGGGGGGGAGTGGCTCTGTACATTGGGTGCCTGGTGTCCAGGGAAGCCCCAGCCCCACCTTCCCCAGGCCCACTCTTATGCCTCCCTCTGAGCCTGACAGGGTGACATTTGAGCCTCCCTCTGTAGCTTGGGCTGGGGAGTCTGGACCCTGCAGGGTGCCTTGGAGGTGGCAACTGCAGCAGCAAGAATTTGGGCAGCAGGTAATCCCATTGGGGACAATGGAGGCAAGGAAGGTGTCCTTTGTTGGGGTTTGCCAGAAGTTGGGAATGGGCAATGGGAGGGATCATTCAATAATTGTCTGTTCTCATGATTCCCTCTGGGGCAATGGAATTGACTGCTGTTGTGAGGCAGGGTCCTGGGCTAGATGGACAACTAGCATGGCCCAGTCTAGGGCTACGTCTACACTGGCATTATTTTCCGGAAATGCTTTTAACGGAAAAGTTTTCTGTTAAAAGCATTTTCAGAAAAGCGCGTCTAGATTGGCACGGACACTTTTCCGCAAAAGCACTTTTTGCGGAAAAGCATGCGTGCCAATCTAGACACAGTTTTGTGCAAAAAAGCCCCGATCGCCATTTTAGCCATCAGGGCTTTTTTGCGCAAAACTGAACTGTGCTGTCTACACTGGCCCTCTTGCGCAAATGATTTGTGCAAGAGGGCTTTTGCCGAAACGGGAGCAGCACAGTATTTCTGCAAGAACACTGACGATCTTACATGAGATCGTCAGTGTTCTTGCGGAAATTCAAGCGGCCAGTGTAGACAGCTGGCAAGTTTTTCCGCAAAAGCATCCCACTTTTCAGAAGATATAGAGCTGGGTGACTCAAACTGCCCCTCTTCTCTCCTGTATAGGAAGTTCCATGGCATGCACAACACAAGCCCAGTTGTGATGGGCCAAGCTGGGTCTGGGCACGGGCACAGTTGAGAGTGTCCACTGAGGGCAATTTGCCCAAACTGAAGACCTGCCACAGAGCAAAACCCCTCAGAAACCCCACCTCCCCCTGTACCACAATCAGCCCTGGGCCTGACACATAGGTGAGGGTTTATAGAACCCAATCTCACAAGTTGATAAACTTGGCAAATATAACTTAGATAGGGCCACGATAAGGTGGGTGCATAATTGGCTGGATAACCGTAGTCAGAGAGTTGTTGTTAACGGTTCTAAATCCTGCTGGAAAGGGATAACAAGTGGAGTTCCTCAAGGGTCTGTTTTGGGACCCGTACTGTTCAATATCTTCATCAATGATGTAGATGTTGGGATAGAGACTACGCTTATTAAGTTTGCAAATGATACCAAACTGGGTGGGGTTGCAACTTCTTTGGAGGATAGGGACATAATTCAAAATGACCTAAGCAAGTTAGAGAAATGGCCAGAGGTAAACAGGATGAGGTTTAATAAAGAGAAATGCAAAGTGCTCCACTTAGGAAGGAACAATCAGTTCCATACATACAAGATGGGAAGCGACTGTCTAGGAAGGAGCATGGCGGAAAGGGATCTAGGGGTCATAGTGGACCACAAGTTGAATATGAGTCAACAGTGTGATGCTGTTGCAAAAAAAGCAAATATGATTCTAGGTTGTATCAACAGGTGTGTTGTAAGCAAAACTCGTGAAGTCATTCTGCCGCTGTACTCTGCACTAGTTAGGCCTCAGCTGGAGTACTGTGTCCAGTTCTGGGCGCCACATTTCAAGAAAGATGTGGAGAAATTGGAAAGGGTACAGAGAAGAGCGACAAGAATGATTAAAGGTTTAGAGAACATGACCTATGAAGCCAGGCTTCATGAACTGGGCTTGTTTAGTTTGGAAAAAAGAAGATTAAGGGGGGACATGATAGCGGTTTTCAAATATCTAAAAGGGTGTCACTAGGAGGAAGGAGAAAATTTGTTCCTCTTGGTTTCTGAGGACAGGACAAGGAGTAATGGGCTTAAAGTGCAGCAGGGGAGGTTTAGATTGGACATTAGGAAAAAATTCCTAACTGTCGGGGTGGTCAAATATTGGAATAAATTGCCAAGGGAGGTGGTGGAATCTCCCTCTCTGGAGATATTTAAGAACAGGTTAGATGGACATCTGTCAGGGATGGTGTAGACGGAGCTTGGTCCTGCCTTGAGGGCAGGTGGCTGGACTCGATGACCTCTTGAGGTCCCTTCCAGTCCTATTCTTCTATGATTCTATGATTCTATGATACCCCAAATGGGTCTTTCTGGTCCCAAAGAACCAGCCACAAATCTCTGGTCATTTACACTCTGGATCTTACCCTACAAGACCATGCTGAGCCAATCCTTTATCATCTAAAGCTTTATTAATAAAAGAAAGAAAAGCATGAGAGTAAGGCTGTTAAGGTGAATACACGACTTGCATCGAATCATCAAGTTCTCAATAGAGGTTCTTAGCAGAGAGGTTATAAACTGCTATCTTAAAAGTCTCTGATGTACATCCTATGTCAGGATGGGTCGATGGTTCTTCCTGGCTCTCTGTACCTCGCAAGGCTGCATCTGGGATCAGGAGCAGAATTCAAGACAAGATGGAAATTGCCACATGGTATTTAAATACCTCTCCTGGCATCTTCCTGGCCAGAGCATGTCACATAGCCCAGTGACCCATCCCTGTGTCCCATGTCAGCGATCAGATGCTGGCTGGTTTGTAGGTATCCAGATTTCCAGATGCATTGCTCAGGTGTGTATTTGGCACCTACAGATCCATTGTCCCTGGAGCTTTGCTAATTAGCTCAGTCACTGGCTGAACAGTCTTTGCCCATTGCTCTGTCAGACAGAGAACCTTCTAGCATAAGCATAGAGTACATATTTATAATTCCACATACACATATTATACAAGTACATGAATAGCATATATAGAATCAATAGAACACAAGCTTTCATTTGAGATCTCACACAGCCCCTTTGTACAGACTTTGGGGCAAACCCCCCATTCTCCTCCATGGGTGCAGCAGTGATCTTTAAAATCCAATAACGTGACACCAGTGCATAGTCAGGTTGGCACAAGATCTTTTGGCTCAGTGTTGTTGAAGGAGATGACATAGAACTGGCTCCAGCACCCACTCAGTAACCTGAGGAAATGACCCACCAGGCCTGAGCTTGTCAGAGAGGCAACAATTCCCCACTGGCCAGGACAGAGCCTCCCTCTTACAGAGTAATGGAGCCTTCTCCCCCTAGTCCTGACTCCCCACACTTCACTCAGCTCTCAGGATATGTCTATGTGGCACGATTATTTTTAAAAAAAAGCACATCCACACTAAAGGGAAGCCTCAAAATTAGTCTGAGGCAGGCACCCCTAATGTGGATGTGCTACCTCGACTTAGAGCCCCAGGAAGCACTGGGGAGTAATTACTGTGAATGGCCCTGGGGAGGAGCTATTCTGAAATAGCAGCAGTGGAGCATCCATGCTACCACTATTTTGAAATAGCTATTTTGGAAGAGATGTTATTCCTCATGCAATGAGGTTTACAGATTTGGAAAGAAGCCATGGCTGGCTTTTGAAGTGAGTAAATAGAAGTGGGAGGGGCATTTAGCCCTCTGGCTGGCTCTACTTACAAAAGAAGTAGGGCCTCCCTCGACATTACTGGAGAATGCAGGTATCAATCCCACAACCTTTCACACACTAAGTGAACACAGTACCATTTGAGCTAATTCCTCTGCTGTGGTAGTACTACACCTTTTGGTGACTCTGCTTCACAGGGATGTCTGTCTTCTAGGCAAGTCAGTCATGAGAAAGGAGAATGCTCCAACGAGGCTCCACTTCACACTCATGCTTGTGACCCTCATTCTCTCTCTGGCTTCAGGATGGAGACTCCCTCCAGCAAAGTTGGGAGGTCTCTGAGATGGCCACTGCCCTGCAGCCTGTCCCACCTGGCCATTGTAATGGACTCTCTGGCTATGTCTACACTGGTGCGATCTTGAGCCAGAAGTACGCAAATGAGGCTAAGCATGGAATATCGCTGAGCCTCATTTGCATATCTAATGAGCTGCCATTTTTGCAGAAGAGGCTCTTGAGCTAGAAGGAGCTGCCTACACTGCCCCTTCTTGCGCAAGAAAAACCCTCTTGCAAAATGCCGTTACGCTGATTCTTTTCAGGAATAACGGCATTCCTATGCCAGTGTAGACATAGCCTCTGTGAGGTCACCACCTCGCAAACGCCTTTAACCACTAAGATGAAGTGCTTCAAAAGGTCCTTGTGATGTTACTGTTACACCCTCTCCTGCCCTCCAGGGCTAATGTCCTGCCCAAGGCAGCCTCTTTACATAGTTGAGCTGCCCCTAGGAGTGAAAGTAACACATTTGTACAGGGACTGTTCTATTGGGCATCACACTTTGGCTACATCTATACTGGCAGCTTCTTGCACAAGAACTCTTTTGTGGAAGTTCTTGTGAAAAACCTCTTCCAGAAAAGAGCGTCTACACTGGCATGTGCGTTTGTGCAAGAGATGTGCTTTTGCGCAAGAGCATCCATGCCAGTGTAGATGCTTTCTTGCGCAAGAAAGCTCTGATGGCCATTTTAACCATAGGGCTTTCTTGCGCAAGAAATTCATGTTGCCTGTCTACATTGGCCTCTTGGGCAAGAACAGAGAGCTTATTCCTGAGCAGGAGCATCATAGTTCTTGCGCAAGAAGCCCTGATTTTATACAGTAGAACGTCAGTTTACTTGTGCAAGAACACATGGCCAGTGTAGACAGGCAGCAAGTTTTTGCACAAGAGCGGCTGCTTTTGCACAAGATCGCGCCAGTGTAGACACAGCCTTTGGGTGTAGGGAGGCTCAAGGCAGGAAATTGAAGGGGGGGAAGGTTGTGATAGGACAGTACCTGTAAGAAATTAAAGTCTGGGAGGATCAAGGCAGGGAGCTCAGGGAAGGGGTGAGAATGTGGCAGGGTATAGAAGTCAGGGCACAGGATTAGGGATGTGTGTGTGAGGGAGGGATTAGGGATGTGTGTGTGAGGGAGGGACTTGGGTTGTGTGTGTTTGTTGAGGGGCTCAATGGGACTAGAATCCCAGTTCCCTCTGGTCTAGTCTCCCAGGTCCTTTGACACACAAGGGCTTTCTTTGCAGTACACTGAGGAGAGTAACCCCTGAGCCAGTGACAGACAGATCTGGGTGCAGGTGAAAAAAGGGGGTTTCAATAAAGCTACATGTGAATGGGTCCATCTAGCAACCACTGCCAACCACATGCACAGGGGGAAGGGACCTTAGCCAAGGCAGCAGCAACTCTGAGGAAGGTTTGGAAGTGAAGGGGTTAATCAGACAGACATGAGTTTCCAATGCTGGGCTGTGGCCAGAATAGATGAGGGGATATCACAGGGCACTACCATGGTAAGGGAAGCAAAGAGAGCCCTGCTGCACCAAAAGCCATGCATAAGCCTGGGACTGAACCAGGGAACCTTTAGATGTTTAACCTAAGGCCCCCCCCCACTGAGCTAATTCGGCTGCTACAAACAAGGTTTTCTGACCTATACTTCTCTGTCCAGAATTGGCTGCTGTGCTCCATACAGAAAGGACATCATTATGCACAGCCCAGGAAGGCAACACTAGTGTTTCCCTGCCAGCTAGAGTTTGACTCGCTTCCTCCCCCCTTCCTGCCTTAGCTCCTGGACTGACCTGGTGGTTGAAGTTGATGGGGCCCAGCAGGGTGGGGAGGATGTTGGGTGACCAGATTCTCATGGAAAGAGTCCTGGTGCTACTTGCTTCCCTGCTGTACTAGCCCTGTGGTACCCTCACTCCCAACTCGCAGCCCCTGCTGCCTGCCTGGGCACCTATGCTGTGCTCAGATGCTCAATAACCCCTCCTGTTTCACACTGGCTGCGAGTGGCTCTGGACTAGAGAACAGGGCTGTGTCATTCCCTCTGGAAGCGGGAGGCCCCAGAAGAAGTGGACTCCCCAAGGGGCACATAAGAAGAGACAGGCAGCTGAAGGCTCAGGGAGGGTGGTCCAGAAGGCAGAGGGGCATCTGTGACTCTAGGCTGGCAGCTGGCATTCTGCTCCTTTCTTCCCTTTTGCTGCTTTGTGCAAAACCAGCTGTTTTTGTGCAAAAACTCATGGAGCATCCACACTACAAGCATCAGAGGGGTAGCCATGTTAGTCTGGATCTGCAAAAGCAACAAGGGCTGTGTCTATACTGGTGGGTTCTTGTGCAAGAACTCTTGCACAAGAACACATCCACACTGCAATGTGCTTTTGCACAAGAGCATCCATGGCAGTGTGAACACTCTCTTGTGCAAGAAAGCTCTGATGGCCATTTTAGCCATAGGGCTTTTCCGTGCAAGAAACCCCTGCCACGCTTCCACATTGCCTTCTTGTGCAAGAGCTCCTGCACAAGAGGGCTTACACCTGTTAGAAAAGAGCGTAGCTCTTGCGCAAGAAGCCCTCTCTTCTGACGCTGTACTACTGTATATCTTCTTGCGCAAGAGCGGGCGGGCAATGTGGATGCTCTGTGGGTTGTTGCACAAGAACGGCCGTTCTTGAGCAAGAACCCGCCAATGAAGACATAGCCCGTATGTTTACTCAGATACACTAGCCCTTTGCAGGACACTTTCTGTCCCTTTCAGGACATGGGTCCATTCCCCATTGACCAGAGGGGACAAGAACAGAAAGCAAACAGAACATCAGAACAGCCAGACTAGGTCATGCCAGATGCCCATCTAGCCTAAGATCTGGTCTCACAATAGCAGTCAATTCCATTGTCCAGAGGGAATCATCAGAACAGACAATTATCAAGTGATCCCTCCCCTGCTGCCCATTCACAGCTTCTGGCAAACACTGGCTCAGGACACCTTCCCTGTCCATCCTGGCTAAAAGCCATTGATTGAGCTTCCCTGCATTAATTATCCATTTCTTTTTTAATCCTTTTGTAGATTTCACCTTCACAATATCTTCTCGAAAGAAGTTCCACTGGTTGACTATGAGTTGGGTGCAAAAATGCTTCCTCGTGATTTATTTTTGAATTGGTTACCTACTAATTTCATTGTCAGCATAGTACTTGAGGAGAAAAAATAATTTTTTATTTACTTCCTGCACCCCTGTCATCATTACATAAACTCCTGTGCTATCACCCCTCAGTTGTCCCTTTCCCAAGCTGACAAGAAGTTCCATGAACTCATGGGAGTTGCTGTTCTTCTTCAAGAGGTTGCTCATGTCCATGCGAAGTAGGTGTGCGCACCGCATCTTTCGGAGCATTTTCCCTAGCGGTACCCGTAGCATTGGCAGGGCGCCCCCTGGAGTGGCACCGCCATGGCAGGGCATAAGTACCCCTGCCGGCGTTGCCCCACCTCAATTCCTTCTTACCGCCATGACGGTCGTTGGAGCATCTCTATCTCTCTTAGTCTCTAGTTAGTTAATGGTTCCCATTCTATCACTTATCTGTAAATAGTTCTATTAGTTAGATAGTTAGGTTCTTTGTTTTCTCCCTCCCTCTCCCCCCGGGGGTGAGGAATGCCAGGGCCGCAAGGCTTCAAGGCGTGCGCTGACTGCGGGAAGTTTATGCCCAGAGGTGACCCACATGACAGTTGCCCTAAGTGCCTGGGTGAGGCCCATATCGCAATTGCTTGCAAGATCTGTAAGTCCTTTAAGCCCCGCACAAGGAAAGAAAGAGTTTCCCACCTGAAGCTTCTCCTCATGGAGACAGCGCTACAACCGGTGCTGCCGGAACAGCCTACGGTGCGCAGTGCACCAGCTTCCACGCGTGAGGCCCCTCATTGGCACTGTGCGTCGGCATCGGGGTCTCGGCACTGGTCTCACTCTCCCCCATCCAAGAGGGTGAAGAAGTCCCACGGAAGGTCCCCTGCAAAAAAGTCGGCCTCGGTCAGGGACGGTGGTGCTGGCTCACCGGTACACACATCGCCTGTGGTGCACCACATTCGGCGGGGAGACCCCGATAGTCCCAGTCGCCTCCCTTCTTACCTCCCATCCACGCCAGACACTTTTGAAGCGGCACAGGACCTCATTAGCCTCACGACCTCCCCTCCATCTTCGGTTGAGACGGAAGGGTCGAGATCCCCCTTGCCAGAGGCTGAGCTGCTTACGACTTTGCCCAAGCATGGCCCAGGTTGGCATGCTAAAGCAACTCATGCGTCGGGACCACCCCATGTGGGATCAGTACCGATCGCTACCATGGCACCGTTCTTGACGCCAGTTCGCCAGCCCTGGTCAGCTTCAGGCCGCGTTTGAACCTCGGTGCAGCTGAGCTCCTTGCCAGCCCCTTGCCTGGTGGTACTGGTGCCATACCCCCACAGCCGTGTGGCGTCTACTCAGGCATCTCTCCTCCACGGCACTGGGCCTCCTAGAGTTGGTGTCCGTCTCCGCGCCCTCACAAGCATTGGCTTCAACCCGATGGCAGTCAGCGGCTCCTACAGCACCGCCTCCGGTACCGGGCCTGAGTCCCCCAGTACCGTACGCTCTAGCATCGTCTTTCCTGGCACCAGGCCTAGGCACCCCAGTGCCACAGCTGCTGACAACGGCTACTCAACTGGCACCTGGACTGAGCACCCTGGTGCCGCAACTAACAGTAACTACTCAACCGGCACCGGGCCTGAGCACCCTGGTGCTGCAACTAACAGTAACTACTCAACTGGCACTGGGCCTGAGCACCCCAATGCTGCAACTGCCGGCAACTACCCTGCCAGCACCGGGCCTGGGCACCCCGGTGCCGCAGCTGGCAACAACTCTCCCGGCACCAGGCATGGGTCCCCCGGTGCTGCAACTCGTCTGGCCCCGCCGTACTCATGCAGGCAAGCCAGAATCTATGGCAAGGTTTGCCCCGCACTCGTCTTCGGCTCCGCCTTGGTGGGAGTCCGATTATTTGTCAGATTCTGATGTAACCTCTGTCCAGTCAGGGTCCTCGGAAGCATCCTCGTCCCACAGGTCTCAGTCCCAGCACCAGCAGGACCACCCTCAGCAAACCTGGCCCCGGCATGCGCAGTGGCCCTTTTGGACTCCCTGGGCCTACCATCAGTGGCAGGGGCCGGTGCCCCCTCCTTCGGTGTCAGAGGCTTCGGGTCACTGCTCCCAACCTTCAGCGTCCCTGTCTTGGGTGCCCCCCTCTCCACTTGGGGCGCCACAACTAAATCTGGAGGCACAGGCACCGGCACTGGCACCGGAGATGAACCCACAGGGGACGCAGGATGTCCAACCAGCACCACACTTGACGCCATCCAGCCCTATTCCAACCCAGGAATTGTCCTTGTCGTCATCCCCGGACGAGGCTCTAGCAGACCTGGCACCTAGTCTGCCTACCATGGATGCCCGTGTGCACCAGGAACTTCTCCGGCGCATGGCATTGAATCTAGCTGTCCCAGTGGAACCTGTCATCGAGGACACGGATCCAATGGTGGACATCCTCACTGAGGACACGCCCACGCGGTTGGCCTTACCGCTCAATAAAACGGTGACCAAGATCTCTAATGCCCTGTGGCAGACGCTGGCGTCCTTGACCCCTACTTTAAAAGGGGTCTAGAGGCGTTATTATGTCCTGCACTCAGGGCATGAGCATTTGTATTCGCAACCCATCCCAGGATCCTTGGTCGTGCAGGCCGTGGCCCAAAAGGAACGGCTCCCTCAGCCTGGCCCATCTCCAAAGGCAAGAGAGCCTAAATGGCTGGATCTGATGGGCCGTAAGGTTTACGCCACAGTGGCACTACAACTCTGCATCGCTAATCAGCAGGCGATGTTAAGCTAGTATGCCTTCAATACCTGGCAGGCTGTCGAAAAGTTCAGGGACAGGCTCCCAGCAGAGGACTGTCAGGAGTTCGCAGCCATTGCCTCTGAAGGCAAGGTCATCGCACGAACTGCCCTCCAGGCATCCTTGGATAACATTGACTCAGCAGCCCGCACTATGGTGACTGGCGTCGTGATGTGTCGAGGAGCCTGGCTGCACGTGTCAGGGATTCCCCTGATGTTCAAAATACAATCCAGGACTTGCCATTCGAGGGAAACACTCTGTTCTCGGAGCACACCGACTCTAGGCTCCATACCCTGAAGGACACAAGGTCCACATTGAAATCCTTGGGTATCCACATGCCTGCCCTGCAGCATTGACAGCTGCCCTATCGACAGCAGGGGAGAGCGCAGCCCAAGGTCCCCTGTGGGGATTACTGGAGGCGCTGCTCCCGGGCCTCCGGTGGAGGTTCCGGGGCGGCTGCACACCTCCAGAGCACTAGGGGTCGACATCATTGCTCCAGGGCAGATAACCAGCGGGGAGGTCCCCATGGCCCTTCCCATCAGGGCAAGCCGCAGTTTTGACGTGCTATTCGAGGGTCTTGTACCAGTCTCCCACCCTGGGCCCCCGTTTGGGGCCAGGTTATCCCTTTTTGCCCATGCGTGGGCACTAATTACATCAGACTCCTGGGTTCTGAACATAGTAAATGGAGACTATACTATCCCATTCTTGGGCCCATCGCCTTCAAACACCCCTTCCCCATCCCCACTAAGGGACACTCCTCACGAACACATCCTGTGTCAGGAGGTGTCTGTGCTCCTTACAAAAGGGGCAATAGAGGAGGTCCCCCACACCTGCGGGGAAGGGGGTTCTAATCCCGATATTTTGTTGTCCCCAAACCAAAGGGAGGAGTCCGTCCCATCTTGGACCTCAGAAATTTAAACAAGGCGGTCATAAAACACAGGTTCAGAATGGTGACTCTAGCCTCGGTCATCCCAGTGCTACAGTTAGGAGACTGGTACGCGACCCTCGACCTCAAGGACGCCTACTGCCACGTGGCAATCAGAACCAGCCACAGGAGATTCCTCAGGTTTATGGTGGGTCAACACCATTTTCAGTTTACAGTGCTCCCCTTTGGGTTATCCACGGCACCAAGGGTGTTCACCAAATGTATGGTTGTGGTTGCGGCATTTCTCCACAAACAAGGGGTGCACGTGTTCCTGTACCTCGACGATTGGCTAATCCGAGGTCGCTCATATGAGCAGCTGAAAGCTCACATGACACTCACGAAAGCCCTCTTCCTAAGACTCGGGCCTATGCCAAACGACAAAAAGTCATCCCTGACCCCCCTCCCAGCATCTAGAGTTCGTGGGGGCTCTTCTCAACGCAAGGGTGGCAAGAGCTTTCCTCCCCAAGAGCAGGTTCCTCTCCATAGTGGAGCTGATTTCAGGGATTACCCTGTCCCCTATTACAAACCCTCGGGTCTGCTCCAGGCTCCTGGGCCATATGGCGGCGTGCACGTACATGGTACGCCATGCCAGAATGAGAATGAGACCCCTTCAGGCTTGGTTGGCGAAGGCTTTCAACCAGTCCTGGGGTCTTTGGGACTCGACCATAACGGTGCCCCCGGAAATCCTGACCTCCCTCCGATGGTGGACCCAGGAAACCGTGGTGTGCAGCAGGGTCCCTTTCAATGCCCCTTCCCCCTCCCTCACACTGGGCACCGATGCATCCGACCTGGGCTGGGGAGCACACCTGGGGCGGCACAGGACTCAAGGCCTCTGGTCCCCCTTGGAATGAACCCTGCACATAAACGTCCGGGAATTGCGGGCGGTGAGGAGGGCCTGCGAAGCCTTCCTACCAAGGCTCTCTCACCGCTCGATCCTGGTTCGTTTGGACAATACGGCAGCGGTCTTTTACATCAACAAGCAAGGGGGAGCCCGGTCACCTCCCCTCTGCAAAGAGGCCCTGCTGCTCTGGCACCTGTGTGTGGAACACAACATCACGCCACAGGCAGAGTACCTTCCGGGGTGCAAGAATCTGTTAGCAGACACCCTGAGCAGATCCTTTGGAGCCCACAAGAATGCCAAGTCGTTCAAGAATGCCATTCTCCGTCAGGTTTTCCACAGGTGGGGTTATCCCCTCCTAGACCTGTTTGCCTCGGCACACAACGAAAAGTGCCAGAACTATTGTTCCCTACTGGGAGTGGGGAAATATTCCCTGGGGGATGCCCTGACGGCTGTGTGGCCAGAGGGCATTCTCTATGCCTTTCCCCCATTCCTCCTAGTTACCAGGGTGTTGACCAGGGCTCAGACATTTTGGTCCACGATAATTCTCATAGTCCCCAGGTGGCCCAGGCAATTCTGGTTCCCCATCCTGGTGGACATGCTCACACAAGACCCAATAACGCTCCCTCCAGTCTGGGACCTGCTAACCCAACCTTGGGACGGGGGGATCATGGTTCACCCAAATCTCAGGTGTCTCCACCTAACGGCCTGGTTTATCTATGGTTGAACCAACCTGAGAGGGAATGTTCCCAGGAGGTTCAGATGGTGCTCCTCAGTAGCAGGAAACCCTCTCCTAGATGGTCATAAGCTGCCAAGTGGCGGCGCTTCTCATTTTGGGCATCCTGAAGAGGAGTTCACCTGTCCTCGGCCCCCATCCCAACTATCTTAGACTATCTTTTCCAGCTTCGGTCCAGCTTTCTTTTTCTTCTATCAAAGTCCATGTGGCATCTCTCTCTGCCTTCCATGTTGGTACGGCAGGAGTTTCCCTTTTTTCTGACCCGGTAGTTAAAAGGTTTCTTACTGGTCTAGAAAAGCTGTATCCCTCAGTGAGGGCCCCGCTTCCCTCCTGGGACCTCAATGTGGTTCTGCACAGACTTACATCACCCCCCCCCCTTTAAACTACTAGCCACGTGTTCACTGAAGCACCTCTCATTGAAGGTTGCTTTCATTGTGGCCATTACCTCTGCTCGAAGGGTTTCGGAACTAAGGGCGCTAACTATTGAGCCACCCTACCTTGTTTTCTCACATAGCAATGTAAGGCTCCAGCCTCACCTGGCCTTCCTCCCAAAGGTGGTGTCACCATTCCACCTGTCCCAGGAGATTTATTTCCCAGTTTTTTCCCCAAAGCCTCACGCCTCCCCTAAGGAGAGAGTGCTTCACTCCCTGGCCGCTAAGCAAGTGATGGCATTCTATATTGAGAGGACCAAGCCTTTTCGCAAATCCCAACAATTGTTTACTGCATTCGGGGACAGGGTGAAAGGGTCACCTATATCGACACAGAGGCTATCACACTGGGTTGTTCAATGTATGACAGACTGTTTATCAACTGGCTGGTAAAACCCCACCCAGAGTAAAGGCACACTCTACCAGGGTGCAGGCGTCCTCGGTAGCATTTGGTGCCCAGGTGCCAATGACGGAAATTTGCAGGGCAGCCACTTGGTCGTCCCTCCATACTTTTATGGCGCACTATGCGCTAGCACAGCAAGCCAGGGAAGATGCAGGTGTGGGCTCTGCAGTCCTGAAATCTATGATGTAAATATGTTCTGTTGTCTTTGTTGTTAACACGTGCCTTATGTGTGTTGGCTTGTCCAAATAAATCTGTTCTATTTGTTCACCTTTTTCATGACTCTGGTGGTCTGACTGCTCCGACCCCTCCTCCGTGGGGTTAGCTTGGTAGTCACCTACTTCGAATGGACATGACCAACCACTCAAAGAAGAAAAGAACGGTTACTTACCTGTAACTGTTGTTCTTCGAGATGTGTTGCTCATGTCCATTCGACTCCCACCCTACCTCCCCTTCGTCGGAGTGTCTGGCAAGAAGGAACTGGGGTGGGGCAGTGCCGGCAGGGGTACTTATGCCCCACCATGGCGGTGCCACTCCAGGGGGTGCCCTGCCGGCGCTACGAGTACCATTAGGGAAAACACTCCGGAAGACGCGGTACACGTGGTGCGCACACCTACTTCGAATGGACATGAGCAACACATCTGAAAGAACAACAGTTACAGGTAAGTAACCATTCTTTTACATGGTCCAAAGAAGAGGCATTTCCTGTGGAGAAGATGGCCAAGCCCAATCCCCCTACACAAAGCCCCAGGAAATACCAATGGACACCAGGCACTTGTAAAGCTACCCCTCAGGCAGCGCTACTGAATGGGATCCGGCTGGCCATCGGGCTAGCACCATCAACAGAAGAGTCCCAGTGAGACTTCTCAGCCCAAGTGCAAAGACTGTGGAGTCGCCCACTCACAGTCCAGTGGCAGAGGGACAGTGCCCTTAGGAGGCAGATCCTGAGGCAGAGGAGATATTTGAAGGGAATGGAGATGTCAAGTGAGAGGAATGAGAACAAATCACCTCTTCTCAGGTGAGACATGGTGGGAAGCTGCCAGTTCCAGTGCAAGCCAAGGGCTGGTTTCTGCCCCAGTGGCTCCCTGTAGGGCCTGAATTGAGAAGCACCAAAGAGTCTTTTTGAAGGGCGAGGAGATTTCTGTGACTGGCTGGGTCTGATGGGAAAGATTTTGTTTCTCATGGAAATACAGAGCTGAGTCAGACATGAGTGCTGAGGAAGTTTAATTGTCATGGGCATTTCAGTCAGAAGCTGTTGAGTCTTTCCTGCTATTAGGGAAAGCAGGCCAGGGCCAGGCCTTTTCAGCCACTGGGTGAAGAAGGCAGCTGAGGCTACTTGTACACTGCATGCTTCTTGTGCAAGAAGCTTTTTGCAGAAGAGATCTTCCACAAAAACTTCTTGTGCAAGAGCGCGTCCACACTATAAAAGTGACACACTTTTGTGCAAGAGAGCATCCACACTGCCATGGATGCTCTTGTGCAAGAAAGCTCTGATTGCCATTAACCGAATGGCCACCAGAACACCTGTGCTTCTTTTGCACAAGAAACTCCTGTTGTCTGTCCACACATGCTTTTTTGTGCAAGAACTCATGCACAAAAAGGCTTATTCCTCATAAAAAGATGAACTCGTGCACAAAAAACCCTCTCTTCTTCCAATTTACTGTAAATTTACTTGCTCAAAACCACTCTTGTAGTGCGCAAAAGCAACGAGGAGTCCTGTGGCTCATAACAGACTAACAGATTTATTGGCGCATAAGCTTTCATGGGCAAAGACCCACTTCAACACATGCATCTGCTGAAGTGGGTCTTTGCCCACGAAAGCTTATGCTCCAATAAATCTGTTAGGATATGTCTACACTGCATTCCTCTTTCGAGAGAGGAATGCAAATGTAGACATCCAAAATTGCAAATGAAGCAGGAATTTAAATATCCCATGCTCCATTTGCATAATCGTGGATGGCTGCTATTTCAAAATAACTTATTCTAAAATAAAAAATGCTGTTTTGACTCCTTATTTTATAAGGAGTAAGGTTTATTTCGAAAGAAGGGATTTCGAGAGAAAACCCTTCTTTCAAAATAACCCTTACTCCTTATAAAATTTGGTTTAAGGGTTATTTTGAAAGAAGGGTTTTCTTTCAAAATAACCGCATCTAAACAGCATTTTTGTTTCAAAATAAGCTATTTCAAAATAGCGGCCAGCCACAATTATGCAAATAAAGCACAGGATATTTAAATCCCTGCTTCATTTGCAATTTTGGGTGTCTAAATTTGCATTCCTCTCTCGAAAGAGGAATAAAGTGTAGACATACCCTTAAGCTATGTCTATACTGGCAGCTTCTTGTGCAAGAACAGTTGTTCTTGTGCAAAAACTTGCCTGCTGTCTACACTGCATAAGAGTTCTTGCACAAGTAAATTTACAGTATAGTGTTGTAAAACAGGGCTTCTTCCGGAAGAGTTATTCCTCTCTTCATGAGGAATAAGCCCTCTTGTGCAAGAGCTCTTCCACAAGAGGGCAGTGTAGACAGGCAACATGAATTTCTTGTGCAAGAAGCCCCTATGGTTAAAATGTCCACACTGCCACTGCCACTCTTGCGCAAAAGTACATTGCAGTGTTGGACACGCTTCATGTGGAAGATTTTTTGCAAAAGAACTCTTCCACAAAAGAGTTCTTGCGCAAGAAACTGCCAGTGTAGACATAGCCTTAGTCTATAAGGTGCCACAGGATTCCTTGGCTATGTCTACACTAGCGGGTTCATTTGCAAGAATTCTTGTACAAGAACACATTCACACTGCTATGTGCTTTTGTGCTAAAGTGTCCGTGGCAGTGTGGATGCTCTCTTGCTCATGAAAGCTCTGATGGCCATTTTAGCCATACGGCTTTCTTGAGCAAGAAATCTTCACTGCGCATCCACACTGCCCTCTTGCACAATTGCTCATTGCAAGAGCACTTAAACCTGTTAGAAAAGAGCATAGCTCTTACGCAAGAAGTCCTCTCTTCTGATGCCATACTGTAAATCTTCTTGTGCAAGAGTGGGCGGGCAGTGTGGATGCTCTGTGGGTTCTTGTGCAAGAATGGCTATTCTTGTGCAAGAACCCACCACTGTAGACATAGCCAAAGGCCTCAGCAGTGTGTGGGGGTGGGGCAAGCAGGGAATCTGCCTGAGGCTTCTTGCTGAGTTTGCAGGCCAAATCGAGTGGGTTGGATCCAGCCTGCTGGCCTATATTGCCCAGGCCTGGCACAGAGGGAACCTTGGCTCTGGGCTGTGAGGAAGGGGCACTGTGAAAAGGCCAGTCTTGCCTTCCTGGGCAGTGCATGATGATGTCCATTTTGTGCTGCATGGCTGCTAAACATCCCAAACAAAGAATTACAAGCCAGACAGCTACACTCGCAGCAGCCAAAATAGCTCAGCAAAGCGTGTGTTAGACTGAAGCTATAAAAGTCCCTGGTTCAAGCCCACATTCTGAAATGTAGCAGGGATCTCTTTGGTGACCAAGAATTACTTCCATGTTTGACCAACATGTTATGGTTTTCAACCACTGCTTAGCACTGACAAATCATGTTCATGGGATTAGCCTGCCTCCCTCCCATCTTTTCCTTGTCCATTAGGCCACCAAGGTCAGACAAAAAGGGAGCAGAAGGGACAGAAATCCTCTCACCCAAAGGCACACCTCTCACATTGGCTGGGCAGACACATCTGGCAGCAAGGGAGGTGAGTTAAGGTTGCATGATGGAGGCAATGGGATTGATACCACATTCTCCAGTGGCAGGGGTGGTGTCATTCCTTATTTTCACTGGAAGAGCCAACTCAGGGGCTAAGCTCTTCCAATAACCCCTCCCTCTTCTCCTACTAGGCCTCCCAAAAAGACAGACCTGACTTCCCTTTCTTCTACCCCACTGTCATGCTGCAAAGCAGGGAAACGAGATGTCAGGTTGTGCAGCATGTGGGGCTGTGGGCCAATGGAAAATGTGTTGGATTTTTAAGTTGTGGTGCCCAGGAGCCCTGCGGGTGACCTGTCCTACAGCTAAGATGCCATCAGACCCTGCCCTCTGATCTGCTCAGTCACTCAGTGCATACCAGGGAGCCAAGTGAATGTACCTTTGAGTGACACTCTCTGCCAGCCAATCAGCTCTGTGGGGAGGGGAAAAAGGCCTTGGTTGTCATCCTAGGTCAGTAAGAAAGCAGCCAATGCCTCATCCCAAGAGAGGCAGCTGCCACTTTCCCACATAAGCAATTCTGCCCCCCCCCCCGGACTGTCTCCATCACTCCTCCTTTTGGGGAGAGCAGGTAAGAAGAGGGAGGGCCTCTGGAGGCCCTTAGTCCCTTGTCTGGATCTGTCGGTGAAAAGGGGACTCCCCAACACTGGAGAATGGGGTTATAAATCGCACTACTTCTGAGATACTGAGCAAGCACTCTGCCACTTGAGCTAATTATCCCCGAATGAATGAGTGTCCCACCAGACTTGGAAAGTAACTAAGTAGAAATGCTTTGTTATATAATAAGTGCATTTTGTGGATATTTGTACTTAAGTAATTTATTTTTGTGATACTTCGACTTTTACTCAAGGGCTGTGTCTAGACTGGCATGATTTTGCAGAAATACTTTTAACAGAAAAAGTTTTTCTGTTAAAAGTATTTCTGCAAAAGAGCATCTAGATTGGCATGGATGGTTTTGCGCAAAAAGTGCTTTTGCACAAAAGCATCTGTACCCAGTATAGATGCGCTTTTGCACAAGAAAGCTCCAATGGCCATTTTAGCCATCGGGCTTTCTTGCACAAAAAATTAAGGTGCCTGTCTACACTGGCCCTCTTGCGCAAATATTCTTGCGCAAGAGGGCTTATCCCTGAGCAGGAGTGTCAAAGTATTTGTGCAAGAAGCACTGAATTCTTACATTAGAACATCAGTGCTCTTGCGCCAATTCAAGAGGCCAGTGTAGACAGCTGGCAAGTTTTTGTGCCAGTCTAGATACACCCAAGCAGGTTTTTTTTAAATATAGTACTTTTTACTCCACTCCCATTTCCAGAGGCGCTGAGTTACTCATGACTTGCATCATTCTGATTTGCTAAAGCACAGCTGCATGTGCAAGCACTCAGTCATCCAAAAAATAACCAATCAACAAGCACAATGACCCCGCCAATGAAAAAGCCTTTTAATAACCCTATCAACACCTTTTCCTTCAAAACCAATGTTTTTGCAGACACTGCCAGTCTGAGACCTGATCGACCAGGGCGGCTGCCCAGGGCTATGTGCTGGGGGGGAGGCGCATATGAATAGTCTCATGTGACCTTACATGGGGCCAGCCAGCTAAATAGGAGGGAAACCCAGCAGCCAAGGTCAGGGAGGGCAGAGGCACTAACTTGTGTCAGGTAAATCCTCTGCTCTGGTGGGAGTAGAAGCAGGTTGAATACCCAGGGCAGGAGCTACCCCCTGTAAAAGCCCTGTGGGAAGAAGGTGGGGAAGGATGTGCTAGAAGAGGCAGGGGGTGGGCGGCTGAGTGGGGTGGAGATTGAAGAAGCATCTGTGTGGGCACTTCAACAGTCGGCTCCCCCAGCTGCTCTCCCAGGGCTGTGGCCGACCAGCCCATGCTGCTGCCAGCCCAGGCTCAGCTCTGCCAGGGCATGGCTAAACTACCCCCCTCTGTTGACAGAGGTATATAGATTAGGCACATTGATATTGCAAATGAAGCCAGGATTTAAATATCTCACACTTCATTTGCATAATGGCAACTGCCAATTTTTTTCGAAACGGGGCTTTTTCGAAAAAAACCCCACAGCAGTCTGTAAACCTCATTTTACAAGAAATAGGGATCTTTCAAAAAAGGGTTTTATTTTCAATATCTCCATCTAGACTGCCGTTTTTTTTTTAAAGCCCCATTTTAAAAAAAAAGCGGAAGCCACCATTATGCAAATGAAGCACAGGGTATTTAAATCCTGGCTTCATTCGCAATATCAACGTGCCTAATCTACATCCCTCTGTCGAAAGAGGAGTGTAGTTTAGACTCACCCTCAGTGACCTGCCAGCAGCTGCAGATGTGTCTGCCAGGAGTAGAAAGGAAGGACATGTCTGCCCAGCCAGTGTGAGGTGTGCTTTTGGGAGAGAGGATTTCTGTCCTCCTGCACCCTTCTTGTCTGGCCCCAGTGGCCTACTGGACATGGCACTAACTTCCAAAACCAAGGGGTGTGGATTCAAGTCCCACCTGGGGTATACAACTGTGTTCTTCTAAGCACTTACAATGCAGCTGTAGCTTCCCTTTCACTGGAAGATGTTTGGCCATTTGCTACAGGACAGCAGTTGTCCAGCCCCACCAGCATGGGAAGGGAGGCCCAGGAGTGACACACAGAGCAGGGTCTGGCTGGAGACAAAGAAGAGCCTGAGGATGGACAGCCCCACCAGAGAGTGAGGGGGAGCTACCCGGGCCTGGCACATTTACAGACTGTACTGAGCCCTGAGTTTGGGGCTGACCTGGGGGGGTTCCCCTGTTAATAAGAAAGTTCCCTGAGTAATGGGAAGGGGTGCAAGCTGAGCTAGGAAGGTGTCATTCTCACTGCTTCTGCCCTAAACAATATGGCTCCTAGGCTTAGGGCAGGGGTGGCCAACCTGTTACAGATGAAGAACCAAAATAGTGGTAGATACAACACAAAGACTGAAGGGAAGAAATCTGTTGAGCAAACCCCCCCCCCCCCAACCTTAAGGTGGTCATTTTGAAGGCTGCATGGGACACCGTGATTCAGGCTCTGTCAGATAGAAACATACTCCCCTTTGAAGAGCCACAGGTACAGAAGCCACAATTTTTTCTTTGAAGAGCTACATGTGACTCACGAGCTGTGAGTTGGCCAGGGGCTCAGGCAAGACAGGGACAGGAGGCTCCACCAGCAGGCACAAGGCTGGGCTGGTTTGAGGGGGGGGGGAAGGTGCAATTGCATTTCCCTGTTGACGTGCGTCTGAGGTAGGATCAAATCCTGAGCTGGGCATGCTATTCTCAGCAGTGACAGATGGCAAAACAAGGAGCAATTGTCTCAGGTTGCAGTGGGGAGGTCAAGGTTGGATATTAGGAAAAACCATTTCACTAGGAGGGTGTGAAGCACTGGAATGGCTTACCTAGGGAGGTAGTGGAGTCTCCATCTCTAGGGCTGTGTCTAGACTGGAAAGTTTTTCCGCAAAAGCACATGCTTTTGCAGAAAAACTTGCCAGCTGTCTACACTGGTCGCTTGAATTTCCGCAAGAACACTGACTTCCTACTGTAAGAAATCAGTGCTTCTTGCAGAAATACTATGCTGCTCCCGTTCGGGCAAAAGTCCTTTTACACAAAAGGGCCAGTGTAGACAGCTCAGATTTGTTTTGCACAAAAAAGCCCCAATCGCGAAAATGGCGATCAGGGCTTTTTTTGCAGAAAAGCGCGTCTAGATTGGCACGGACGCTTTTCCGCAAAAAGTGCTTTTGCGGAAAAGCATCCGTGCCAATCTAGACGCTCTTTTCCACAAATGCTTTTAACTGAAAACTTTTCCATTAAAAGCATTTGCGGAAAATCATGCCAGTCTAGACATAACCAAGAGGTTTTAAGTCCCGACCTGATAAAGCCCTGGCTGGGAAGGTTTAGTTAGGATTGGCCCTGCTTTGGGCAGGGGGTTGGACTCGATGACCCTCTGAGATCCCTTCCAACTCTGCAATTCAATGATCAGCTTGTGGTCATGGTACCTGCAGGTATCAATGACATAGGGAAAGATAGGAGAGAGATCTTGGAAGCAAGTTTAAGTGCCTGGTATGAGGTTGAAATCCAGGCCCTCAATGCTAGCATTCTCTGAAATGCTGCCTGTTCCAAAGGCAGTACCAGGTAGACAGGCAGAACTGCAAGGTCTCAATGCCTGCATGAGATAATCATGTAGCCTGTTTCAGAGGGGTCATGGTATTGCTTCCTTTACTTCTGCACAGCCTTCAGGGAAAGGTAGCCACAGTGATGGCTGCTGGCTAGGTGCCCAGCTCTGAACACAGAACAGAATGGTAGCAATACCACAACTTCTCCAAAAATAACTTTGTGACACCTCTCCACCTCTCCCCCAATTCCTTTAGTGGTCAGGAACCCCACAATTACCCCACCATGAAATTTCAAATTAAAGTATTTGAAATAAGTAAAATTTACAGTTTTTAAAATCATCTGACCATAACCTGGACAAAAATGGACCACAAATGTTAACAGATTCCACTTTTGTCTTTAGAAGAATTTTTGTACACATACACATATGTTTTTGACTTGAAGTTATGAGAACTGACTCTGTACTTCTATTTCACATGTTTGTTTCTGGGAGACTATCAACAAGTTTTACTCACCTGTTGTGAAAAACTCATTAATCAAATGTACAGCAATACCTGACTAACAATGCACCTCAAGTGGTGCCAATTCATAGCTGAAGACTTTGCTGTGTAACTTCAGAGCAGCATTTAAGACATGGCTGCTTATCTAAAAAGACTTAGTCTACACTGTATCATTTTGCAGAAGAGGAAATGCAAATGAAGCACTCATTAGCATTTCTCACACTGTCATTTGCGGTCTCTTCTGATCATTTTTGCGGAAGAGGTTTTTGTGGAAAAAGCACAGTCTATACAGGGGCATTTTGCACAAAAAAACCCTTTTACGCAAGATCCTGTATACCTCCTTTTTTGTGAGATAAGGGATATAGTGCAAAAGGGGAATTTTTTTTGCACAAAATGGCATCATCTACATCATGGGGGTTTTTTCTACAAAAAGGATCAGAAAAGTATATGCAAATAACAGCACCTGAGGGGAGGAACAGCTCTGTGGTTTGAGCATTAGCCTGCTAAACCCAACGTTGTGAACTCAGCCCTTGAGGGGGGCCTATTTGGAGGAAATCTGGGGGAAATCTGTCAGGGATGGTACTTGGTCCTGCTGTGAAGGCAGGGGACTGAACTCAATGACCTCTCCAGGTCCCTTCCAGCTTTATGAGTCAATGACAGCACAAAACTGCTAACGAGCACTTCATTTGCATTTCCACAGCTGCAAAAATGATAGTGTAGACCAGTGTTTATAAGGTGTGTTTTTTACTCAACAAATTTCTCTCAGCCTTTTTTTTTTCCTCTTAATAAAAAACCCTTGAGCTACATCTACACTGCAGGCTTCTTGCGCAAGAATTGTTTTGTGGAAGAGTTCTTGTGCAAAAGGTCTTCTATAAGAGCGCGTCCACACCACCATGTGCTTTTGTGC
Source organism: Pelodiscus sinensis (assembly GCF_049634645.1). Taxonomy (NCBI): domain Eukaryota; kingdom Metazoa; phylum Chordata; order Testudines; family Trionychidae; genus Pelodiscus; species Pelodiscus sinensis. The sequence continues at coordinate 1,296,240 of NC_134741.1, forward strand.
AAGTATCCATGGCAGCGTGGACACAGCTACATTTCTATCACTATTCTACATGGCAGTGTGGACGCTCTCTTGCGCAAGAAAGCTCTACTGGACATTTTAGCCATAGGGGCTTCTTGCACAAGAAATTCATGTTGCCTGTCTACACTGCCTTCTTATGGATGAGCTCTTGTGCAAGAGCACCTATGCCTCGTGGGAGAGGAATAACTCTTCCGGAAGAAGCTGCCCTGTTTTCTGATGCTGTACTGTAAATTTACTTGCGCAAGAATGCATGTGCAGTGTAGACACCCAGCATGTTTTTGCGCAAGAACAACTGTTCTTGCACAAAAAGCCTGCAATGCAGACATACCCTTAGTGTTTTACATTAAAAAATTATTTGGCATTCCTCAGGCTTAAAAAGTTTAAGAAACACTGCTGTAGACAGTGCCTGAGTCATACATGGAACAGGTGACTTGTTCATGCAACAAACACCATTTTAAGAGGTAATTTCACACCGGAAGAACAATAGAATTTCCTCTACATGGGCAAGAGTGTAAAGAGGGTCCTGGGGGTCTCTCCATTTTTTTTTTCATTCCAGCTCATAAGGTCAGATACATCTTTGCTATAACCTGATCCCAAAAGGACTGGTGATCCACCCTAACAAAGGATGTGCTCCAGAGAGATTTAAAATAGCCGTTTATTCCATCTCTGCTAAAAGCCTGAACCACAACACTGCACCTGGTGTATGTAATTTATTTCCTTTAACAATGTTATTCTCAACATTTTCTTCCTTTCATTGATCACTCTTTTGATTTTAGATTCTAAAGGACTGGCACAATGTGCTCTTGTAGGTAGGCTTTAAGGTGTAAATGGACCTGAAAATGTGACCACTCCTTGGGGATCATGAGAACCTGTTTGGATTTGGTGAGATTGGTTTTTATAACCACCCTCTGTGGAGGGTGTGATGCTGGTTGTGGCACAGGAGAAGCTGAAGGGTATCTCTGCAGCGTGACTTCTCCTACCTCTAACAAGGACTGATGTCTCACTAAAGCTTGTATCACAGCCTGAGCATTTATAAACAATGGTCCACTGAATTTTTCCCACACCTGTGTGGAATGAAGTTTGTTAGGGGGCATGAATAAGGAGGGAATGTGTGGCACACTATTTCCATATTGGTGCACAGAACTAAGTTCACGTGGTAAGACCGGGGACCAGCAGTTTGCTCCAGCCCTTAACCTTTTATTCCTTACAATCGAAAGAGTTGAGGAGCAGGGGTGTAAGAGTTGGCTCTGGGTTGGGGCTGGAGATTAGGGCCTCAGGGCTGAGACAGAGGTTTGAAAGGTGGAGGGTTGAGGGCTCCAGCTAGGGGTGTGATCTCAAGGATAGAGGGGACTGAATGCAGGCCACTGAAAGGCTACATCCACGAGAGAAGCTCTCTCTCCCCTTGAGCTCAGGTGCTACTTTGAAGGGGGGAAAGAAACCTCACCCTGCCATGGAGCTCTGGGGGTAGACCTGTGGGGTTGAGACCAGTGAATAGAAGTATTTCTCCCACGCAGAGCCTGAACAACTCACATGGCATTAAATAGGCTGAAAAACAGCCTCATAGCCACAAAGCTTAAAGCAGGGCTAGGCAATAATTTTTGATGAAGGGCTTTCCAAGATTTTGGAAAGTGGCCAAGAGCTGCACTCTTCCATGCTACTAATGGAGGAGGTGCAGGATTGGGAATGGAGGCTGGGTGCAGAAGGGAGCTTGGGGTAAAGGACTGGGGTACAGCAGGGACAACTGAGTTTGGGAGGGAGTCTGGGTGAAGGAGGCAATTGTGACCTAGAACAGGAGATTGGGATGTGACCTAGGGTAGGAGATGATTGTGCTCTGGGACAGGAGATTGGGGTGCCAGATCTGGGAGAGGGTATAGGTACAGGAGGGAGCAGGAGTGGTAGGGAGAGCAAAGGGTTAGGGAAGGGAGGGAATGGAGTGCCAGGGGGAGGCTAAAGCCAGGAGACTTACCAGCTAGCAGCTAACACAGAGTTTAAAATGTTCCTCAGCCAGCCTGCCTGGCCATGTGCTTATGTGACTAGCTGAGCAAGATGGGAAGGGGCTTGGTGATTTGTGACTGCTTGTTATTTAAACAGGCAGCTCCCAGGGGCCAGTTTCTGGCCAGCAACTGGCCAATGGGATTGTGCTAGAGGCATAGGCAGCACCTGAAGCTTTCCCTCTCAACTCTGAGATTAAAGTTTTAAAAGGAAACAGGGCCAGGTGGCCAAATCACTGTGTAGAGATGTAAGCAACTAACTGACTCTTAACTAAGCATAAGCTTATTGGATAGTCCACTAATCACTCAATTAGTTGCTTTCTCCTATCTGTCTGCCTCTATCAGGAGGAGCCTGCCAACTCTTAATACATTTAAAAGGCAAATCAGGGTTAGCTTCCAGGACTGGGAACTAATCCCACTGTGGCTTCCTTTCTTATTGACTAATCCAGGGAAATTCCATCAAATAGCTGATTAGTTGACTAAACTAAATTTATTTAAGTGGCTTGTGTGGCTGCAGGGCAGCCTGCCTGGGGAACTCCATTCCTTCTCCATGCCAGAGCTTATGGCTTAGCAAGTTGGACAGTCCATAGATTGCATTTTGCCCAGGCCTCACAAAAAGAAATTCAGGTTTACAGGGTTTCTCCTGTGGGGATTCTCAGATGTCGAACAAGATTTGAGCTCTGACTGAAGTTTCCCCCATAGAGCAGTAGAAGAGTTTCTCCCCTGTGTGGGTTCTGTTATATTGAATACAGTTTGACCTGTCTTTGAAGCCATTTCCACAATCAAAGGAGTTCTGAGCTATCACTCTTGTTTGTATTATCAGGTGATAGATAAAGTGTGAGTGCCATCTAAAACATTTCTCACAGTCAGAGTAGGTGAAGGGTTTCTAACCTGTGTGCGTTCTTTTGTGTTTAACAAGGCCTGACCTCTCCTTGAAGCTTTTCCCACAGTCAGGACATCTGAAAGGTTTCTCTCCTGTGTGGGTTCTCCTATGAACAACAAGGTTTGAACTATTCCTGAAACTTTTCCCGCAATCAGAGCATCTGAAAGGTTTCTCTCCTGTGTGGGTTCTCCTATGTGAAACAAGATGTGAGCTCCGACTGAAGCTTTTCCCACAGTCTGAGCAATTGAAGGGTTTCTCCCCTGTGTGGACTCTTTTATGTTTAACAAAGTCTGACCTGTGTTTGAAGCCTTTTCCGCAATCAGAGCAGTTATGAGGTCTCTCTCCTCTATGTATTATCTGGTGATCATTAAGTCCTGAGCGCAGACTAAAGCTTTTCCCACAGTCAGAGCAGCTGAAAGGTCTCTCTCCTGTGTGGGTTCTCCTATGAGCATCAAGACTTGAACTCTGACTGAAGCTTTTCCCACAGTCAGAGCAGATGAACGGTTTCTCTCCTGTGTGGGTTCTCTTATGTACAACAAGGTGTGAACTCTGACTAAAGCTTTTCCCACAGTCTGAGCAATTGAATGGTTTTTCCCCTGTGTGGGCTCTTTTATGTTTAACAAAGTCTGACCTGTATTTGAAGTCCTTTCCACAATCGGAGCAGTTATGGGGTCTCTTTCCTCTATGTGTTACTTGGTGATCAATAAGTCCTGAGCACAGACTAAAGCTTATCCCACAGTCAGAACAGCTGAAAGGTCTCTCTCCTGTGTGGGATCTCTTATTAGCAACAAGACTTGAGCTCTGAGTGAAGCTTTTCCCATAATCAGGGCAGGTGAAAGGTCTGTCTCCTCTGTGGGTTCTTTCGTGTTTAACAAGGTTTGAACTCTCCTTGAAGCTTTTTCTGCAGTAAGAGCAGCTGAAGGATTTCTCCCTTGTGTGGATTCTCCTATGGATAATAAGGTGTGAGCGGAAAATGTAACTTTTCCTGCAATCAGAGCAGTTGAAAGGTTTCTTTCGTGCATGGGTCCTCCTGTGTCTAACAAGGTTTGAACTCCGACTGAAGCTTTTCCCACAGTCTGAGCAGCTGAAGGGTTTCTCTGCTGTCTGTGCTCTTTCATGTTTAATAAGAGTTGTACAGACACTGGAAGCACAGGGTAACTGTTGATGGGGGATTTTCTGTTGAACCCTTTCTGTGTTTGCTTTCACCACTCTGTTTCTGTGACTGGATTTACCCTGCCCTTCTTCTGGATGGTTTCCTTGCTGCCTTTGTGGGCTATACTGACTCTCACAGGTGTCTCCTTGCTCAGGGATCTGAGAAACACAGCCTTCAGATCTTTCCCATAATTGCCCACATGGAACCATTTGCTCCAGTTCTTCCTGCTGATGAAGACTCCTCTCACTGTTCTCAGTCAGCATCCCATCACCTGCTGGGACAGAGAGAATCTGAACAGGATTTCCCTGTGCTAATCTGAAAGAAAAATTATCAATGGGGAATAGAAAATGGGTGGCACACCCAAAGAATGGTTGGAAACGTTGAATAATCAAAAGCCCAGTTCACCCTTCTTCCTCATAGCCCTTTTGCCCACCCAGCACCCTCATATTGGAGTTGAAGACAGGATGAAAGGTCAGTGAGACTTGATAAACATACACAAGTGACACCCGCTATTAGGGGACAGAAATTTGTTTGTGAGTCGGTTTAGCTGACTGCTCACCTGTGATGATCCCTCCTTCCTCACAGCCCTGGAGATCTGGGACCCACAACTCCTCCCCTTGCTCCTTCCAGGAGATCACATGAGCTTCGAAGACTGGAAATCCTAATTGGGGAACAATTAACCAAATACTGATCTTCTTCGTTAAGGTCTGTGCCATTCCTGCTTCCAGAGCCAGGATCTGAGTCACCCATCCAGAGAGGCTCCTTCCACACCTTGCAGAGACTGGGCTCTGGATTGGACAAGATCCCAGGACACACTCACCTGCAGTAAAGGTGCACCCCCCCTGCCCAGCTGATTCCCCAGGGGAGCTCTAAGCGCTCTGCTGCACATTCTAGGGTACAACTTAGTCTCCCTCATGGTCCCTTATGTTACCCCCATCCCAGAGCATGACAGGAACACACTGCTCAGAAGAGGAGCTCTAGTGAGGATTTGCAGGTCTGACAGTGAGGTCCCCAGGCAGGGCTCAGACTGCAGCTTCCACGTGGCAGATCACTAGGGCTTAGAAAGGAAGGACCCAGCAGAGCTCTAGAACCCCAAGGGCTATGTCTACAAAGCACTTGGCTACAGGTCTCAGCTCATCCTGGTCTTTGGCTCAGATGCTCTACTTGGGCCAGAATGAGGCAGGGAAAGTTGTCTGAGCAGGAGAGTGAACTGTTGGCTGGTTGCTTTAGACCCTGCTTATGTTCCACACTCCTGATCCTGATAGTCTGTGCCTGAGTGGGCCCTGCCAGCTGCCCACAAGAATTGCCACTCCCATAGCCAGCCTGGGCAGTGCCCGGCTGTTCCTGTGGCTGGCCAGGGTGGAGATGGGTTGTGCTGCTTCTCTGCTGCTTGTGGATGTTGCTGCAACTGAGCTCCCCTTCTGCAGCCTCCGTTCTACTCTGCCAGCAGCAGCCTTTGTGTGGTTTCCCAGCTTTCTTTTGTGGCCAGTCTTGCCTGCCATCAGCTGCCCTGCTGGGCTGCACAGAATATACCAGAGGCATTAAAGGACTCTGAAGGGCTCAGCCCACTGGCAAAAGGGTACCTTGCAGGCACTAACAACAGCTCAACCCAGCCCCACAACTCCAGTACCTGCCGTTCCTGCCTGGGCATTTCCATTCACTAGGGAAGTAATAGTGTAATCGATTAACTGATTAATCAAGAAGCAAAAGCTTATAGGTTAACAGTACAGACTACATGCATTTGCCCCTCCTCCCCAGTAAATTTTTTAGCAGGCTGGCCAGTTTGCACCTACCCCTACTCTAGCTTTGCTTTTAAATTGTTTTATGAGGTGGACAGGCAGGCAGCCCAGCTCTGTTACGGGTTGTGCCAGGTCTTGGAACTCTGAAACCTCACCAGACAGAGGCTTCTGTCACCCCACGCTGCTACTTCTTTATGAGAGGCAGCAGCACAGGGAGGTAGGCAGCTCATCTGCCCAGGAAGCTGGATTTTAAACTGGTCCCCTCACGGACCAGCTCCCTCCTGGCATACCAAGCTGCTGTCTCTGATACAGATGGAGCAATGAGAAGTGGCAGGGGGCTCCTTGGAAGTAAGGACAGAGTGCACTGGCTGCTGGAACTACCTCCTGGGGACTATAGAATAGTCAACTAACTGATAAGAATCAATGAGGTTATTCGATTATTCAATTAACCAATTTTAACATCCTGACCACTGACACCTCCAGCTAATGGGCAAGGTGGTAGGGAAGCACATTGAGACCTTAGAGGATTACTGGCAGTGATACTCCTGACATTGGGGAGGCAATGAACAAAACCCAACCCAGCTGCTCGAGAGCCAACTCAGCTGCTCATACCCGAGGACAGGAATCCTTACCCAGCCAGCTCACAGCCTCATAATTCTCCTGCATCACATCCCAGTAGAGGGCTCTCTGGCCCAGGTCCAGCAGAGTCCATTCCTCCTCAGAGAAATACACAGCCACCTCCTCGAAGCTCACCGGCTCTGCCATGGCCATTTCCTGTCCCTGGCTCTGCAAGCCGGGGGCTGAGCTGGGGACAGACATAGGTATTCTGCAGCCTGGCAGGGGGAGAAGAGCAATTGGAGACATTTCAGGAGGGACTTTCATCCTTACCACACCCTCAGACTCCCCAGACTCTGTCCCTGTGACACACATGCTGGACACTACCACTGTGGTCAAATGTTGAGTCTAGATATTCCATAAACACCACACAGTAGATAGATCCCAAATCCACATTCATTTCTCTCAGTATCTGGCCTGAGTTTCAATATTACTGCGCTGATATCAATGGGATTCAGTTCTGAACACCCAGTGTGTTTGAGAAAAAAGCCACTAGTTATGCTGCCTGAACAGAGAATCATAGAGCTGGAAGAGACCTCAAAGTCATCAAGTCCAGCCCCCTGCTCTTGACAGGACCAATCCCAACTAAATCAACCCAACCAGGGCTTTGTCAAGCTAAGACTGAAACACCTCTAGGGATGCAGACTCCACTACTTCCCTAGGTAACCCATTCCAGTGCTTCACCACTCTCCTAGTGAAACAGTTTTTCCTAATATCCAACCTGGACCTCTCCCACCACAACTTGAGACTATTGCTCCTTGTTCTGCCATCCGTTACTACTAAGAACAGCCTTTCTCCATCTTCCTTGGAACCTCCTTTCAGGAAGTTGAAGGCTGCTATCAAGTCCCCCCTCCCTCTTCGCTTCTGCAGACTAAACAGACCCAACTCCCTCAGCCTCTCCTCATAGGTCATATACTCCAGCCCCCTAATCATTTTGGTTGCCCTCCACTGGACCCTTTCCAATGCATCCACATCCTTTTTGTAGTGGGGGGCCCAGAACTGGACACAATACTCTAGATGTGCCCTCACCAGAGCCAAATAAAGGGGAATAATCATTTCTCTGGATCTGCTGGCAATGCTCCTCCTAATGCACCCTAATATGCCATTAGCCTTCTTGGCTACAAGGGCACACTGTTGACTCGTATCCAGCTTCTCGTATCCACTGTAACCCCCAGGTCCTTTTCTGCAGAACTACTACTTAGCCGGTTTGTCCCTAGCCTGTAACAATGCTTGCGATTCTTCCGTCCCAAGTGCAGGACTCTCCCCCTATCTTAGTATCATCTGCAAACTTGCTGAGGGTGCAATCCATCCCCTCATCCAGGTCATTAAGATATTGAACAAAACCAGTCCTAGAACCGAACCTTGGGGCACTCTGCTAGAAACCGACCGCCATCCTGACATCGAGCCATTGATCACTACCCACTGGGCTCGGCCTTCTAGCCTGCTTTCTATCCATCTTACCATCTATTTATCCAATCCACATTTCCTTAACTGGCTGGCAAGAATATTGTGGGAGACTGTATCAAAAGCCTTGCTAAAGTCAAGGTATATCACATCCACTGACTTTCCCCATGTCCACAGAGCCAGTTACCTCATCATAGAAGCTAATCAGATTGGTCAGACATGACTTGCCCTTTGTGAATCCTGGCTGGCTGGCTGGCTATTCCTGATCACTTTCCTCTCTTCCAAGTGCCTCAAAATGGATTCCTTAAGGATCCCTTCCATGATTTTTCCAGGAACCGAGGTAAGACTGACGGGCCTATAGTTCCCTGGATCGTCCTTCTTCCCTGGGGGTTACATTTGCATTTTCCCAATCATCTGCACCTTGGATGCATTAAGTCCAGACCCATGAATTTGTGTACATTTAGCTTTTCTAAATAGTTCCTAACCTGTTCTTTAGCCACCAAAGGCTGCCCATCTTCATCCCATCTTGTGTCACATAGCGCAATAGTCCGGGATCTGACCTTGTCCGTGAATACAGAGGCAAAGAAAGCATTGAGTGCTTCAGCTTTCCTCACATCATCTGTCACTAGGTTACCTCCTTCATCCAGTAGGGGCCCTACACCCTCTCTGATCACCTTCTTGTTAGCAAGCCTGTAGAAACCTTTCTTGTTATCCTTCACATCCTTTTCCAGTCTCAATTCCAGTTGCGCTTTCACCTTCCTGATAACCCCCCTGGCATTCTTGAGTTATACATTTAAACCCCTCCCTGTCATTTGTCCAAGTTTCCACTTTTTGTATGCTTCCTTTTGTGCTTAAGTTCACCAAGGATTTCCCCTGTAAGCCAATCCAGTCTCCTACTATGTTTGCCTCTCTTGCTACGCATCGAGATGGTTTCTTTCTGTGCCTTCAATAAGGCTTCTTTAAAATACTGCCAGCTCTCCTGGACTCCTTTCACTTTCATGTTAGCATCCATGGGGATTCTGCCTCTCAGGTCTCTGAAGGAATCAAAATCTGAAGTCCAAGGTGTGTATTTTACTACTCTCTTTTCTTCCTTTGGTCAGGATCCTGAAATCTACCATCTCATGATCACTGCTTCCAAGGCTATCACCCACCTCTACTTGCCCTATTAGTTCCTCCCTGTTTGTGAGCAGAAGGTCAAGCTGCGCACGGCCCCTGGTCGGATCCTTCAGCACTTGTACCAAGAAGTTATCCCCAACATTCTCCAAAAACTTCCTGGATTGCCTGTGTACTGCCGTATTGGTCTCTCAACAGATGTCAGGGTGATTCAAGTCCCCCCACGAGTACCAGGGCCTGCGATCTGGAAGCTTCTCCCAGTTCTCCGAAGAAAGCCTTATCTACCTGATTCGGTGGCCTGTAGTAGACACCAACCACAACACTACTACTGTTGTTTGTATCTCTAAACTTAACCCATAGACTCTCAACAGGTTTTTCTCCCTCTATATACTGGAGGTCTGAGCAATCATAGTGCTCTCTTACATACAGTGCAACTTCTTCTCCTTTTCTCCCCTGCTTGTTCCTCCTGAACAGTCTATACCCTTCCATGACAGCGCTCCAGTCATGCAAGTCATCCCACCAAGTCTCTGTTATCCCGACTAAATCACAGTTCCTGGACTGGGCCAGGGCCACGTCCTTCCTGCTTGATGCCCAGGCTTCTCGCATTAGTGTACAAACCCCTCAGATAACCAGTTGATCGCCCTATCTTCTCCATTCAAATCAGGGATCTTCCTTTCTCACTCGTTCCTCTTTGCATTTCTTCCCAGCATCCGACTTTCCTACTCCCCTCAGGGTTTTGGTCACCGTCCCCCAACGAATCTAATTTAAACATGGCTGCAGGTGTCTAAATTTAGGTTCCTGCAGCTAAAATACCTCGTTTTCCTCCATATATTTGTAGCACAAACCTCTCATCAGGATTAAACCAACAGAGACTTTATAACCCCTCCCCACAAGAGAGATTAAGTGATGTTAATGCCAGTCAAATGTTTATTAGTAAGCAGGCGTGATGCATGTTTGCAGGATGAGACCCTGAAGTATGTAGATTCACAGTATCCAAGGGAAACATTAGCCCTGCAGTCTTACCCCTCTGTGACACAAGCCATTATACTTAGCCCAGTTACCTAGGCACAAAGCTCTGTTTCCCTGCAGAATGTTTTCTATAAAATCGCTCAGTGCTGAGTTGGAAATATCAAGAGATGGAGAATCCATCACCTTCTGTGGCCATTTGTTTGTGTGGCTAATCACTATCCCTTGCAAACATTTGTGCCTCCTCTTTAGCCTGAAACTATCTCCTTTCAGCTTTCACACTGAGCCATATTCACTAGACCAGTGTTTCTTAAACTTGTTGTATAAAGTACCCTGTCAAGATCATGAGGATTAGATTCAACCAATAGGAATGTAGGTAGGAATTTCAAACTGGGACAAAGGAATTTTTGGCTTTTCCCTCTCCTTTTGTCCTGGGCAGTTTCTCTCCAGCTATTGAAGGGGACAGCATGTCTCTCTCTAAGAAAAGACTCTTCATGGTCTGTAAGTAGGATAAAGTTTAGATAAATCTCTTAGGTTTTATTGTTTTACTAGCCAATTAGCCCATCATAAGACAGGATTTTCAGGTCTTCTCTCTTTCTCTCTCCTCCTACTGGCACCCTCCCCCCTCAGCTCTCCTCCGCCTCCTGCCTCTCCCTCTCTTCTCCTCCTCCTCCTGCCTCTCTCTCCCCTTCCCCTTCCCCTCCCACCGTGGCGCTCGGCTGAGTGCTGCCTGCTCAGCCGGGCTGCTGGGAGGGATGGGGGTGGGGCGGTGATGTACACGGCCAGGGGGCAGGGCCATATACATCACTGCCCCGCCCCCCCCCGCCATGGGAGAGCCCAAATGGCCTCGGTGCTGCTGGCTTCCCTGGCGGCCTGGCTGAGGGGGCACAGCACTCAGCTGAGTGCCACAGCAGATGGGGAAGGGGGGGCATGACATACATGGCCCCACCCCTGGCCATGTACATCACCGCCCTGGCCCATGGTGGGTTTCTCCTCCACGAGTATATTATTTTCTTATTTTTCCATCTAGTCATTATGTTTGCAACAGGATATTGTGGTGATAATAAAAGTTATTTCTCTTCTTTTTTTTAACCTGGCATTGGTTAATTTTTGTGTCTTGGTTTGTACTTTGGGGTGAAATTTCCCAAGTGATCTCTCCCCTGATTTTTGTATCAATACTTGGGTGGTGGCAGAGGAGTTTTATCCCCAAAATCTAGGTTAAGATTCTGGGGGGGGGGGGGGGGGGGAATTTTTTTCCAAAGCCAGGAAAGATAAAGTTTTGGGGTACTTCAGCTGGCCCCCACTTCTGCATTTATCGTGCCAGAGTGGGGAAGGAGCCATGACATGGTGGCATAGTGGCGGGATCATTTTGAGAACCCAGGATTTGTAAAAGGACACAGGTTTTTCTTTTGAGTTGCAAGCTTTGCAGGTTTTTTTCCTCTTGTTTTTCTTCCTCTTGTTTTTTGTTTTCTCTGCTGCCCCAGGGAGGGGCAGACAGAAGGTTAAGCTTAAGCCAGACACACACCATCGGACCAAAACAGTTTGTTTTTTTCTAGCTTTTGGAGCAACTGGATAGCTAGGCTACTTAAAGCATGATGTCCAGTTCTAGGACAGATTCATACCCCAAGGAGAGGAGACAGGAGCCTGTCCCTGTGAGTCCAGGGGGAAGTAACCTTGAGGGGGCAGGAGCAATGTATAACAGCCCTCCTCTCACCTCACCAATGCCTTCTATGTGGGAGGCTGCCTATAAGGTAGCCGGCAGACCTCTAACTGAGAAAGAAGTAGAGTTCCTATGACAACTGGAGCAATTACACAAAAAACATTGGGCGAGACTAGCACAAATAGAAGCAGAAAAACAAGCAAAGCTAGCAGCCATAGAGACAGAGACAAGGAGAATAGAAGTGGAAGCAGAAGAAAAGCACACCTAATGAGAAGCTGAGGAGAAGCGTGCCCAACAAGAACATCAGGCTAGGCTAGCAGCAACAGAAACAGACACAAGGCAAATGGGAGTGGAAACATAGGCCAAGATAGCAGAAATAAAGGCAGAGATCAGGTGAATAGAAGCAAAGGCCTCACCAACTGACCATCCTGCTCCCATGAATGTTCCAGTCCCTGTTCCATACTCCAGGAAACTCCAGATCCAGAGAGTGAAAGAACAACAGAGACTGTATCCTCCTAGGGGGTCCAGTGTACAACCATGTGGTGATGGGGTGTGATTATGGCACAGCTAATATGTATAATTGGCCTGGTACCTTAACCTAGCCCCAGAACATGTATGAGTGTAAATGTTCTGTGTTGCCTGTAGCTAACCGTAGTTTTTGTGAGGGTGCTCAGTGTGAGCAGCCTCTGTGTATGGAGCTTGGCAGTTTGGCTGCTGGGAGGGGCAGTATGCCTGTGGGGGAAAGGTTTCTTCCCAGTTCTTTGTCTGCAGGGGGTGCCTGTCAGCCTGGAATGGATGAGGAGAATGCTGTGGGTCCAGATTCTAGAGACAGCTGAACCCCAGAAAGGAGAGGACCCTAGGTTTGTGTCTGCTGGGGACAGTAGTTCTGTAACTGGGGTGGGTCCAGCATAGGCGTGTGCAGCACATTTCATTAGGATGTGCACCAAAGATTTTTTTAAAAATGCACTTTGACCTCCCCATTAGCCATACCCTTGACCCCTGTTAACCACGTCCCTGGCCCCCATTAGCCACACCCCTGGAGGTAACCCTCTCTGGGCAAGATGGGAACGTGACCAAAAGTAAAAAGTGTTATGTGACCCCCCCAACCCAAAGACTTTTCCCACCATCCTCCTACCAATAGGGATTAGTTTGCCCCCCCCCCCCCACTATCCTGCAATTGCATTAAACCAGTGTGTGAGACATTAATGCAGGGGTGGAGAGGCTGGGGGAGGGGGAGTGGGAGGAGTGTTCCCTCTAAGAGTTTCCTCCCATGAGCAGAATGAATTTTGGGTTGTGCACCAGTACTGAGTTCATATGGCTTGTTTGGATGTGACATTGTGGCACCTAAGTTTATTAATAAATATCTACCTTTCCCCTCTGCTGCCATGTCTCCTTCCCTTGCTCCATCAACTCCCCTGGTGCCTGCTGCCCCCCAACCCCTCACCCTCCTCTGCTGTCCTGACTCCTGCCCTTCTCACTACCTTCAGCCTTCCTGAGACCTGCCCCCTTCCACCAGCCCTTCTCCGCCCCCGTGCCCACTTCTCCAGTAGCCCCACTCTGATCATGTGAGCTACCCCCCTCATCCCTTTGTCTAACACCTCCCTTGCGTCTCTCCTCTGGTGCTGGTCGCTCCCCTGCAGGTGTCTGCTCTTCTGCCTCACCCCCAGAATCCCCTGGCACCTGCACCTTCCCTTACCCCTGCACCCACCTGGTGCCTCCCCCTTCCCTCACTGCTCCTGCCCCCTTTCCCCTTTTTCCGATGCCCACCCCCTCACAACCCTCTGCCCTCATCCCCCTCATGTCCCTGTGCACTCACACGACTTGCTCCAACCCCACCTTCCTCATGCCCACCCCTTCTGTTAAGCCTTCTCCCAGCACCTCTCCCTCCAATCCCCTTACCCTCTCCTCTTCCAGCATCACCCTGTCCCCCCTCCCACTGACACCTCCCCTCCTGGCCTTTTCCTCATTGTCTCCACTTCCCCCCTAGCATTTGTGTCTCCTCTACCCTGTCCCTTTGGTGCCTTCCCCTTTCTTCCCCTCTCTCCTCCCCCTCCGTACAAGCCCCTTCCACCCCATCCCCTTTCTTCCTCCTCCACCCTCCCCCACCGCAAAAGCCCCTTCCTCTCCCACCCCTTCCTCTCACTCTCCCCCCTTACCTTCAGCTTCTGCCTTACAGCTTGCAGGGCTGGAGTCAGAGCCAGCCCAAGCTGCAGGGCCGGGGAGGGGCACCCCTGGGGCACCACGCGGTGCTGCAGCACGGGGTGCCATGCGGTGCTGCCGGGACAGGCAGGGGTGCCCCCAGGGCACCACGCAGTGCTGCCAGGTGCACTCCCAGGCACCTCAAGGGCACCACACCATGCTGCTGGGCTGGGCAGGGGTGCCCCCGGGTGCCTCGCTGTGCTGCTGGGCCGGGTGGGGTCCAGGGCACAAAAATGGCTCAGGCAAGCCGGCCCGAGACATTAGGGTGTGCCTGGGCATACCCAGCACACATGCCTATGGGGTCTGGTGCTTGTGCATTACCTGTTGCTGGTGTGTTGCTAGGAGGGAGGAGAGTGACTCTCTGTGATCAGGGTACTATCCTAGCCAGGACACCCCTGGTGTGGTACCTACAGACAGTATGGAAGTGTGCAGCAATCTAGAAAGCTGTGAGGGGGAGAGAGATGTCTCTGCTCTCCCCCCAGAGAAGTCTGTTTGTTTTCCTGAAGAGGGGTTGTGTACAGACCTGCCTGGTCAGAAGGTTAAAAGAACTCAGGAGGAATTGGCGGTGGCTCAGCAAGGTGATGCTACTGTAGGGCTAGGGGAAGGTCAGCCTTTGCTTGCAGAGGGTCATAAGGAAGAGGATCTTTATGGTGAGGTTGGCCAGCAGTTTGCTGTGCCTGGAGGGGGTAAAAGAGACTTGGGGTTAGAAAGATCCAGTGTGGACAAAGGTAAGGAAGTTGCAGAGGGACTGGGGGTTATTTCAGATGGAATGAAGACAGCCAGGGAGATGAAACAGCCCCCTGGTGACCAAGTGACTGTGTTTGACCATCTTGCTAGAATGTGTGTGTTGCTGGGACATTAATGGTTTCAGTCTGATTCCTTGAAGGGACCAGAGATCCATAAGTCTATCAGGCCAGTACACCCAGGCCCTGTTTCTGAGAGGCAGTGGCCCACTTGGAAAACTAGACTGGAAACAGCAGGGTGCCAGATTAATGTCTGGACTGCTTGCTTCATGATTATCTGTGGAGAGCAAAGAAATCCCATAGCCACTGTGAGCAGGGGAGACATACCCAGCCTGCCCTTTGTCTTTGAGAGAAGTTCACGATTTGAACACACAGGGCAATGGGGGAAGGGCAAGACTTGTGTTGCCAAGGGAGGCTGCAGTTTTTTTCAATCTAGAAGCCCAAAATTCTCAGGGTACACTTGCTATGGGTTTGAGCCTACTGCTTATGTCAATCTTCATAACCAATGTGTTGCTGTTACTAAGAATTGTAATAATGTCCACTGTGCATGATTTTGTACCAAAACCCTGAAAACTGTTAAGAAATGTACCCAAGGACACACTTGTCTGAGTCAGAACTACAACAATGGCTGCCTGTCGCAGGGAGCCATAGCCTGTAATACCTCTAAGGCTGGTATAGGGGGCACTGTCTGTGAGGTGGAGTGTTTTCCATATAAGGGCATGTAAATTAATAATCTTCCCCTGCTCGCTCCACCCATTGCAGTGAAAGATCAGCCAATAGGCTGACTTGTGCTCAGGCCTGCTACTCCACCCACTGCAGCAAAAACCAACCTATGGGGTGATAAGTTCACAGGCAATAAAACAGGCAGGCAGCTCCTCTCTCACGGGGGATTCGCATCGAGTGAACGCCTGGCCTGATCACCCAGACGCCTTGCACCCCCCGCTCTCGAGTCTTACTGAGCGTACTCCGAGTTGGTCGGCCCGAGTGGAGATAGTTTATGAGCATGTGACCGGTACTTGTGTTCCTGCTGTCTCCAGAACTGGTATAACACCCCCCCCCCCCCCCATCATCACTATCCTAATTGATTTTTTAATTGTCCTTATTGCTTGCCAAGTGACAGTGGCTAAAAAGTTACTAAGTTAGTTTATAAATAGTTGTGGTTTAGGTTTTTTACTGTTTCCTTGTATAAAGTTGTGTAAATAATCAGCACTATGAACAATACCAGTGTTAATTCAACTGTTCCTAACCCCTGGGCAGTTATTGGTAATTATTGTGATTTAGAAAAGCCTCAGGGAATTGTTTTGTGTTGTCTGGCAATCTGTTTAATTTTTGTTCTGATGATTGTCTGGAGCCATCAAAATAAAATCAGTTTCTGCTTTTTAAAACCCCCAGTTGTGGTCTCATCCTTTCCGGCATCCCTTCGAACCTCGTGTATTACGGGGACTGACATGGCATCACGAACACGATGCCGGAACCCCGGAGACCATGACAACTCTGACAGTTGCCCCTGGGCTAAAACGGAGACCCCAGGTTCTGAGGAGGATCAGTTTAATCATTTGCAATACCACCTCCTCTGTATTCGATAGCGCGAAGGGGCCCCTAACACCTTTGACTGGGTCTGTATCATAGGACACAGCCATGATTGTAGGACCTACACCGTTCCTTTGGGGTTGAGCGATGTGGGCTGCTTGCTAACTTGCCATCCCACCTTCAGGGCCACCCTGGCCGATAATAGCCTTCAACCACGTCTCACTCAGGTGGGTGAGACAGCCCCTAATTCAAACCCTCTTAGCCTCTGGAAAGTGGTGAACAGGGTATTTAAACTCTGTGGGGTAGTCCCCTCCATCTTGGCCCCCGAGCCAAGAGCCCCACATGGATCACCTACACACCACCTGTTAATAGGATTGGTCCAAAGGTTAGATGGGATAAAAAAGGTAAAAAACTACTCCCCGATTCTTATAAATCAGAGGATGTTCTGGCTGCCATCTGCAATACCCTAGTAGCGGCCCTTGATAAAGTTACCGTCTACCATGGGGCCGTTACAAATTGCGCCCGTGAGGTGGCGCACTCGCAGTCGGAGGGAGAACCAGAGTCTTCCCCTCAGACGCCAAAGACGCCTCCTTTAGAGACACAACTTCCTCACCCATACCAAGGCTCTCATGACCCACCAAACATTTACCCTGGCTTGACTACCCACAGCTCCCGACCTGATTGTACCGGAGGCCCTTCTTGTGACCGTAACCCAATTAAAAATGGATGGTCAGGGGAATGCCTCTCAGGTAACCGATACCCGCCCCCGAACCAAGGCAGAAATGAAGGAGTTCATCACGGACACTGCCCGACGTCCGGATGAGCCTCCAATAATCTGGGAGGGACGATTAGCCTTGGAACAGGGGAATGACTGGGTTGACCGGGAGGAAGCCTTAACGTTAACCCATACTGAGAGTTGGTCGCGGGGCCTTATGGGGGGAGTACTGGCAGCGAATAATCATTGGCCTGTAACAGCCGCGGCTGCCGCGCACCTCCAAATACAAGGGGGATTTCGCGCAGTACAGATGCCACCTGATTGTGTGAATAACTCCACTACCCTTATGTACGCGATCGCTGGGAGTTCTATTCTGCTCTGGGATCCCACCGCACACCCCCTCAACTTAACTAACGTTCAGACGGTAGCACAAAACCCATTTCGTTTTGTTGATGATCCCACTCAGATTCCCATAGAAGACGCGGCTGTTACCCTAGCCGTGGACAACAGCCCTAATCTAGACACAGGGGCTCTTCTGTGGCTAAGGGGATACACAGGACAACCTATTGGCCGACTATACAACGCTGTAGAGAGGGTGAAATGGGCAACACTAAAGGCTGCCCTACTTGCAACCCCCTCTACTCTGGTGAAAGGGTCCAAAATGGCGCCCAAACCCAAATACCCCAAGCGTTCGTTCATCGAGCGTAAGATTTTTGCATTTTTATTGGGTAAGGGACTTACCAGGGAAGCTATTAGGAAAATGAATAGTGATCAACAGAAAGACTTGGCTGTGAAATTGGGGTGGGAAGATCGCCCTATTCCCCCGCAGCCAAAAAACAGGGAGAGGCCGAGTGCCTAGCGGTCACTCGGCCCAATTTAAATGACCCTCGACCCTATCAAAACCTGACTATCAAAAAGGGGATAATTGTCTCGTTTTCGGTAGACACGGGGGCACAGGTATCCATCATCCCCCCCGATATGCCCCACATCCCCACTGGAAATATAGTCTTTGTACAGGGATTAAATAGCGTTGAAGCTCGTCCGGAAGTTAAAGTCTGGGCCCATCTTAACGGGAAGGCTGTTACCTTTACTGGTCTCCTGGGAAACACCCCCCTTTTGGGAGCGGGGGAGATACGCCGCTTCCGATTGGCACAGCGGGTGGTCGAGGCATTGCCTGTTGTGATTGCAGAGGGCAATCGACCCCACCAACCTGTGCTGCTAAATGCTACCCCATGGCGATTCTCTCCCATCCCCACACCTGAAAGAGGTCAATCGAGTATTAGGACACTATTGAACCACCTTTTAAGCCAGGACAAAGTCCAGCAAATCCCTATCAGTAAATATTTGTCACCTGCATGGGGAGTCCCAAAACCTCATAAACCCAATGAGTATTGAATGGTCATTGATTATTGGGCCACCAATCGTCATATCCAGCCTTTAGCCTTTGCGGCTCAGTGGGACATCCCCTCTATAGAGCATATTTTGGTAAATAACAACTACCAATGGGGCTGCACTTTAGATTTGAAAGACATGTTCTTTCAAATTCCCCTGCATGACCCAGAGGGAATTTTAAATTTTGCTTTTGACGGAGGCCTGTACCAGTGGAACGTTTGCCCACAAGGGTACCGTAACTCCCCAGCATGTGCTACTACAGCCCTAGCAAAAACTTTAGAGACCATTTTAACTCTCCCTAAAGTTCGTACAGTTCATTATGTTGATGATGTTTTGATAGGTGGGTCAGATCCCCTTGATGTCCAACGGGTCACAAACAGTGTCTTAGAAGCCCTTAGCTTTGATGGATGGGACATTAATCACCAGAAAAGTGCTACCACACCCTCTCAAACATTTCAGTTTTTAGGATTTAAAATTGAAAGTGGTTGTCTCCAACATCTCGTGTATCATCCACTAACTAGTTCAACAGAAGTAGGATCTGTTCCCATTAAAAAGAAGGTACAGCAGCTATTAGGTGTTGTAAATTACCATCGCCAATTTCTCCCCACAGACCTTCTAGGCTCTCTGGCTGTAGTTCAGGCTTATGCGAAAAACACTCGCAGGCCATGGACTACAGAGGCAGATGAGGCAGTAGCTACATTATCCCGTTGGTTAGGGTCAGCCCCCACCCTATATCGATGGAATCCTTCAATTCCAGTCGTAATAACTTTTGCAGCTACGGCCACACATGTAGCCATTTCTGTGTCCCAAAATGAACGGCCTGTATACCACCAAGCAAAGAAGCTGTCTGGACCAGAGCACCGATATGGTGCAGTGGGTAAAGCTTTGCTAGCAGCTCAGTTAGCTTTACCCTGGGGCGAAATGGCTCAGCCTAGCCTCCTCAAAGGCCCTCATGCAGAGTTAATCCCATGGCTCACACTCACTCCAGCTCCTGATTTTCAAGGCAACACCAGTACCTGGCAACGCCTCGTGTACGGTGTCCAACAAAGCCTAGGTCTTTGGCGATTTCAAACTCAGGGATCTGAAAGAACTGGTAGCGAAGCTTTAGCTGAAGTACCTGGCTCTCAGCCATGGATTGTGGCCGATGGGGGAAGCTCCCCTACCCCACAAGCTGGAATGTTATGCTCTGTATGTGATTTCTTTTATCCCAAGTCTCTACCCCTGAATGATTCCGCCCAGAAGGCCGAGGCTCAAGGAGTTTTGCTAGCTGCCACCCATCTCGCAGTCATCCACCCGACTCATCGAGTAGTTTTGGGCCTAGACTCCAGTTACTGCATCTCAATTTTAACTGGAGAAGGGACTCCTATAGCCCATGAAGAGATCTGGGAAAAGGTATTTGAGTTAGCTACCCGAACCAAACAGCCATGGTTCGTAGTTCATTGCCCCTCCCATCGTGTAGATAGTAATCCCCTCCATTCCCACCTGGATACTTTACTTAGAAGCCATAGTTTTGAGGGTTCAGGTAAGGACCATTGTGATGTTTTTTATGCAGAACCTAGTGATGTTGATCCCTTTACTCAGTGGTTACATGAACAGTGGGGTCACTTACCTGGTCACGCCTTACATTCCGTTGTGTCAATGCAGTCCAATCAGAAAGCCAAGGTTACCCGACAGCAATGCACTGAAGCAGTTCACCGATGCTTCAATTGCCAACAAGCGCGAGCCCTTAATCGAAATAAAATAACTACGGGGGCATATGATCCTCAGTATTTCTCTCCAGGGGAAGTATGGCAAGTTGATCTTATTGGTCCCCTCCCAGGAGCCAAACAGTTCCCAAAAGGTCTTGTAATAGTGGACCTAGGAACTCGGCAGCTTTTGTACTACCCCCTACGTAAAACTACTGCCCCTGCGGTTATCACAGCACTCATGCAAGCCATAGCCGCCTGGGGTCCACCCACGGAAATTCAGTCCGATGAAGGACCACCTTTTACCAGCCAACATCTAGCCCAAGCTGTGTCTCAGTGGGGGATATGTCTTCATGTCCATCTCCCATATCACCCACAAAGCAATGGAGTTGTGGAACGATGTATCGGCATGTTAAAAAACCAGCTACGGGCTGCATTGGGAACTCCTGACTTTAAAGGATGGAGTAAAGTCCTATCCCAAGTTCTCATTTCCTTGAACAAGGCGTATTCTAGATGGCCGGAAGTTAAAGCTAAGCCCCGGCCACCATGGAAGCCACAGTTCGCAAACTCTCAACTTGTCTGGGTAACCATTCCCAATGCCAAAGGATCTCGTAACCTAGTCCCAGGTGCCATTCTTAATTCCGGTCAGTTTCCTAACATCTATCATGTCCAAATCGAAAACAACAAACAACCTACGTTAGTCCATCACAATTGGCTTTCTTTTCGATCTTAATTAGCCCGCCTTGAGGGCGTTGTTTGTCCCCTTTTTGTTTTTCAGGTACCAACCCATTCGAGCCCATCACTGGCTGAACAATCTCTACAAGGTGGTGGAATATACCACCATCCCCACCGGCTGTTTGACTTCAGGAGCCGACGAGAACCATCAAGATGGAAAAAATTTAAGTCTGCCACTGAATCTTTAGTTTGGGGATATGTTCAATTTAACCCTCTTTCTTATGCCCTTATTTTAGGTCAGATTGACCAAATGTCCCGCAATCTCGAAGCCCTCACTAATTTGACCACTGAAGGGTTTCGACAAGTCGATTTGGCTCTCACTGTACTAGCTCATTATGCCGAACAGAATCGTCTAATGATACAGGTTATATTGCAGAAGGACTTTTGTATGGCACTCGAGGACCTTGACCCCAGGTTTAAGGACTAATACTGTTTGCGTTTCAAGCCCGGGTGGAACAACGTTCGGATTCGCAAACAGCGGGAAGAATGGGACTGGTGGCAAACAAAACTTTCCTCTTGGGGACTGAATACTTGGGCATCCACCATTAAGCAGTGGTTGATTGTATGTGCTCTTGTGTTACTAGCCTTTTTAGTGAGCATTGCTGTTGCAAAAGCTCTTATCCACAGAGTTGTTTCCGCTTTCCCTGTTACTGTTGCTTACTTTTCCCTTTCTCCCCTTTCTGAAGACAGCAGCTCACCAGAACCTCAATTTACCCAATTGGCTTTTTAACTGATTACCCTTACATGCGCTCTCACCTTAGGCAACCCCCTTACCGCTTGCTCCGGACAGCCACGGGGGAACGTCCGAGTCAGAACTACAACAATGGCTGCCTGTCGCAGGGAGCCATAGCCTGTAATACCTCTAAGGCTGGTATAGGGGGCACTGTCTGTGAGGTGGAGTGTTTTCCATATAAGGGCATGTAAATTAATAATCTTCCCCTGCTCGCTCCACCCATTGCAGTGAAAGATCAGCCAATAGGCTGACTTGTGCTCAGGCCTGCTACTCTACCCACTGCAGCAAAAACCAACCTATGGGGTGATAAGTTCACAGGCAATAAAACAGGCAGGCAGCTCCTCTCTCACGGGGGATTTGCATCGAGTGAACGCCTGGCCTGATCACCCAGACGCCTTGCACCCCCCGCTCTCGAGTCTTACTGAGCGTACTCCGAGTTGGTCGGCCCGAGTGGAGATAGTTTATGAGCATGTGACCAGTACTTGTGTTCCTGCTGTCTCCAGAACTGGTATAACCCCCCCCCCCTCCCCCGCCATCATCCCTATCCTAATTGATTTTTTAATTGTCCTTATTGCTTGCCAAGTGACAGTGGCTAAAAAGTTACTAAGTTAGTTTATAAATAGTTGTGGTTTAGGGTTTTTATTGTTTCCTTGTATAAAGTTGTGTAAATAATCAGCACTATGAACAATACCAGTGTTAATTCAACTGTTCCTAACCCCTGGGCAATTATTGGGAATTACTGTGATTTAGAAAAGCCTCAGGGAATTGTTTTGTGTTGTCTGGCAATCTGTTTAATTTTTGTTCTGATGATTGTCTGGCGCCATCAAAATAAAATCAGTTTCTGCTTTTTAAAACCCCCAGTTGTGGTCTCATCCTTTCCGGCATCCCTTCGAACCTCGTGTATTACGGGGACTGACAACACTGTATGTTCAAAAGCCTCGTTACACTGGTATTTCACTGTTAATACTTTTAATTAGTGTTGGAGCTTCTCACCTGAGAAGGGGCAGTCCAAAATTGGTGTGCTGTGTGAAAAAGGAAACTGAGGCACATCAATATATTGTTTTCATTGCTAAAAGCCAAGATGCGTTCACTATGGGGAATGAGGATACATACATTGTCCCAGTGTTAATTGGGTTTCAGAACATTGCCAAAGCTGGCATGGATACATTTAATTTCTTTAGTTCTGACCAAGGGCATTACTGTACTCACTAACGGGTGTTGGGTCCAAATTTTGTGTAACGGGGCCCATGTAAGGTATCTAATGAAAGCTGCTGATTCTATGTAAGATACTTGTGTACATGTGTGATGTTTATATATAAAGTGTTCTCATTAATCAACTTTCTCTCTCTTTTATTAATATATCTTTAGAGTTGAGATTCTAAAGGATTGGACCAGCGTGATCTTGTGGGTAAGAGCTAAAGTGAAAATTGGCCTGCAACTGTGGCTGAGTCCTTTGGACCAGGAGGATCTGTTTGGGGCTGGTGAGTATGGGTTTTACAACCTCTCACCTGTGTTTGAGGCCTAAGTCTGATGATGGCGCAAGGAAGCTGGAGTGTCTAAAGGGTTTTGCTGGTGAGGCTTCCTGCTGGCCAGGGTGGCAGCTGAAGTGCTTGGTGTAACTGGAGGGGTGCCTTAGGAAAGGACCCCAGTTGAGGGCAGTGAGTAGCCCTGGTTTTAAGCAATTCGCCCTCAGGTGATGCCCTCAGCAGTGCCAAGACCTGGCCTGGTGTATGACAGTGCTGTATTCAGTAGGATGCACAGAACCTGGTCAACTGAGCTTTGGCTCAGGACCCCACACTATTCTAAATTTGATTTGAGACTGAGAGTTTGATTGGTTAACGAGGCATTTCTGCATTCAATTACTTAGAACACTCTCTGTATGTCAGTTATGGTAATCCACAAATGTTGAAGGGGTTCTTTAATACTCATGCATTTGCTAGGAATATAAGGTGTGTACTTATTTACTGTGTTTTATCTCAGACCTCCACGAAGAAATCACAGCCAGTGTGGTCTGACTGTCCAGCACCATCTGTGATTTGGGGAGTGTGTCATGGTCACGAGACTGGGGACTAAGGGGTTAACTTACCCAACCCAGGCAGAGTTGGCCAATAGGAATGTAGGTAGGAATTTCAAACTGGGACAAAGGAATTTTTGGTTTTTCCCTCTCCTTTTGTCCCGGGCAGTTTCTCTCCAGCTATTGAAGGGGACAGAATTTCTCCCTCTAAGAAAAGGCTCTTCACGGTCTGTAAGTAGGATAAAGTTTAGATACATCTGTTAAGTTTTATTGTTTTATGGTTGTGGAATGGGAATCTGATGTCTGTGCACTTAAAAATGGGGTTTGCTCTCCTTTGTAACTAAGTTCCTGGCCCATGGTGAGTTTCTCCTCCATGAATATATTATTTTCTTATTTTTCCATCTAGTCATTATGCTTGCAACAAGAATATTGTGGTGATAATAAAAGTTCTTTCTCTTTTCTTTTTAATAACTT
Organism: Pelodiscus sinensis; assembly: GCF_049634645.1. NCBI lineage: Eukaryota > Metazoa > Chordata > Testudines > Trionychidae > Pelodiscus > Pelodiscus sinensis. The sequence goes on from NC_134741.1 coordinate 1,320,002, forward strand.
GGTATTGGTTAATTTTTGTGTTCTGGTTTGTACTTTAGGGGTGAGTTTTCCCAAGTGATTTCTCCCCTGATTTTCGTACCAATATTTGGGTGGTGGCAGTGGAATTTTTATCCCCAAAATCTAGGTTAAGATTTTGGAGGAAATTTTTTCCAAAGCCTGGAAAGAAGGTTTTGGGGTACTTTTGCTGGCCCCACTTCTGCATTTATAGTGCCAGAGTGGGGAAGGAGTTGTAACAGGTTGGGACAAGTCTCACTATACCTATGCCTGAGGAGTTGAGACACTAGCACCCTGCTCCTTTCACAATAAACCTGGCTGAGCACCTTAGCCTCCAAATGGAGCCTGGGTCTTTCTTTAGCGACAACCCTGAGCTGTGCTGCATGGACAAGCTGCACCAGAGCTCCAGAAAGGGGTGCCCTGAACAGTCATAATGGCACTGCAGTCACTATAGGAAGCAAAATTATCAGTCACAGCAGCACCTGGGAATTCTGGTGCAAATTAGGATCCATATGCTATTGGGGTGCTCATATGGAGCTAAGCATCACCCCTGTTTAGTGTAGGTATCCTTCCCCAGCCCTGTGCAACAGGGACACACTATAATAGCTAGTGCAGAGAGAAGCGACCTCACACAGAGAGTCTAAGGGACTTGATCAAGGTTACACAGGAAGTCTGTGACAGGGGCAGAGAACTGAACACCGGTCTCCTGAGCACAAAGCCAGACATTCACACAGGAAGAAAAAGTCCCTACCTGAAGATATTTCACTCTAAAAAAACCAACACAGATAATGTGATTTATCTCCACTGCACACAGAGGCAAGTGAGCCCCAGAGAGAATGAAGCTGAACTTTTGAAAGGAAGCCCAGCCTGTGCCTGAAATGCAAGGAGAGATCTGCCCATGTTTCTCTACTACAAAGCTACCCCTGAGAAAACTTAGAGCGTGAACTGCCTCATCCACCCTCCATCAGTCCCAGCACCCAGCCCTTCCCACTGGCAAAAACCAGCCTGTCACAGAGATTAGCCACAGGTAGGGAAGGACTCCAGAAACTGCACCCTCCTTCCAGCGGCTCAGCCCACTGCCACAAGGGGACCCTGCAGGCACTAACAGCCGCCAGAGCCAGACCCACAACTCTGGTACCTGCCATTCCTGCTTGAGTCCTTCCACTCACACCTCCGGCCAAGGCACAACATGGGCAAGATAGTGGAGAAGCACAATGAGACCTTGGCTGTGGGAAATGCAGCACCATTGTTATGTCCTTGAACCTGCTTCTCCTGGAAGCGGGTATGGAGGGGACAGTATCACACAGGAGCCAGGATTATTGGGGGAGATACTCCTGACAGTGGGGAGCAGGGGCAAGGAGGGACCCTGAACCAAACCCAGCCCAGCTGCTCCAGAGCCCACCCAGGTTCTCATATCCAAGGGGACAGGAATCCTTACCCAGCCAGCTTACAGCCTCGTAATTCTCCTGCATCGCATCCCAGTAGAGGGCTCTCTGACCCAGGTCCAGCAGAGCCCATTCCTCCTCAGAGAAATACACAGCCACCTCCTCGAAGCTCACCAGCTCTGCCACAGCCACTTCCTGTCCCTGGCTCTGCAGGCCGGGGGAAGACATGGATGTTCTGCAGCCTGGTAGGAGAAGAGCCTCATTGGAATGTATTGCAACACTAGATGTAGCACACAGAAACTAGCACTGAAAAATGTGGTTAGAAGTACAGTAATTACTCGTTTAACATGTGCCCACTTAACACTTTTTCACGATAGCATGATTTTTTGGGGGGGAACTTTTTTAAATAACATGACCGTCCCCAAAATAACATGATAAAAAAATCAAGTGGCAGACTACTTCCTGTGGCAGAGTACCAAGAGGTACTATAAGGGGGCTGTGACGGGTCTGCGTCTGGCGAGGGGAGTCGGTGGGTAACGGCACAGCAAGCAGCAAACCCTCCACTGCTTTGCAGGGAGGCAGGGGAAGCCCCGCACAGCAGCCAGACAGGCCAGCTGGGGAAACCCAGCTGCCGGCCTGCAAGCAGGGATGGAGGAGAGGGGATGAAGCGTCCGGGGACATGGGCCTTTAACACAAGACATCTGCTCAGAAACCAGAGTGCTGGGCAGGAGGCAAAACAACAGCTCTCACAGGCAACCCCCCAGCCGCTGAATCTCACCCCTTGGGCAGCACCCACCTCTCAGGCAGGGAAGAGGCACCATCTCCAATCACTCGCCACCTACACAGTGCCGGGAAGTGGGTGCTATCACCCCCCATCCTGGCAGGGGGAAAAACTTTCTGTTTCTTCTCCCATATTTTTACAAACACTGCAAATGCCCCTGCCCTACCGCATTTTTTTCTGGCAGGGCCCAGATCCTGTTCTTAACCCTGTCTGTCTGTCTGTCCCAATTTTACCCTTTGGCCCCTCTCTTGGCTCTGCAGCCAGTTGTGGGATCTCCTCACCCACATGGTCAGTTTGACCTCTGCACAAACTTTGCTTCCCCAGTAAAAAAAATTTGGAGTCGGGGCATTCAAGTGAAAAGCAAAACAAAAAACAAAACCAAGAAACAAAACCCCTCATTGACGTGGGCTCTGACTCCCCACATTCACCACACGAGGGGGGGGGCAAAGGGAAGAGGGAAGGTCCAGCCTACTAGATTTTGTATGCTGCAGATAGCGGGGAGACTAGAAAGCCGGGGCAGGCTCCCCAATATCTGGGGGGTCCCCAAGCTTTAGGGGCTAGATCCAGGCAGGCCAGGGACCATGTAGTGTAAGCAGAGGGGCGATATGAGGGGGCAGGAGAAAACATTGTTCTAAATACATACACCCAGCAGAGGCTGCACAGATGGAGCAGCTGGGGGGAATCAGCCACTGAATCTCCACTTCCTGTTGGTGGGCAGGCAGCTGGGGAGCAGGGATATGGCAGCACCCGGATCTTCCAGCACTGATGGGGAGGGAGAAAAGAAATACGGGACAATTCACCCATTTTTAAGAACAAGCCAGGATCCTGCAGCCGGGCTTAAATCCAGCCATCCCTTTAGCCAGGGATATCTGCTCCCTAACTAGAGTGCTGGGCAGGAGGCAAAACAGTGGCTCTCCCAGGTAGTCCCCAGTCACTGAATCTCACCCACCTCTCAGGTAGGAAGAGATGCCAGTGCTGAGAAGCAGGTCCTGCCACTCCCTATTCTGGCTTAAGGGAAGGGGCGAATCTTCTGTCCCCTCTTCTGTACTTTTGCTAACACTGCAAGGTTATGTCTCGACTGCATCCCTTTTCCATAAAAGGGATGCGACACATCACAATTGCAAATGAAGCGGGGATTTAAATCCCCCCGCTTCATTTGCATAAACATGGCTGCCGCTTTTTCCCAGCTCGGAGCTTTGCCGGAAAAAAGCGCCAGTCTAGACGGGGATCTTTCAGAAAATAAAGCCTTTTCTGAAAGATCCCTTATTCCTTATTTTAAGAGGAATAAAAGATCTTTTGGAAAAGGCTTTATTTTCCAAAAGATACCCGTCTAGACTGGTGCTTTTTTCCGGCAAAGCTCCGAGCCGGAAAAAAGCAGCAGCCATGTTTATGCAAATGAAGCGGGGGGTTTAAATCCCTGCTTCATTTGCAATTGCAATGTGTCTAATTTGCATCCCTTTTACGGAAAAGAGATGCAGTCGAGACACAGCCCAAATGTCTCCCATCACCACCACCTTGACTAAGGTATTTTTTATTTTCTGGCAGAGGCTGGTTCTTAACCCTTCTGCCTGTCCCCATTTTACCCTTCAGCCCCTCTCTTGGCCCTGCAGCCAGTTGTGCAATCTCCCCACCCATACAGTATCGCCCCTGCACAGATTTTGCCTCCCTTGCAATTTCATGCATCAACTTCCCTCCACAAACACATCCAAGTGAGAAGGGAAAAAATGTAAAACCACTAATGTCGCACCCAAGTCTCCACATTTACCACACATGGGGGGGTGTCCAAATAGATTTTGAGTGGCCAGGCCCCAGGGAGTGGGGGTGGGGGTAGAAATCCAGGGCAGGCTCCCCAAGATTGGTGGGTTCCTTGAGCTTCAGTGGCCATGTCCGGCCCCCGGGCCGTAGGTTCCCGGCCCCTGCCTGGCCGCGCGAGCCAGGCTTGGAGCAGGCGCCGAACAGGGATTCTCCGGCCCTAGAGCGAGGCCGGGCCGCGGCGCGTTTCCAGGGGCTGCAGATAAAACATTTCCCCGCGTCCCGCCCCACCCCCAGCAGGCAAGCGCCGCCCCCGGCCACGTGGTGCCCGTCACACCCCAGCCCTGGGACGGGACCCGAGATGCTCCCCCGGGAAACCGCTGCCCTTTGGAAACACCCCCCCCGCGCGCTCAGTTCGGCCCCGAGCAGCCCCCCGCCCCGCACGCACCGGGCTGCAGTGACACCAAAGTTCGCTCCTTAGGGCGCAAGCGCTTACGGGCGGAGCATGCGCAGTAGCTGCGACGGAGGCAATAGCGGCGGCTGCTCAGCGGCACGCGGATCACGTGCCCGCGCGAGGTTGCCAGTGGGGAGAGTGGAACGCTGGGTGGGCGGCTCGGGACTAAGCCCTGACGCTAGACCGGGGCCGGAGTCTCTGACCCGCTGCGCATGCGCGGTCGGATCCCTCCCCCCCTTCCTTCTGCCGGTTTTTCATTTCGTCCCCCCGCAGGTTCCTCCTCTCCCTACTCAGGCAGGAGCCCGGCTGGAGCTTCAGGGGAGAATTCTGAGGGAGCCGTTGGGGCCGTTACTCACCGCGCTGCAACTTCCGCTTCCGGGCAGCGCCGGGAAGGGAGGGGGAGCGGAGGCGCAGAACGAGATGAGGCGGAGGTGGGAGAGGGGCCGGGTGCTTAAATCGCTGCGGGGGGGGGACTCTTCGCTGCGTGCGGCGCGTATTGGCGCTTTGGGGACAACGGCTCCAACTGCCGCGCGGGGAGGGGGTCGGGCGGCGCGCGGGGACTTTGGCGGGGCTGGGCGGCCGCTCCCTGATGCTCCTGCCGGCCTGGGGGATGCGGACTGGGGGCGCACAGAGGGGCTGTGAGAGGGGACTGCAGAGTGTGCGGGGGGAGGGGCCCCGGCATGAGGGGCGCAGGGACGGGAGAGGCGGGCTCTGGCTGGGACAGGTGGCTGAGGGGCCCTGGCGAGGGCATGGGGTGAACAAAGCTTTGGGGACTTTTTGGTTTTTAATTTTGATTATTTTGTATTCTCAGTGCTGGTACCTCATGCACCCGCCCACCAGACCTGCCCCTCGATTGCTGAGCTCAGGAAAGTGACATGGCCCCTGTTCCCCAGCCCAGAGGCAGCCATGGCTGCAGAGAGCCCTGTGGAAAGTCTCTGGGAGAAAGCGACACGCGTCCGGTCTGTCTGGAGGATTTCGCAGCCCTTGTCACTTTGGAGTGTGGGCACAATTTCTGCCAGGCCCCCATCAGTCCTCAGTGCAGAGTCATTGAGCAGCAGGGAACCCTCTAGCCCAATCAGCGGCTGGCAAACGTAATAGAACTGGCCAAGCCCCTGTGTATCTTGCCAGCAAAATGATCAAGATAGGATGGGATATGTGGGAAGCACCAGGAGGCTCTGAAGCTGTTCTGTGAAGAAGATCAAACTCTCATCTGTGTGCTCTGTGACAGATCCCAGGCTCACATGATGGTGCCTATACAGGAAGCTGCCCAGGAGTACAAGGTACAGAGTTGCTATCCAATGTAATGGGAAATAACAGGCTAATTTCACTGACGGTTACCAGGCACAGGTGTGTCACAGCTCTTTAAAACCTTCATGGTACAAGAGATGCTGTAAAAAGTAAATGCTCTGGCTGTGTGGCAACTTGCATCAAGTCTTTACAGATACTTGATGTGGGAAATGTTTCTCTGAGGCTCTGAATCCTGAAACCCAGCCCACACTGGTGGCAGGAGGGGTTTTAACATAAGGGAAGATGTTAACAATCAGAGAGGTTTAGATCAGTGTTTCTCAACCAGTAGTATAAGTACCCTTAGGAGTATTTGAGAGAAGTCTGGGGGGTACATCAACACAACTGAAATTTGGAGAAAACTGAGTTTTTATTTGAAGTTTTACAGTGCTTCATTGTTTTTTGTACTCCGTGTGTCTGAAAACTGTTGGTACTGGGGATACTTATAATTTATTTATATATATATATATATATATATATATATATATATATATAGATAGATAGGAAAAAGGGGTACTTTATTTTAGAAAAAGGGTTGAGAAACACTGGTTTGGATCACAAGAGCTGCAGGCCAGTCTATGGGAGTGAGCTGCCTTAGGACTGGAGAAGAGGAGGTTACAAGCAGTTACTGATTGGCTGAGAAACAGTAGTAATCTGTCATTTGCCTTATAGACCCACAATGGAATCAGGGCCCTGCACAACACCAAGGAATGGACAATCCCTAGTCTGAGCAGGTCACAGTCTAGTTAGGCAAATGGTGGGAAAGGAAAATGAGGCAGCAAGTCCCTCATGATCACCAAGCATGTCAGCGATGGAGTATAGCCCCGAACCCTGCACTCTCCAGACTCAGTCCAAGGCTACACTAACCACTAGGCTTCATTCCCCCCCACCCCTCAGCATCTCTGAACAGTGATGAAGTGTGGCCCGTAGGAGGGAAAGATGTTTGCTACAGGCCCCAGACCCAACAGAAGAGGAGGTTTCCCCCAGAGATGCTGAACTCCTGGGCTGCTGCCTGAGGGGTTAAACTCAGATGCTGCAGCCAGCAATAGATGAGGTCGCTGGCCTGGATGCTCTGTGTGGCTTCGGGTACCTTGAGTCCACCCTCAGCACTGCTCCAGGCATCACAGAGCCATGCCAGGCACCACTAGGATTTGACCGGGTTGTAGCAAGAGTTTAAACTGGTTAACTGATGCTCTAATACTTAAACTCCCCACTGCCCTCGGCCGTGCCCGCTTGCCCCTGGCAGCTAACATCAGTCTGCAGCTGCTGGAGGTCCTCCCACCTGCCGGCAATCCTTGTGGCCACCCCCGGCAGACCCCTGAGAGAGCCCTGCCCCCAGGAGAGCCCATGTCCACTACCGGTCTTGCCTGTCAGCAAGTTAAAAAATACTATCACTGATAAAATTGTAACCAGTTACATGATTACTATTTTTAACCCTTTTTACCTCCCACATCCCCACTTGAATCATTCTTTACGAAGGTGCCACCACTGATCCATCCCCCACCCTTACAGGCATCTTGTTGCATCCACCATCTCCTCCTGTCTCTTTTTTTTATGGACAAGGCCACATTCAGGGTTCCCTTCCTCAATGTCCTCTAGGCTGGGACTCCAGGTTTATAAGCTAATTGTAAGTGTAAGGTTGGAGTGAATCACTGGTTTAGGTCAGGCTTGAACTCAAAACCTTAACACTTCTCTTCAGAGTACTGTCCTACAAGTATTGTCTGCTAAACAGCTGGGCTACATCAAGGTGTTTGTGTGTGGGTATGGTGGGGAGGGAGATGGGGCACAGAGGATGGAACCAGGCTATTATCTGTGGTGTCAGATGACAGACCAAGGCACAGTGGTTTTGCATTGCAGTGGGAAAGATCTAGGTTGACTATTAAGAAAAACAGTAGGAGGGTGGTGAAGTACTGGAAAAAGTTACCTAAGGAGCTGGTAGAATCTCCATTCCTGGAGGTTTTTAAGACCAGGCTTGCCAAAGTTCTGACTGGGGTGATTTTGGGGGGCTGAACTGGATTAGAGACCTCCTGTGACCTCTTCCAACTCTTGACTTCCATGAGTCTCTGAACTCTGGGTTTCACTGGCAGCATTGAAATAAAGGAAAACAGACTGCAATTAAAGGTGAAAACAAGAAGAAACTGTATTAGGGATTTTATACAATATTAAGGGAAAAGCAGGGGAGAAACCCGACGCAAACTAATAACCTTTAACAAAACAGTGGAAATGAACAGTAAAACCCTTAATGTCCCAACTGGACTGTGTGAAAATAATTGGTAAGTTCTACCCCAAATACAAATGGTTACTTTACTCTTCTGGACTGGAGTGGCTGAGCCAGAGGTGTGTTGCCCAAGACCTGCAACCTCTGGATTGGTTGAGAACCCTCAGGCAGGAATGCTAGAGAGTCCCTTGCTGGTAGTACAGGAACCCTGAAGAGGACGGCAGACAGGTGACACTTGTGTAGATGGAAGACAGTGGATGGGATGCCCTCTTCTATTTCTCTGACTGGCTTGCAGCTGGATCAGATCCCTTGGTGGTCTGAGGAGAGAGAGAGAGAGAGAGCTGACAACCTGTGCAAACATTGCCACTCAGATGAACAGCACCCACCCTGGGCTATGTCTGGATTTATAAAACATTCAGGGCGGGAAACCCCTGAGGTGGTTTTTACCATGTGAGCCCTCAGTGGGAACCAGTTCTGAGGTAAACAAGAAAAAGGTGGGAAAGTCCGGTCTGTGCAGGTTCTTGTTTACCACTTCCTATCCTGAGGTCACCTGGTATGCAGACTCCATATTGTTTTTGATAGACAGCCTAGAAATACCATTTAACGTTATCTCATGAACATACAAATTTGTGTAATTAACATATATACTTAATTGATTACCATCATCAGAAGGTTGGCCTACAGAGCATCCACACTGCCAAGCACCTTATGTTGAAATCTGTTCTCCTGCCTTGGGGAATAGTTATTGCAATATACCCTTAGTGTGGCTGCTCCAGTGCCATTATTTTGCAATAACCACTTTCCACAGTAATTTGTACTAATGACTCCCCAGTGCTTTGTGGGCCTCTGAGTCGAGATAGCGTGTCCACATTCACAGGGTCTGTCTGCCCCGCACTCATTTCGAGGCTCTCTCAGTGTGGACACACTATTTCAACTTTGTAAAAGCAGGAGTTAAGTCAAATGTCAGAGGAGGGCAGGACCAGGCCTATGTGTGACCACCCTCCAGCTCATCAAATGCTGAGCGAAGGCCTCGCCAAACAGCACGCAAGCGGCTGCTGATGCACTATGACCAGTGTGAGAAGGTGGCAGGAAAGCAGGGCCAGGCCCCCTCACCACTCTTACTCCAGGGGCTTAGTGAGGCAGGAGATGTTACCCCAAGAGACCTTTCCCCTGCAAGTGAGAAGCAGAGAAAATCAAGGGCCCAGACATGCTAATAAATAAGCCCCCCTCAAGGTCAGGGGCCCATCTGGAAGAGAAAAACTGCCCCACACAATTGCCGGGCATTAGCCTTTTCCCTCTGACAAAGACTGCAGTGGGAGCAGCCAGGGCTCCAGCCTGCCCAGCAACTCCTTCCCAGAGCAAAGCTGGAGTGAGACCAATGCTCAGAAGAGCTGAGAAAAGGTTTCTAGTCTGAAAATAGCAGGGTCTACACAAAGCAGTCAGAACAATTGCAATCCCTCAATCTTCTGATCTCAAGTCAGATGCCTTATCCATTAGGCCACACGGTCTTGCTTCTCTGGAATGGACTTCTTGAAATGTGTAAGTAGAAAAAAGTTTAGAACGTCCATCAGGTTTTACTATTTTCCTTGTTTGGGGAGTTTGAAATTATGTCTGAACTAGCGAATTATTTTTATTTTTTGTAACTAAGGATTTTTCCTGAGTCTGTCACTTCATGGTTATCTAGCACCTAGTCATTTATTGTGCTCGCAACAGTAGTTTAGTTTTGTTAATAAAAGTGTATTCCAATTTCTTTTGATTAACCGGTATTGGTTGATTGTTGTGTCCTTAAGTTTACGTGCCTAGTTATCCAGGCAGAGTCCATTGTTCTCTGTGGATTCCCTCTGTTTCTTTTTGTTTGGAGTTGGGAAAACAAGGTTGAAGCAAGGGGCAAAGCTTTGCCTTTGGGAGGGGCTGCCCAAGTGATATCTTCCCTGGAAAGGGTTTATTGTGTTTTCTTTTATTTACTTGGGTGGTGGCAGCAAGAAATCAGTTTTAGTCTTTGGATCTCAGGGGGACTGAGATTGAACAAGTTTCTCTCTGGGGCTGTGTCTAGACTGGCCAGTTTTTCTGAAAAAATCAGCCACTTTTCCGGAAAAACTTGCCAGCTGTCTACACTGGCCGCTTGAATTTCCGCAAAAGCACTGACGATCTCATGTAAGATTGTTAGTGTTCTTGCGGAAATACTATGCTGCTCCTGTTTGGGCAAAAGTTTTGCGCAAAAGGGCCAGTATAGACAGCTCAGATTTGTTTTCTGCAAAAAAGCCCTGATCGCGAAAATGGCGATCGAGGCTTTTTTGCGGAAAAGCGCGTCTAGATTGGCGTGGACGCTTTTCCGCAAAAGGTGCTTTTGTGGAAAAGCGTCCGTGCCAATCTAGACGCTCTATTCCGAAAATGCTTTTAACGGAAAACTTTTCCATTAAAAGCATTTCCGGAAAATCATGCCAGTCTAGACGTAGCCTGAGAGTCACAGGCAGCTTTAATAGAGCTGAATCCCCATCTCTGTACTTGGAAGCTATGTCTACCCAGCACCTCTCTTGCAGTAAAACATGCAAATGAAGCTAAGCTTGAAATATTGCTGCACTTCATTTGTATCATTAATGAGGCTCTGTTTTTGCACAAGAAGTTTTTGCACAAAAAGGAGCCATCTACACAGCCTCTTTTTGCACAAAATTTCCCTCATGTGCAAGAGCTGTTCTTCCTGAAAAAAATGCTGGGGCAGCTCCTTAACTTTCCCCCGCCAAGGCGCCCAGCTGAGATCCCTGTCCTGCCCCCCTCTGAGCAGCAGTCAGATACTAAATCTCTTCAGGTCCAAGGAGAGTGCAGGGCTCAGCTCCTGGGACACCTCTCCCCAAATGGGGTAAGTCCCATTTAGCAATGAAATTTATGTCCATCAGTCTGTTTCATAAAGCAGGGGGAGGAGTGCTCCATCCCAGTGTCTACACTGAGATAATAGCCCTGTGGCCAGGCTGCAGCTGGCCCAGCTTAACTGTACCCCGCCTGCAGGACTTGAGTTGGAAGATTAGAAACATGCAACCAAGGCCAGTCCATGCCCCACATCTTCCCTCTGCTGTGCCCCCTCCCATTCCACTGCTGAGAGAGACTGACCATTGTCATTGCTCAAACCACACACAGAGCTTGTGGCAAAAGCTAGAACATGGTTAAAATACAATGAAAATTCTGGCAAATGATCATTTGTGTTGTGCTGGCTGCACATCTAACTAACTGGAGATCAAAGTGTGCGACCCAACGGCCTTTACACAAAGAGAAAACCCACCATTCAGGGTGGGCTGTTAAACATTGTCATGCTCCTAGAGTGAAACATCAGGAAACCTTTTCAGGCTCAAAAGCAGAAAATAAATAAATTTATCCCTTTTCTTCTGAAGTTGCTATACCTGCTTTACTGGTTGCCTCATTCCTTGGCTGTGTCCATTACAAAAATTCTCTGTGTCATCTCACTAAAACAAAAACCCCAAGCTCCGATGAGCAAACGATCTGGAGTAGCACAGAACAGTCCAGCAGCAATGGCACCCAGAGATTGAACGAGAGCTGTGAGATAGGACTGGTCACGCTGTGCTGGGAGGTTCATGGGGATTTCCCTACTCACACCCAGGCCTGTGACACTTTCTCCTGCAGCCCTCAGGAGCCTGACTTAGGACCACAGAAATCACACTGGGATCCCTGCACACAGAGCCCCCAAGCCACTGTGGGGAGTGACCCTTGGGGAGGTGCAGCGGTACAACAGGAGAGGATAAAACTCTCCATGGCAGAGACAGAGATTCCTGTGGCTAGGGTGGAGCATGATGGGGAAGGAAAGAACCCTCAGACTCACCCATCTACCTCCAGAGGCAGTGGAGGGAAAACATGTTTCACTGTCCCACGGTTTGAGCATCTAGTAAGCTTTGGCCCATTAGGTGGGAAATGGATGAACAATAAAGGCTTTTTATTATGGCCTGGGGTCAGATGAGTGTCTAGGAAGAAGCCAATCCAGCCCCACAGGGCACTCAGAGATGAGCAATCACTCTCTTATGACAGGATCAGGACACACCAGCTGCTCAGGGGCAGGTTACACTAGGTCCATAAATTGTGGAGAATCCCAGGGCCAATCCCCACCAGATTTCCTGCCACAGAGAGCCTATGAGGCAGAGGCTGCAGAAGCAGAGGTGAGGGTCTTTAGGCCTCCCACAAAAGGCCTTGTGGGAATTGCCCCTCTCTTTGGGGCTGTCAGACTGCAGAAGGGCAGGGAGAAGGCAGAGGCAGCATCTCCCCTCCACAGCTCTCCCTGCTTTCTTATCCACTGTTCCTCAAACACTCAATAGCCCCAGCACCCAGCTCCATCAGCCTCAGCTGCTCCCTCCTTAGGCAGGGCCTGTCACTCCCTGCTCTATATTCACTGTGCATTGTGCACTTACCAGGGCAGGTGTGGATACAAATGTTATATCTGCACAGGGCTCTGAGGGTAAGAAACCAACTGGCAGCTCAGAGGAACTGTGGTGTGGACTCTCTGCCTGCCGGGGGGGGGGGGGGAAGCCCTGCTTGGGGCCCTTTCCCAGGATGGATGAAGGGCCAATTGCTACCCCACAGCTGCCCGCTTGGCTCTTGCAATGACCACTGTGGCTCTGAGCCTCCCTGTGGAGAGAGCAGAGTCTGAGAGAGCCACACCGATAGTTGCAGGCAGCTGCCCTCCCCCTGCCCCTGACTTGCCCAGGTCTGGGGCAGAGCCCTGCAACTCTGCACATATCTCCAGAGATTTGCAGAGCTATTTTTTGACAGCAGACACATGTTTTTATACCTGCACAGAGTTCCAGCCCATTTCCTCCACCAAACATCCTCCTGGTCCCTCAGTGTTTGGTTTCACAGATTCCAGCTTCCCTGTAGGATGTGAGGGGGGACTTAGCAGCATTTCTGAACACCCCTTTCAGGGAACAGGCCTAGGGCAGTGGGGGAACCCAGCCAATGGGAAATGGAAGATGAGGGGTGAGGATGGGTGCCCAGAAGGAAAGTCGGGCCTGGCCCAAATGTCCTTCTCATAATGCCAATGGCAGGGGGATCCCACCTGGGACAAGAAGGAGGGGGGAACTTGAGGCTGGCACAGGGAGCATCTGGAGGAGTTTGTCTCTTCCTTCTCCCCCTTGTGGCCCATCAGCTCAGCAGCATAGGCTGCAGCCAACAATAGGGGTGATTGGGGTTTCCCCTCTGCCTGGGGTTTGCTCAGACCGGACAGAGCCAGAGGGTCACTGACCAGTTGATGGCTGGGTGCTGCTGTCTCCTCCCCCCAGACCCGGCCAGTTGGGCTAAGTCTACACTGCGGAGCTATTTTGGGATATCCGAAGTAGTGTGTAATGCAAATTGCATAGCTTATTAACTACTTCGGTTGTCTCCATTTGCATCCCCAGTTCGAACTAGGGATGCAGTGTAGACGTACCCATAGTGAGTATTTGGGATCCAAGATCTCAAGTGGTAATTTGTGACAAAGCACTAAAGTGTTGGGTAGAGAAGAAAAATGACCTATATACAGAGGGTTCTAGCCTGGGGAGGGCAGGACTTGAACCCTCCAGAGCTGGCAAGGCTGCCCCCATGGGAGGACAAAAGGAAGCTGAAGACGTTTTGACAGTAGCCCAGGAAAGCTGTCAGCCTGGACATCACACAGACCCACAGAACAAAGCTCTGAAGTTGCAGCACAGACAGTCAGTGCTGGATGAGCATGAGACACACTGGCCCCCCTGGAACCGACTGCTACAGAGTGTTTTGAATGATTCCTTGGTATTCAAATCGCACACACCCCTTTTGCCCTTTGGTCCCTCTCCTGGCCCTGCCACCTGCTATGTGACGTCCCCTCTGCGCACGAGGCCGGCTTGGCTCCTGCACAGATTCCTCCCCTCCCCCGCGATTTGTCCCAGGTCCCGAGCAGGCTGCAGGCACAGGGGGAGCAAGGACCACAGCAAGGCTGGTTTGCACGGGGCTGCTCTGGCCCCGCCCCGCAGCAGTGGGTGCCGCCACCCGGCCCGGCCCTTTGTCCGGGGCACGTCCCCCACCTGCAGGCTGCGCTCTGGGGCGGGGAGCGGCAGCTTGTTTTCTGGCATCCCGCTGAGGTGCTGTCGATAACTGTGGGACTGGGGGAGAGGGACCCACAGAAAAGCCACGAGCCCCAGACACACCCAGCTCGCTGCCCGCGGAAACACGCTCAGGCGTAACGACGAAAACTGAAACCCTAATTTTTTTTTGCCTAGTTGCGGTTTCTGCCATGCATACATGAAATTCTGGGCTACTGCTTAAACCAGCTGCTGCGCTGGGGCCCCGGAGGGGGAGCCCAGGGCCCTGCGCTAGGCCAAAGGGCGCTGCAAATTATGAGCCACTCACGGACCCGCCTGCTCCCTGCCGCGCTGCGAACGGTCTGCTAATTCCCTCCTTCCCCCCCCCCATGAACCGACCCAGGCAGAGAGGATCGTGAGGGGCTAGGGGGGGGCGTGGTGGTGGGGAGGAGGGGGGAGAAGCAGGAGCAAAGGAAAGTGCTGCGTCTGCAAAGGGAACTTGCACCCCCCCGCACAACTCCCTCCCCTTCCAGTCCTGCCCCCTCAGCCCCATGACCACCCCCCCGCAGCTTGATCCCCTGCAGAGCTTCCCCCTTGCAGTTCAACTCCTGCCCCTCCCCCCCGCCTCGTCCATCAGCCCCCGACTGCCCTCACATCCCTTTCACGAGGCATACCTGCGCTGGTTGACAAAGGCTTCCTTGTCGACAGCGGCGCATCCAGACTGCCCAGATCTGCCGACAAACAGCTGATCATCAGCTGGTTGGCAGAGAGCGGCAGCCATTTAAATTTAAATGAAGCCGCGATTATTTAAATTGCAGCTTCATTTCCCTCTGCCGATCAGCCTAATCTACATGGCTCCATGGATGGAGCCATGTAGTTTAGACACACCCTCAGGCTACGTCTACACTGGCCCCTTTTCCGGAAGGGGCATGTAAATTTCATGAGTCGTCGTAGGGAAATCCGCGGGGGATTTAAATATCCCCCGCGGCATTTAAATAAAAATGTCCGCCGCTTTTTTCCGGCTTTTAAAAAAGCCGGAAAAGAGCGTCTAGACTGGCCCCGATCCTCCGGAAAAAGTGCCCTTTTCCGGAGGCTCTTTGAAGTAAGAATAAGAGCCTCCGGAAAAGGGCACTTTTTCCGGAGGATCGGGGCCAGTCTAGACGCTCTTTTCCGGCTTTTTTAAAAGCCGGAAAAAAGCGGCGGACATTTTTATTTAAATGCCGCGGGGGATATTTAAATCCCCCGCGGATTTCCCTACGACGACTCATGAAATTTACATGCCCCTTCCGGAAAAGGGGCCAGTGTAGACGTAGCCTCAGTGTCTGTGTTGCTCTGCTGTGGACTGTGACTCCAGCTCTTTGTCTTTGCTAGGGCAGACCAGAGGTTCTGGCTCATCAGGACAGGGTGGTGGAGTGCCCTAGGGGACAGGTAGGTGAGCTCAGTGGTATGATTGACCCACCAGGTGACAGTTGCACTGTGGATTCACTGTGTTCATTCCCCTTAATGAACCATCAACACTGGTTTCTCCATTGATATCTGTGAAAAACTGGTTGTGAGCATTTCCATCACAGGGATGTAAAATCCCATGTAACTGGTTAAACATTGTTTAACTGGTTAACTGATTAAAGGGAGGGGGGCGAGTAGGGGGAGCGGCCCCTCTGCCACAGTCAAGGATAAGCAGGGAGCTGCTCCGGCCCCTACCAGTTACCTGGTTAACCATTCACATCCCTATTCCGTAACAGACATAGGAACACTTTGTAACTTCCTGTGCAACAAGAACACATACAGTCCAACAGGCTATTAATGTGTAACCAGTCAAGACTTTGAGCATGATACATAACCAGGCATACTCTGTCCAAAACATATCATCACAGTACATATGGGGATGCCAGCCAGCGTGTTGCTTTGGAGTACAAAGTGTCACAGAGGAGAAAGATATTGGACCATTCTAAACCATTATTCCTTGAAGGGCCCAGGACCAAGCACCCCTTTATGGTGTGGACAGCAGGACAAGGTCCCCCTCTCTCCCAGTCAGCACAGGGAGGGTTTTGGAGTTCAGACCCACCTGGGGAGGATCAAAAGCTGGATCAGTGACTGGCCAGACAACTCAAGAAGAAGCTGCAGACCCAGCTGCTCAGTTGTGGAGATGGAGAGCTCAGCTGGGGGACAGCCCCAATGGAGAGGGCTGAGTATACAGGCCAGGCAGGCCAGGACTGAAATCACCCAGCCCCAAGAAGGAAGGCTGGGAAACCCAGAATTTATTGAGGTTAGCAGGTTAATTTGATGTAATTAGCCCAAAGAAAGGGGGAATATTGTTCTTAAATACTCTACTTATAACTGGATTATTCTCCATATTTAGAGAGAAATTGAGGTAGGTTCCTGGAGGACTGTCCCAGGATACAAGCAGGTGCAATGGTCCAGAACATAAGAACAGCCACACTGGGTCAGACCAAAGGTCCATCTACCCCCTGTCTGCCAACAGTGGCAAATGCCAAGTGCTCCAGAGGGAGAGAACTGAACAGGTAATGATCAAGCGATCTCTCTCCTGTCATCCATCTCCACCCTCTGACAAGCAGAGGCTAGGGACACCATTCCTTACCCATCCTGGCTAATAGCCATTAACGGACTTAACCTCCATGACTTGATCCAGCTTGCATGTATAGCTTGAACCCACAAGCTACCAGGCACATTGTTCCCTATAAACTATGGGTTTGGGTGGCCACGCAGGAGAGTTTTGAATGCTGCCCAGCTGATTAGCAGAGCGCCCACAGTTGGCAGCAGCTGGCAGGATGCGTTCCTACTGGAGGTGTGCATCTTCACATGCCTTGGTGCACATAACATTTATTCCACACGTGGATTGAAACAATTAGAGGGAACATTGCCAGATACCCTCAGCCACTCAGCTCTCCAAAGGCTCAAGTCCTATCTGAGCAGAGGATTTTGGCTCATGCAATTGCGTTGAAGCAGAAAGCACTCTACTGCATTGCATTGCTCTGGCTACTGCAGCATGCAGCATCCCTCAAAACGCAAGGGCTGCACTGCGCTAGCAGGACAGAGAAAGGAGAGCAGCCCTTGAACTGAGACAGATGCTGTCACTTTAAATTGCATCATGCGGCAATGCATTGGACTGCGCTGGTATAGGTCACAGGGAGCATTAAGCCTGGGTCCACAACATGGCTTCATGTGTGGCTGAATCTGTTTTCAGCAAGGAGGGAGGCGCTGTGGGCTGAGTTAAGCATGGATTTGGGGCTCCTAAGCATCTTAAAGCTAATGGATGAGGGAGGTGAAGGGAGAGTGGCCAGTCCATTCAGAGGACAGAGATAGCAGAGGGGCAGAGCAGCAGGATAATGCAGGGGCTGTAAGAAGGGGGATAAGTGCTGTGCCCCCTCACATTCCCAACCCCCTGGGTTAGAGCAGGCCCCTACTGAGACGCTGACAGCAAGGTCACTTCTGTCCCAGACACCTTAACCCTCGCCACATCCTTGCTATCCCTTCCCCGCTGTTGTCACTGTAGGACGCACCTCCTTCCTCTAGTCTCCAGTCCCCACAGTGAGAGAGCCCCTTTGTGCCCCTAGTGACTGCTTCACACGCACGTGCATGTGCACGCACACATGAACTCCCACATAGATGCTGCTGTGCCTACCAGGAGCCAGCTGCTGCTGGTGGGAACTGCTGCTGCAGAGGGGTGATTGAATAAGTGTCCTGTGAGGTACATGGGGTCTGCAGGGTGCCAGCAACCAAGCCTAGCTCAGAGGAACAGGGCAAGAGTATTGCAACTTGCAGTGCTGGGAGCAGATAGCAAGCCCCGTGCACCTGCATGGCGAGGCTCCGGGGAGAGGTTAAGTGTGTGAGTGGAATGAGAGAGGGCCCTGCCCCCTCTGCCAGCTGCCGGCCGGCTCCTTGCTCCTCCTGCCCATGGTGTTTGGGGCATTTGCCCCCTCATGCCTTTCACCACGTCACCTCTGACTCCAAGTCCAGGTACATCTGGTGGGCTGTGCTGAATCCCTAAGCAAAGCTGAGCAATTCCCTTGGGGTGGCCTCATGCAGGAGAGTCACCAGTTTCCTTGGGCTGGCTCCTGCGTTGGACAACGGCTGATGATGTCTGTTCAACAGCACCCGCCTAGGAGGAGGGGGAGCTGGTTACCTCCCTTGCCGTTGTCTCTGTAGAGCTAGTATCTGGGGCCCCTCCCAACCCCACAGCATGTTTTAGTGAAAACCACACAGTGCAGTTCTCATCCTGTCACATGCAGGGCTGATGTACATCCTCAGACAGAGAGCTGCTGTTCCGCAGAGCACAGCCTTTCCCCCGATACCTCACACAGCCTGTTTTATAAACAATATCACAATTCAACACAAAAGGAGGAAAATGGGGGCTACAGGGCACCCCCCCCCCCCCAGGCACAAAGTGTCACAAAGGTGTGTTTGGATGAGAACTGGATACACAGACCAGGCTGTGGAGGCCAAACTTCAGCAATAGTTGACTGAGTGGCAGAACTGAAGGCACCAAACTGGGTTCAGGGGGATGATCTTGGCTCTCACAGGAAACGGGAATCCTGTAGGAAGATAATGATTAACCCTAAATGTGCTGCTCTGATGAAAGAAGGGGGGATTGGGCCCAATGCCTGGGGGAGGTGGCCAGAACCCTTGAATCAAAATATACATGGGGAGGGAGGAAAGTTGTTTGCTGTGGAAATGTGTCTCTAAAGGGTCGCTCTGCAGGGTGTGTAGTGTGGAGAAGATAGAAGAGGGTTAATGGCTGAGGAGGCTGAAGGGGCAGAAACATAAAAAGGTAAATGAGGGCAAAGCCAGGGCTCCTGGCAAGGTCTGACACTGGACACAGCTTGTTACACATTGTCCAAGGAGCCCTCCCTAACCCAGGAGGGATGGGTGGCAGGTCATCCCAGAATTCTGTCACTCTGCCACACCAGCAACACTCTTGACTGGTCTGTGGCTAGTGCCAGCTTGCTGGGGGATGAGCCACTGCTGGGGCAGTGCCAGTATCTGGCCTCAATGCCATGGGCAGAGCCAACACCAATATCTACTCTCCAGTGCCTGGGGCCCAGTGGAGCTGCCCAGTCTGGCAGCCAGCCCTCTCTCCAAGGCCCTGGCCCTGGAGCCCAGTTCTCCATCTCCAGTGCCCATTTCCTCCTGCCTCCATTTTTCCTTCCTCCTTGTTGGCAGCTGCCTCTCCCTGTGAGGAGGAAGGGGAGGCACCCTTGGTTAGCCACGTAATGTGGCAGGAGTCAATCGTTAACCCCCCTCTCCACCTTCCCCTCACTGGCTATATAAAGCAGCCAGCCAGGAGCAGGGAAGAGCTGCTCCTTAAGGGTATCTATGCTCATCTCTCCCTGCAGGTGCCTGTGCCCATCACTCCCTTTAGGCTCCAGTCTCTCCCTGCAGCCACCCCAGGAGGAGCCCCAGGCCTATCTTCCCCACCAGATCATGTCCCTGGCTGCTGCCCCAGCTATGGCCTTTGGGGACCTCCTGGAGAAGGTGGGCAGTGCAGGTCCCTTCCAGCTCCTCTGTGTCCTGCTGCTCACTGCGCCTGCCCTCCTCATCGCCAGCCACAACTTGGTGCAGAACTTCAGTGCTGCCTCCCCTGAGCACCAGTGCCGCCCCCCGCTACCAGGCGCCAACGCCAGCTGGGTGGGCAACACCACTGCAGCTCACGAGGGGATCCCCCTAGCTCTGCACTCAGCACAGTGCTGGCGCTTGGTGGGCACCCCTGGGCAGCAGCCAAAACTCAACAGCTCGCTGGGCAGGGCAGGAGAGACAGAGCCCTGCCGGGACGGGTGGTACTACGATCACAGCACCTTCTCCTCCACCATCGTTACGGAGGTATAGCTGGGAACCCCCTTCCTCCCTGCTGCCCTGTGTCAGAGCCCTGGCAGGGGCAGGGACGGGGGAAAAGAGATGAGGGATGCACATAGGGGAGGGGATACAGTAGAGAGAGGGGGGCAGGGGAGGTGAGGGATGAAGAATGGAGGAACTGGGAGTACAGAAGAGTGGGGAGAAGATGGAGAGGTCAGAGGAGGATGTGGGGGACAGTTTAGTGCTTGGGGATGGGTGGCTACGGAGTTCCAGTCCCCCAGATCAAGCTGCTAATTGGGAAGGACCCCCCGGGGGTATCATGCCCTGTATCTTACTGACTGTCTGTCTGTCTGTCTGTCTGCTAGTGGGATCTGGTGTGTGATCTGGGCTCCCTCCCGGCACTGGCGCAGATGCTGTTCATGGCAGGGGTGCTGCTTGGAGCCTTCCTCTTCGGCATCTTCTCAGACAGGTGGGTGCTTGGCAGTGGTGTAGCAAGGCGGAGTGGGGGTATGTCTACACTACAGCGCTAATTCGACCTAACTTAGTTCGAATTAGTTAATTCGAACTAAGCTAATTCGAACTAACACATCTAGAACTAAAAACTAGTTCGAATTAGCGTTTTGCTAATTCGAATTAGCATGTCCACATTAAGTGGACCCTGAACCGGGGTTAAGGATGGCCGGAAGCAGTGCCGGCAGGGCATCAGAGGAGGACTTAGAGCGTGGAGCTGCTGCCTCAGGCTAGCCGAGGGCTGTGCTTAAAGGGACCCGACCCCCACCCTGGACAGACAGTTCTCAGGGGTGCCCCGCTTGCAAAGCAGTCCTGTCTTGGAGTGCCCTGAGTGCCCACACTGGGCACATCACAGCACTCGGCCATCAGACCGGCTGCACTTGCCGCAGGCTGCTATCTGGGGAGAGGAGGCAATTGGGGGGCTGCAGGAGAGGTTCCACCCCCAGAAGCCCGCAGAGCCAGCCCAGTCTCCCCCATCGGGGGCTCGTACCCCATTCCTCCCTCACCTCCTTCCACTTACCCTTCCCTAGCCCCCCTTCCTGATGTACAAAATAAAGAAAACGTGTGTTCAAAAATAGAATCTCTCTTTATTGAACAAAACTGAGGGAGACTGGGAAAAGGAGGTGGGAAAGGGGAAGAGAGAAGGTGTGAGAGGGGAGTGCAACTACAATGATCAGAGGTTTGGAAGAGGTCCCATATGAAGAGAGGCTAAAGAGACTGGGACTTTTCAGTTTAGAAAAGAGGAGACTGAGGGGGGATAGGATAGAGGTCTATAAAAGCATGAGTGGGGTGGAGAGGGTGCATCAAGAAAAGTTCTTCATTAGTTCCCATAATAGAAGGACTAGAGGACACCAAAGGAAAGGAATGGGTAGCAGGCTTCAAACTAGTAACAGAAAGTTGTTCTTCACAAAGCAAAGAGTCAACCTGTGGAACTCCTTGCTGCAGGAGGCTGTGAAGGTTAGAACTAGAACAGAGTTTAAAGAGAAGTGAGATAAAGTCATGGAGGTTGGGTCCATGGAGTGCTATTAGCCAGGGGGTAGGAGTGGTGTCCCTGCCCAAAGTTTGTGGAAGGCTGGAGAGGGATGGCACGAGACAAATGGCTTGGTCACTGTCTTTGGTTCATCCCCTCCAGGGTCCCTAGGGTTGGCCGCTGTCGGCAGACAGGCTACTGGGCTAGATGGACCTTTGGTCTGACCCAGTATGGCTATTGTAAGCTCAGGGCTCAGGGTCGGGGGTCTCAGTGGACTACCTTGATTTTCATGCACACCTGCTCCTGGGTGCTCTCCTGCCCTAGATGGCCACTTTCCTATGCCTAGTGCGGAGGTCGTGGACAAGGTCCACGATGTCCGCACTAGACCAGGTGGGTGCCCGCCTCTTGTGGTCCCGGGCAAGTTCCCGGGAGCCGCCAGCCTGGTCCCGGGAAGATGGGGAGGGCTGGGGGGCATCGGGTGGCTGGCTCAAGCCGTGCCAGGTTCAGGGTCTGCTATCTGGGTGCTGGCAGGCTTGCACCTGGCACGGGCATCGTAGCCAGCCCATGCCCCTTTAAGGGGTCCAGGGCCGGGAGGGGGGCAGTAGAGTTTCCCTGGCGTTGGCCAGAGTGGCCACCAGGGAAAGCTGGGGAGGGCTAGCCTCCCACTAGTTCGAATTAAGGGGCTACACACCCCTTAATTAAGTTCGAACTAGCGGAGCGCTAGTGTAGCGCCTATCAAAGTTAATTTGAACTAATGTCCGTTAGTTCGAATTAACTTTGTAGTGTAGACATATCCTGGGGAGGGGCAATTGCCCCCTAGCACCATGCTAGGGGGGTGCCAATTTAGTCCCCCTCCAACTAGGGTCAGACTGAGCCATTCCGGCACCCCAGGCAGACAGTTTAATTGCACCCTGGGTTGGGGGAGGGCGCAGGCGCGGCTGGTGGTAGCAGGACGCACATGCCCAGCCCAGCCCAGACCAGCTACCACCGCTGGCGCACAGCACGGGGCCGCCTGGGGTGGGCCGAGCCTGGCTGTGCAGGGCCCCATGGTCGCAGGGGAAAGGGCGCTGCTGGCCAGCGCTGCGGGGGTTAACGCAGTCCCCACCCTGGGCGGCCGCTGCAGGGTGACTGCTGGGAGCTGCTGCAGCTCGCGATCCTGGAGCTGCATGCGCAGCGCCTGATGACAGCTATATGAGGTGCTGCACTCCCCTTACAGCTGCCATCAGATTCCCCTCATAGGTTGGCGCCCCAGGCAGCTGCCTGGCTAGCCCATGCCTTAATCCGGCCCTGCCTCCAATCCCCTGTCATTCCTCAGCTCGCCTATTTCCCCTCCCCTTATTGTTACTTATCCAGGGGCTGTCATTCAGGCCATCCCCCCCACAGCTACACCCTGTGCGGAGGATGGGCGGAGCTGAGATGGGCGGTTGGCATGCTGCTAGGCAGAGGTTCTCAAAGTGTAGGCTGGGATCCCAAAGTCGGTCGCGCCTCCCTTTGAACGGGGTTTCCAGGGCTAGCGTTAGACTTTTGCAAGCCTGGACCAAAGCCTGGGTCCCACTGGCTGGTGCTGAAGCCGGCCCTGGGCAGCAGGGCTCAGGCTATAAGGCTCCACTCCCGGAGTGGAGGGTCTTGTGCTTCCGTTATGCCCCCCCCCATCCCCGCCTGGGGTGGCAGGGATTGGACCGGTTCAGGCCTTGGTCTCTCCTCCTGGGGTCGTTTTGTTGTCAGAGGGGGTCTCAGTGCAATGAAGCATGAGAACCCCATGCTAGGGCATTATTTAATCAGGACAATTGTGGAGGTGCTTGAGGCTGGGGCTCTGCTGAAATGCTGCTGGAGCCCTGGATACCCTCCATTTCTCTCCTTCAGTTGTGCCCAATATCCCCGTAGCATTTCAGCCACTGGTGTCTT
This sequence comes from Pelodiscus sinensis, assembly GCF_049634645.1. Lineage (NCBI taxonomy): Eukaryota > Metazoa > Chordata > Testudines > Trionychidae > Pelodiscus > Pelodiscus sinensis. The sequence continues at coordinate 1,343,095 of NC_134741.1, forward strand.
GCACATTCCCTGATAATTTGGACTGGACCAGATGCAGCATTCAAAGCTGCAGACAAAGCAAGAAATGCCAGGAACTGAGTGTACAGCCAAGCTCCGTCAGTTACAAGTTTACCAGCTAATGATGATCAGTGACCAAGTGCTGGTCACTTGTTCTGATGATCAGTTATTAACCAGGAATGATCAGTGATCCGAGGCAGTTGCTGTTGATCAGTAGTTCTCAGTTTTCAGTTACCGATGTCAGACAATCAGAGATGCCTGACCACATGCTGCAGTTTCCTGTGGCAGTGAGTACCACAGGTGAACAATCTGTCCTGTGAGACCTATGTCACTCCCTCTGGGGGTCTTACTGTGGACCCTCCCCTCTGTGATGCAGGTTTGGGCGGCAGGTTGCCCTGCTAGGTTCTCTGCTGTTGGTGGCTGTCATGGGAACTGGTGCTGCTTTCTCGTCAAACTTCCTCATCTACTGCGCTTTCCGCCTGCTGAGCGGCATTGGCCTGTCAGGCTTCCTCCTCAACTACATCTGCCTCAGTGAGTATTCCCAGGGCAGGGAGAATGGGGCCCAGGGCCTTTCCCCTCTAGGGGCACCAGCTGCAATACAGCCCCAGGGCAGGAGGACCAGCTGGCTTATGGGGAATAGGATATGGGTCCTTTCAGCTCCACTGGGCACCGCTCCAATCTGGCCCCAGAATGGGAGGACTGGCTGGCTGAAGAGGGCGGGGAATGGGTATGGGATCCTCCCCCATAGGGGGCACTATCTTCTAATCCAGGTTAATGCTGCCCAGGGACCTTCCCCATCCAGTGTCTTATTGCATAGTGTGCAAGGAGTTGCTGGGTCTCTCTCAGCCCAGTTCCTAGCAGGAATCTCATCTGGCCCTAACTGTGGGAGACTCAAGAAATGAACTGCCTCAAGGCTGGCCTGGGCTGAGGCCCAGGAGTGATGGGCATGGTGGGAGTTTGGCCTGAAGAAAGGGCTCAAGAGTCATCCCCCCAGCTCAGATGTTCCATCCCTCTGCCCCTGCCCAGGTCTGGAATGGGTCCCCACCAAGTCCCGCGCCTTGGTGGTGACATGGCTGAGTGACTGCAGCACGGCAGGCCAGGTGGTACTGGCCGGCCTGGCCTATGGCATCCGGTACTGGCGCTGGCTGCAGCTGGCCATTTCCACCCCTTTCTTCGTCTTCTTCCTCTGCAGCTGGTGAGTTCTCCATCCCCGGAAGGACTTTGCCGAGGAGGGAGATCTTGTGGCAGGGGCAGGGGGCTGGAGCCCAGGACTCCTGGGCTCTATGGGTCTAGTGGCAAGAGCTGGGAAGAGGGCTGTGTTCTGTCCCCAGCCCTGCCACTGCTTAACTCTGTGACTGTTGGGGGCAAATGACACACCCCTATATCTCCCCCATAAAACAGGGGGGTGAAGAAACGAGAGCAAAGTGCTACCACCTCCCCCCCGATCAGCCATGTCTGAGTGCAGTCCTGGCCCTCCCCTCCCCAGGTGGATCCCAGAGTCTGCGCGCTGGCTCCTCGTCAACCACAGGCCCGCGATGGCGCTGAGCAGTCTGCAGCGGGTGGCCCGCATCAACAGGAAACAGCTGGGTAGGAACAGCCTCTCCCTGGAGGTGAGACAATGCCCTTTGACCCTCAAGGGTCACAGCATGTCCCAGCCCTGGCACCCAGCTGGCCCTAGAAAGGGGGAGGGGGATACTTGGGGAGCCCCACTCCCCAGAGTGTTGGCACCTGGCTCGTCTCCTTGCCCTATTCGGTAGATTCTTGCCTCTCCTCACGCACCTGTCCCTGCTTCTCCCCACACACCCGTCCCTCTCTCTCTCTCCCCACACACCCGTCCCTCCCTCTCATCACACACCCATCCCTCCCTCTCTCCACACACACATCCCTCCCTCTCCTCACACACCTGTTCTTCCCCCCCACACCCAGCCTTGCCTCCCCCCACACACCCGTCTCTCCCTCTCATCATACACCCATCCTTCTCTCCCCCTACACACCTATCCCTCCCTCCCCCTATACATCCATGCCTCCCTCTCCCCACCACACCCGTCCTTCCCTCTCCCCACACACATGTCCCTGCCTCTCCTCACACACCTATGCTTCCCTCCCCCCACACACCTATCCCTCCCTCTTTCCACACACCCATCCATCCCTCCTCCTACATACCTGTCCTCCCTTTCTCAACACTCCCATTCCTCCCTCTGCCCCCACATCCGTCCCTCCCTTTCCCCACATATCCATGCTTGTCTCCCGCCCCACCTGTCTCTCCTTCTTTCCACACACCCATCCATTCCTCTACGAAGGGGGATGGGATTCTGGGGCTGGGCAGGCCCTAGGCTGGGCCAGCTTGGTACAGGCAGCAGCCCCACAGCCCTGGGGCCAAGCAAAAGGTCGAGTCTGTGTCCAGCCTCCTCCTCCTGTGGGGCCCTGAGCACTCAGGGCACTGCTGAGCCATCTTCTGTCTCCTAGATGCTTGAGATGGTGGGGGGCAGCCCACCCAAGAAAGGCACCTGCTCATGCCTGGACCTGTTCCGCACACCGGCCATGAGACGCATCACCTGCTGCCTTATGTGTGTCAGGTAAGGGCCCTCTGCCTGGCTAGCCTGGGCTTAGCACCTCCAGCACCAGGAACTGACCCTCCTGCTGCCCGGCGGGGACAGCCAGAGCCATTTGAACACCCAGCTCTCAATATCACCTGTGACTCCTGCCTGGTGCCATGACCAGTGTTCCCTGTAAGCTGAGCACTTGGGCGGCCACACAGGAGAGATTTGAATGCTGCCCAGCTGATTAGCAGAGTGCCCACAATGCCTGTAGCCAGCAGTATGTGTTCCTACTGGTGGTGCACATCCTCACATGCCTTGGTGCACATGCCAAAATTTATTCTGAGCATAGATGGACAAATAAGAGAGGGCATTGCCCCAACCCACCTCCCCTGTGCCCTGCAGCTTCTCCACCAAGCTGGCCTACTTTGGGCTCTCCATGGACCTGCAGGCCTTTGGCCTGGACATCTTCTTGGTTCAGACGTTCTTTGGGGCCATTGACATCCTGGCCAAGATGGCCTGTGCCCTGGCACTGAGCTACTTTGGGCGCCGAGCCGTCCAGGCCAGCTCCCTCATCCTGGCTGGCACCTTCCTGTTGGGGAACATCCCTGTGCCCAGAGGTAAGGAGCCCTCTGGGAGCTGCATTCTCAGCCCACTCAACTTCCAGCAGTGATGGGTGTCAGGTAGGTCCCATCAAGTGGGGGAAGCCCTTGTGACATGGCTCTGCCACATGTCCCTCCTGTCCCATTACCTTCAGGTGAGATGGTTCAAGTGGAAAGGCAGAGCTGGGAGTCAGGACTCCTGGGTTCTAGACCCTGTTCTGGAAGAACAGTGGGGTCTGGTGATTGGAACAGGGTGGGCAGCTGGGAGTCAGAGCTCCTGGAACAGAATTTCTTAAACTTTTTAAGAACAACGAACACCAAACAATAATTTTTTTAATGCGGAACTCCAAGGGTTGAGCAAAAAAAAAAGGCATTGCCCTTTTAAGGGCGTCCATTTTGAACTCTGTTCTCCACAGTACACCTCTTACAGCCTCGTGGCACACCAGTGTACCACCGAATACACTTTAAGAAACACTGTCCTAGAGTCTATTCATTGCTCTGCCACTGCCTGGGACAAGTCACTCTCCTCGTGCAACCTCATGCCTCAGTTTCCTCCATGTGAAATGCTGCACTGATATTTTGTACAGCTCACATGGTAGCTGTGATGTGGAGCTGCAATGAGGAAAACCTGCACAGAGCTTTGTGACCTCAGGGAAGGCCAGTTCTCTATCCCCATCTCTCCCCTCCCCAGAGATGCTGATGGTGCGACTGACTCTTGTGGTGCTGGGAAAAGGATGCTTGGCTGGCTCCTCTGTCTGCTCCTATCTGTATAGAGGAGAGCTCTTCCCAACTGCTGTCAGGTAAAATCCACATCTCTGTGATTGAATAAACAGCCCTTTCGCCCCACCTCAGAAGTGGTTGCATTACAGTACTGAGTGAAGCAAAATGCAGGACAATGTAGCACTTTAAAGACTAACAAGATGGTTTATTAGTCTTTAAAGTGCTACATTGTCCTGCATTTTGCTTCAACTACCCCAGACTAACACGGCTACATTTCTAGTACTGAGTGAGGGATCCTTGTATAGGCAGCCTCTGTGCTCCATTCTATGGGCAGCTGCATCTCAGAGCCAAGTGAGGGATCCCAGTATAAACATCCCCTCGCTCCACCCCAGAGGTGGCTGTCTCAGTGCTGGGCAAGAGCTCCCTGTTACAACAGCCTCTGTGCTCCACCCTGGAGGTGGCCCCTTCTCCATGCTGGTCATCGTATGATTGTTCCAAGTCTCTCACAATACGCTGTCACTGGCAGGCAGACAGGCACTGGCTTCACCACCGTTGTGGCTCGTCTGGCTGGCATGGTGGCCCCAGTGGTGCTGGTGGCTGGGCAACGATTTCCCTTCCTGCCGCTGGTGATATTCGGGGTGGCTCCCATCGTCTCCGGCGTCGCTGCCTGCTTTCTGCCAGAGACGCACAACGTCCCCCTGCTGGACAGCATAGAAGAGGTGGAGGCCAGGTGTGACACGCGGGCTGCTGGCGCACACCCCCCGCATCCTTTCATATTCCCCTCCCCCGTAAACCTCTGTTCCTTCCCTGTCAATCCCTTCCCACCTGCCCTTGCAGCCCTTTTCATTCCCTCTCTCTCTGGTTCCAGAGCAAGGCGGAAAGGCGAGGAGGCGCCTATTGAGGAGAACATAGCTCACATTGTCCACTCAACCAGGATCTGAGCAGCCTTTCCTGCCCCCCAAAACCTCCAGCCCTGGGCCCTCAGTGCACAGGTGCAGGCTGCACCAAGCCACCTGCTGCTCCCTTTGCAGCTTAGGGCTCAGCCCCCTTAAAGAGACAGGCTAAACGGTGGGTGGGGGGCACCAAGTTGTGCCACTGAGCTGCCCGCTAATGACAGGCCCTGAGCCTCACATGGAGAGCACAGGGATACACTCCCCCAAATGACTTTGCCAGATGTGACTGTAATGGCTCTCCCCTGTGGTGTATTTTGACCTGACACCTGCCCCTCCCTCTAGCCTGATTGGGCTGTGAACAGGCTCCCTCTGGTGGTGCATATTGGCCTGACACCCATCCCCCTAAAACCATTCTCTCCGGAGGGAGGAGTACTCAGGGGACTCACGTGACACGGGTTCATGTCCTGCTGCGAACTGAGACCCTGCCAACAGATTTCACATCTGCTGATGCGCCATCACCAAGCTGGGCTTGGATTGGATCCTGAGGCCGAACTGATGATCTGACGTTTTTGGGACAAATTGAGCAAAGTGGGGAGAAGGCCTGGGGGCTCTGAAAGCATCAGTGGCTCCCCACTAGGGGCAAGTGGTTGGGGAGCAGCTAGGCAGCTCAGACAAGCTATGCAGGAGGTGTGGTAACTGAATCCAAACTATAACATTCACCAATGCGGCCGGAAGCTGGCATGACCCATGTGTGGCGTCCAAGCCCCGAAGGAGCAGGGATAAGGGTCTGTGTGTGTGTGTGTGGGAGGGGGGTGCCTAGGTGAGATTTCCTGCAGCTGGTCCTGTGGCCTTCTGTACATTTTGTAAATAAACCAGCTGCACTAAGGAGTTCCTCTGGCTCTAGGTCCCTGATCCCTGCACCCCAACCACCCCATGGAGTCAGGGCTGGAGCTCCTCTGGAAACAGGGAGATGGGCTTGTTTTTCCCTCCAGAAAATGTTCTTTTTGGGGAAAAACAATGTATTTTATTCTGAAATGCCACCATTGCAGTGCCTCTAGGGAAATGCAGTTTGGCTGACTCCTTTACCTGCCTTCTCTATGAGATGGGTCTCTGGCCAGATTACATCTCCCATGATACACCGTGGTTCCCATTTTGTAGATGGGAGGGCTAGTGAAGCTAAGGAACACTTCAGCTTCTTGTCTCCCTGGTGGTCTAGTGGTTAGGATTCAGCACTTTCACTGCTGTGGCCTGGGTCACCACTAAAACTTTACCCTCCCATCACAGGGAGTGCCAGTGGCTAGGGAGGGAAGGGTTGGGGTGCCAGAGGCAGGCTCTGACTGGGACACATTCCTGGCTGACACTTGGCGAGCAACCCAGCACATTTCTCAGGCAACTCCTTCCCTGTACAGGCAGTGCAGGTTGTGGTCATGGGTGAAGAAGAGCATGAGTGGAAGGGGGAGGGCTTCAAGCAGGCAGCTCCACTTGGCCAGACACAAGCTAGGAGCAGGGACAGGGCATGAAGCCCCTCCCCTCATTGCTGTGAAACACAAAGGACCCAGCAGCCCCTTTTCTCAGTGGTGTATGGGGGCAGGGAATCTGCCTGAGGCTTCTCACTATGTTCACAGGCCAGTGGCTTGGTGGGCTGGATCCAGCCTGCTGGCCTATATTGCCCAGGCCTGGCTTAGAGGGAACCTTGGCTCTGGGCTGTGGGGGAGGGGCGCTGTGGAAAGGCCAGTCTTGCCTTCCTGGACAGGGCATGACAATGTCCATTTTGTGCAACAGGGCTGCCAAACATCCCAGACAGAGAATTAGAGGCCAGGCAAGCTTCCTACAGGAACTGAAGTAGCTCAGTTAGCTGAGTGTTAGATTGAGGTTCTAAATATCCCTGGTTCAAGCCCAGGTTTTGGCATGTGGCAGGGACTTCTGCTATTCCAGTGATGCTGAGGTGTTTGATCACCCACTTTAGTACTAACAAATCATGTTCAACTCATTAGCCCCCACCCAACACTGCCTCAGAGTTGCTTCTTCTTTGGTAAAAGCCCACCCAGTGCTGGCTCTATATATGGACACAAGGACTCTGGCTATGAGCTGATGAGGACACATTTGGATAGTCTCATGTAACTTTACCTGAGTCCAGTCAACTAAGCAGGAGGGAATCTCAGCAATCAGCTCAGGCAGGGTCAGAGGACAGAGGTCTCAGCTGGAGACCACAGGCAGCAAGAATTTCCTTCATTAGGTCAGTGGATTGGTGTTAATGGGGGCAAGACAGGAGCATCTTCTCCTACCATTGGGGAAGGCAGCTGGGCCCAGGCCCAGGGCCCAACTCCCTTTCAGCCCCCAGGAGCAGGATGGAGCTGAGAGAGGGGTGGGAAGGAGGTGGCCAGCAGGCTGGGGCTGCACAAGGTCTGTGTCTGCTGCTCCCTCCTCCCACCAGGACTCCTTCCTGCTCCTTGCAAGCTGCTCAGCCTGTTTCTTCTTCTGGGTTCACTGCTCAGAGCAGGCAGCTAAAAGAGAACAGGCTAGCCTGCCAAAGGGCTCCCAGGCCCAGCAAAGAGCTTGACTCCAGCACCTTGAAGGTTTAGCCCCAAACTCAAACCAGCTGAGCCTGCCAGCCTCCAGCAAAGTGGCTGGCTAGTGGCCCTTTCAGAGAAAAGCCAGAGGCAGCTGCAGGGATGCTGTGGGCTGTACAATCAGATGGGTGGCTCAGAAGCTGTCTATGGTTACAAGGGAAATAGCTCAAGTGGCAGAGTGCTTGCTTTGCATGTGAGTGACAGTGAGGTTGATATGTATGTTCTTAGGTGGTGGTTTTCCTGGTGTTCACTGGCAGCTCTTCCAATAACTGTTCCCTCTGCCTAGTGGACCTCTCAAAGGGCATATCGACACATCAAAGCTGTTTTGGGACACCAGAGCTATTTGGAAATAGCTACCCCATGTCTTCACAAGCCACTTGTTACTTTGAAATATTTTTCAAACTAATGGGTGTGCTATTTCAACATCCCAGAAACCCTCATTCCACGAGGGTTAAGGGATTTCTTGAAATAACACTTCCTTTATTTCGAGTTTAGAGTGCAATGTAGACGTAGCTACTGGGCATCCCAAAAAGACAGACCTGGATTCCCTTACCGTTACCCTAGCAACTGCAGGGCTGAAAAGCAGAGAGAGATGTCAGACCCCCAACACGGCAGGGGGCGGGGGAATGTCTGTGGCACAATGGACAGTGTGTTGGACTTCTAACCTGTGATGATCAGTGTGAGCCAGGTGACATGTTCAAAGGTCATGGGTTCAAATCCCCCCCCAGAGTCACTTTAAGTACCTGTTCCCCTGAGCAGCTTTGACAGAAGAAGCCATCCTTGTGTGTGGGCAAAGGGGGCCCAGCACAATGGAAGACACAGAAGGCTGGCCACCAGGAGCTACAATGCTGTGCAAGGCAGGGAGGTGAGCTTGCAAGTGAAATCTGGGGTGAGAAAAAGAAAGTCCCTGCACCTTTCCTGTCCCCAGATCTTGCTGGGCTCTGGCTGCCCCCAGCCTGAGCTGAGCTCAGGGGCCATGAGGGTGACCAGCCCCCACAGCTATGATGCTATCAGGTCCCTCCTACTGATCTGCTCAGTCACTCAGTGCACGCCAGAGAGCCAAGTGACTGTGCCTTTGAGTGGCACTTAATGGCTATTAGTCAGGATAGATAAGGAATGGTGTCCCGAGCCTCTGTCTGTCAGATAGTGGAGATGGCTGGCAGTAGAGAGATTGCTTGATCATTACCTGTTCAGTTCACTTCCTCTAGGATACCTGGCATTGGCCCCAGTCAGCAGACAGGACACTGGGCTGGATGAACCTTTGGTCTGACCTAGTATGGCCATTCTTATGTTCTTCTTCTTACGTTCTAATTAACGGTAAGTGTCCATTAGCAACAGGTGGCCCATAGGGTATGCCATCGAGAGCCCGTCTCCCAGGAGAGTGGTACGGCCCATGGCAGGAGGGTTAAATCTTTGCACACCCCTCTTCTAGTTCTTCTGAACAACTGGCTGAGCAATCCCTAGGCAGGGCTGTGGGTCTGTAGCTCATTGGAGGTCACTTTATTCTGATCAGTCAGGGTGTGAAACTCCAGACTTCTGTGTGACTAGACAAAGCCCTTTTGCCTTTCTCGGCCTTTGTTCCTCCCTCTGTCAGTTTGGTGTAACAATTTCCTGCCTACACCATGGCAGGGGCAGATAGGGTGCTGTGAGGAGCCATGTGAGGGTGGTATTAGCAGCAGGTGTCTTATCACCTGGAGTCAGTACAGATACTGGGTGTGTGTAGTAGAGCCCTGTTCTGCTCCCCCCCCCCCCCCTTGTTCTGCTTCCCAGTGACTATAGGGCCAGAAGCAGGTGACTCCTCCTGTGGCCACTAGATGGAGCCGCAGCCCCCCAATTCCCCGTTCTCCTGATTCCAAAGAAAAACTATGTAGAACTTTAAACACTAACAAGATGGTTTAATAGTTGATAAGCTTTTGTGGGCCAGACCCACTTCCTCAGATCATATTCTGGAAGAGAATTTGCATGCTCTTCCTGCTTTCCCCTGCCTCTAGACTGGCCCTGGGTCTCTTTCCTGTCAGCTCCATGGGGGCCAGGGAAAAGCAGGGGAGTGGGTGCAAGGGCCACACCTGTGGGCATCAGGTGATGCCACAAGAGATGCTCCCTGTCGTCATGGCTGGAACATGGCATCACTTGAGCGTGTTGTTAGCACCAATGTGTCCCCCTGGCTAGTCTGTGCGGGGAGCCAGGGACAGTCCCTACAAACCTGGGACTGTTGGCCAAGGCTGCTGCTCTTGTGTCTGTGCTGGGATCCCCTCAGCCTCAGGAGTGCTAGAGATGTCAGGCAGCTCTGTCCTTCCAGCCTGGGGCTGCCTGTCTTGGGGACGCCCTCACACACACTGGCCCCTTCCTCCCCTCCTAGGACAGGGCTCCTGCCAATCCTTGGCTAGTCAGCCTGGCCGGATGCTCTTTCCTGTTTGGGGCGGGGGGCAAGAGGCAGAGCCTGGCAGCTGCTAGGACTAAATGTGAGGGCATCAGGGGAAGCAGCAAGAAACACAACCTCAGCTCCCTTGTATCTTGAGCCAGGCTGTAAATTCCAGGGCCTCAGCCTATCCGGAAAAGGGACAGAGCTCCAGGGAGTGCCAGACACCCAGGAGAAGGCACAAAATTCTCTCAGGTAAGTCTGAGGAGCAAGGAGGCCAAAGCATGTGAAGTGAGGATCTGACAGCATCCAGCCCAAGCAGGTCCCACTGAGATTTTAACTCTGCAGGATTTAGGGTCATAAATGCTGTCCCTTACACCATGGGACCTGCAGGTGTAGAGCTTGTTAGCCCCCTCATGGACACTGAATCCCCTGCTCATGCCCCCTGGGACCCAGCTTTGCTTTCTTTCCTTCCTTCCACCCAGAACCCCCTTCTGTGCTGCAAGGAGCCATCCTGGGACAGGCACAGGATCCTACATTCTCCCACCCCAGCAGCTCCCCCCCCCCAACCCCAGGCTTTGGCAGAACACAGGCAGGTGGGTTCTGCTCATCCCACTGAGTTGCTGAGCTTCAGCCTGGCTTTTTTCCTCCTTTTATCTTGGACAAATCACAGAAGTGAGGCAGCAGGAAGTGCCTCTTTCCAAACAAGGGATGCTAAGGCACAAATGGTATCAAGGCTCATTGTCAGCTGATGTCACAGCCCTTGGGATCATCCCAGGCACAGTCCAGGCCATAGGATCTGCACCTAGCTGGGCACCAAGCAGAGTCAGAGCTGCTATGAGGGAAGATCCTGTTTTTCTGCCTGGCTTTGAACCAGGAATCTGTTGCACAGTAGACAAACATGCAAACCACTACACCACAGAAACACCCTGGATGCTGTTTCTACTGTACTTAAACTTGGACAAATATTCTGTTACCAACTCTTTGGCCAAGACCTTGGGGGAAGAGGCAGAGTAAGAGCAGGGAACAAGGACCCCTCCCCATGCTACTTCTCTAGACCTTAGCTCCCAACACTGGGAAGGTGGCAGGGGCCTATGTGCCTGGGGAGGGGTGATTCATGTCACATCCCCAGCATTTCCCCCCTGCATGGATGGACCTTTGGGGACAAGCCTTTCACCCAGCTCCTGTCACCCTCTTGAGCAACCTCCAAGGTAGTACAGCCATGGGACACTGGGCAAGGGGCAGGGACTGTAGAAGCTGAGAATTTACCAGAGGCCACGGGGACCCAGTATGAGGCACCATTCTAGGTCTGTGTCTAGACTGGCAAGTTCTTCCGCAAAATCAGCTGCTTTTGAGGAAAAACTTGCCAGCTGTCTACACTGGCTGCTTGAATTTCCACAAGAACACTGACTTCCTACTGTAAGAAATCAGTGCTTCTTGCGGAAATACTATGCTGCTACCGTTCAGGCAAAAGCCCTTTTGCACAAATCATTTGCGCAAGAAGGCCAGTGTAGACAGCACAGTACTATTTTGTGCAAAAAAGCCCCGATGGCTAAAATGGCGATCAGGGCTTTTTTGCGCAAAAGCACGTCTAGATCGGCATGGACGCTTTTCCGCAAAAAGTGCTTTTGCGGAAAAGTGTCCGTGCCAATCTAGATGCTCTTTTCTACAAATGCTTTTAACAGAAAAGTTTTCCGTTAAATGTATTTGCGGGAAATCATGCCAGTCTAGACGCAGCCTAGGTGTCTTTCTGAAAGGAGCAGAAGGGGATTGATGGGGGGTGGGGAGAGTGTTTCAGGGGTTGTGTAGCTTGTTGCCCTGATTAGGGGTGTGGCCACAACAGGTCTCAAGGTAAGCAATATTTGAACCTGTTCAGGGAAACCCTATTAGATTTCTAGTCCACCACCTTAACCAGTCACCCATCACAGCTGTGAGAACCACAGGCCCAGGGAAACTGGTAAATAATCCCAGTCCGCAGACCTAACATCACTGGCCACAGAATTCACACAACAAACCATTTGAACCATCGTGCAGAGGAGTCCTGGTCCCTCTGGTTTAAGGCTGCCTGGGAAATGAGTTCTTCCAGGTCTTCCCTCCTTCTTGGTCTTCCTTCCTTTTCCTTTTCTTCCTCCTTCCTCTTCTCTTTTCCCCTTCACTTCTTCTTGCTGGTCTCCTTCTTGGACCCCACTGTATATAGTGCTGCTTAGTTATACCGTAACCAATTATTATAGTATAATTTCACTAACCAAGTAACAGAATTAGCTAACCAATCATACCCCAGACAGAAACAGATACAAACCAGACTATCACACAGAAGAACAATAGGAAAGTGAGGACAATAATCATAGAATGCTCATTGCACAACCACAGCTATTGGTAAGCAGTTTCTTGCCAGACAAAATATTGTTAACTAAGTTTTCTCTACCCATCTTCAGGTCTGTTTCTTACCTGGTGACAGTTGGTGCCACTAGGATAAGAACCCCTTCTCACAGCCTAGTGTGATACTATTTAAATGTCATGTGATCATGTGACTCCAGGCTTTACAGCTAATTGCTGCTGCTCTTCAGTCTGGCTGCAGAAAAAGGCTTTAGTTTAGGCCTACCAAATAGCTATAGGCCAGGGGTGGTGAACCTGTGGCTCATGAGGAAAAGAATTGCAGTTCATGATGGAACCCGGAACCACTGAGGTCAGCTGCTCTCACAGCCCAGCTACTGCACACCTCCTGAGTGCTCACTTCCCATACCATTCCACTCATGGCTCCCAGTGCACTGCATCATATCCTGCATGTTCAGGCTGGGTCGCACACAGCATCCCAGCCTGCATGTGCTAGCAGCCAGCTGCTGAACGCAGGCAGCAATAGGAGCTCCGGGTGCGGCAGCCACACCAGCAGCAGTTCCAGGACTTGGGCATAAGTTTAATGCGGGAGGGGAATTGGGTTAGAGCGAAGGAGATGCCTAGCTCTGGAGAAGGGGAGAGGAGGGGAATTGGGTGAGGAGGTGTAGCCTGTCACTTTGACACCTCATTAATATGTATCTTTAGTTATGAATATGTATTAGCTGTATTCATATTCAGTTAGAAGTTTCTAGCAGTGTTGCACACGACACACAAGTAGCTGCACATGTCACACTGTGCTGTTGCATGCAGCACACTGATCCAGGCTGTTACAACTTGTTTATCAAAGCAACTAATCAGGAACCCTTGTTTTCCTGTACAGGGTCCAATAATTTTAAAAATAAAAATCATAAATATTTATAAAAAGGGTGCTTTAAAGGCCTGGCTAGCAGTTGTCTATGTTCGTTCGCACCACCCTTGTTCCTGCTTGTCTCCTGTCTGTTTATGTTAGTCTGTAGTTAGTTAGGGTTAGCTAAATTTCGTCATCAAGTGTGTCCGTTAGAATTAGTGCGTCGGTTCACTGCACCAGTACTTGTCCATAACAGAAGCGTCAAGTCTAGCTAGTCAGGTTTTGTTTCCAGGTATTAAAAATAGGTAGCTGTCTATCATCGGTTCCTGCTAAAGAGCAGAAGCCACCTAAAGATCAGCGCCAGGCAAGTCTCCACCGGTAATTCCTGCGCCTACGAGCAAAAGGCCCCAAACAAGGATCATCACCACCTGCCTGCACCATACCCGTCCCCAGGGTCTCCAAGGAATTGCCTCTCTGTTCCTCGCTAAGGGCTCGGAAGGAGCCTAAGGCTTGAGGTCAAAAGCACCGCAAAGGGTCACCGCTGCAAAGGATCTCCTCCTTGTCTTTCACCAAAGGCTTTAAATTAGCCAAAGGTTTAAAAAACAGGAGCTTCTCACCCACTGTCAACTACTAAACTGTGTAATTATTATATTTTGTGTAACCTTGTGTTTGTGGGATACTTTTCTATCTTCTTTCCTTCTTAAGGTTGGGATAAAAAGTGTTTACCTGCTTTTCCTTGTTGTGCTTTTAAAACTTTTACAATATATGGTTTGGCCCTTTTAAAGTAAGCAACGTTTTTATTTATTGCGGCATTCTTGGGTCAGCAAACACCTATAATAAATAAGGTTTGGTGGTATCTGCAACTTCCACTGAGGCTTAATTAATAATAATCAAATGCAAATTTAGGTACAAGCTTCCCTCAGTGTAACGGGTGCACATGGCATCCTGGATATGCATGGCAGTAGCAGTGGCAGCAGCAGCAGCATGGCTCTGGCTGTGGGACCTGAGCATAAGGTTGGGTGGGGAGGGTGCATACAGTATGCTGGCCTTTCCCAGCACACGCCTCAGCTGGAGGCCACTGGCACACACTATTCTGGCCACTCCGAACACACCTCACCATCTGTAGCAGTGGCTCTGGTACCTGAGAATTAGGTTAGAGTGGGGCAGGCTGTGTGTGCGTGCCTGGCTCTAGTCTGGGAGAAGGGAGGAGGACTGGGTTGAGGGGCATCCCAGGCAGCATGTCTCAAGGCCAGCTGCTCAGTGCACACACTCCAGCGCCTGGAGGGAGACGCTCTTGGCTGTAGCGGCGGCTCTGTGATCCGAGAATTAGGTTGAAGGGGGGGATTGGGTTGTGGGGTGTGTGCCTGGCTCTGGGGAAGGGGATTGGATTGGGGTGAGGGCCGTGCCTGGCTCTGAGGAAGGGGAGGGCAATTGGGATACAGCGGGGAGGTACCTGGGGAAGGGAGGGGAAGAGAGGCCAGTGTGCTTCCTATGACCCGGGATCCCCAGGTACTGGCCCCAGCTGTCTCTGTTCCCTCCCCCTGGCCAGCCTCCCCCCCACATGAGTACCTTGTCCCAGCACCCTGCCCCCACCAGCACAGTTGAAGCCACTTTAGTGAGGCTTGGGGAGTTTGGGAAAGGTTGTTCCTTGGCGTATCACTTGTGTGGCCCTGACTGACTCTTCTATGGATCAGTGACTCCTGACTCGAAAGAGGTTTCCTGCCCCTCTGATAAATAAAGATCAATGCTGAAACATTTTGTGTTTGACACAATATTTTATTTAAAAATGAAGCCTGGCCGCCAAGCCCCCATCTGGCTGTAGCATCATAACACTCCTGCACCCCTCCCCTGACCCTCTTATACACTGAAACCTCTTGTTCTGAGCCTCTCACAACCCCAAACTCCTGCACCCCCACATCCCCAGTCTTCTGCCACAACTCTCCTGAACCATCCACACACTGCAAATCTGTGTCCTGAGCCCATCATACTCCCAACCTCCCTGCCCTGAGCCCCTCATGCACCCCAACCCAAACTCCTGCACCCTCACAGCCACAACCCTAACCCTCCACCTGACCCCAACACTCTCCAGCCTGGAGGCCCCGCCCTGATCCAGCATCCTCTTCTCTACTTCCTCCTGCATCCAAATTCCCTCCTAGAGCTTGCACCTTTCACCCCTTCCCAGTGCTTTTTTGGTGATGCTCAGTGCCCCAGGATGGTAAACCAGAACCTACTTTCCCCTGCTGCAGCCTGATGGGGGTTTTTTTTTTGCTCAACAACTCCCTCTCCCAGCTACATGGCTCTTCACACTCTATCCACTGCTGTTTTGGCTCTTCATTTCTAACAGATTGGCCACCCCTGCTATAGGCCTTTCAATAGGGCTACAGAAAAACCATGCTGTTACAGAGGACCTTTCCAGGCCACCAAGCACAGACAAAGGAAGGTTAATGCAACTGTAAAGGGACTTGAACCCTTAATCTTCTGATCCAAAAGCAGACACCTTATCCTTTAGGCCATGCACTCTTACCTTGCTTAGAAATGGATTTCTTGAAATGTGTAAGCAGGAAAAAGTCTACCTAGTCCATCCGGTTTTATTATTTTCCTTGCTTGGGGGTTTAGAAATCACATCTGAGCTGGTGAATTATTTTTATTTTGTGTAACTAAGGATTGCAGCCCAGGGATTTTTCATGGCTATCTACCACCTAGGCTATCTCTATACTGCACCTCTTGTCTGCAAAAGCTTATGAAAATGAAGTATGGATTAGCATATTGCCATGCTTCATTTGCATAATTAATTAAGGTCCATTTTTGTGCAATAGGCTTTTGCGCAAACAGGAGCAGTGTAGCCTGGGTCTCTTCCTACCTCCTGCTTCCCCTGGCTCCAGCCTGGCCCTGAGCCTCTTGGGATGGGCAACGGCAACATGTAGAACAGCTGGAAAGAAAGTCCCAGAGTGCGGCCCCATGGCTAAGCTGGTCAAGGCATCTGCCAGGTATGGGGGAGGTGAGAGTGGCAGCCCCCAGTGTTGCCTGGCCAATGTGTCTGCTATTCTCACCATGTGTAGCTGGAGTCTGCTTCTTTCAGTCGAGCTTGGTGGTGTCCCCACAGCAAAGAGCAGACTTCTGGCCACTAATGGGGGCTCTCTGGGTGTGACTAAACTACACCCCTCTGTTGGCAGAGGGATGTAGATTAGGCACATCAAAGTGCAAATGAAGCCTGGATTTAAATATCCTGCACTTCATTTGCATAATGGCAGCTGCCACTTTTTTTTCAAAATGTGGATTTAAAAAAAACCAAACAAACCCCAAAACCCCAGCAGTTTAGACAGGGATCTTTTGAAAATAAAATCATTTTTTGAAAGATCCTGTATTCCCCTGAGGTTTCCCTGCAGTGTAGACATGCTATTTTGAAATAAGCTATTTTGGAATAACTATTCCAGAATAGTTTATTCCAAAATAAATGTGCAGTGTAGACGTAGCCAGAGACTCCTGAGAGATGAAGCTGTTGGAGGGAAGCCAGGAGGCAGAGGCCAGTCTGAGAGCTGAGTATCTCAGGTGCCCACCACACGCACCCTGTTTAGGTCCCATGGGCTGCGTCTAGATTGGCATGATTTTCCGGAAATGCTTTTAATGGAAACATTTTCCGTTAAAAGCATTTTCGGAACAGAGCATCTAGATTGGCACGGACACTTTTCTGCAAAAGCACTTTTTGCGGAAAAGCTTCTGTGGCCAATATAGACACGCTTTTGCGCAAAAAAGCCCCAATCGCCATTTTCGCGATCGGGGCTTTTTTGCGGAAAACAAATCTCAGCTGTCTACACTGGCCCTTTTGCGCAACAGCTTTGCGCAAAAGGGACTTTTGCCTGAACAGGAGCAGAATAGTATTTCCACAAGAAGCACTGATTTCTTACAGTAGGAAGTCAGTGCTTTTGCGGAAATTCAAGCAGCCAGTGTAGACAGCTAGCAAGTTTTTCCGGAAAAACTGGCCAGTCTAGACACAGCCCCTATGTTTACACTGGTTGGTTCTTGTGCAAGAACTTCTTGCACAAGGGTCCTTGTACAAGAACTCTTGCACAAGAAATGTCCACACTGCTATGTGTTTTTGCGCAAGAGCATCCAGGGCTGCATGGACACTTGCTTGTGCAAGAAAGCTCTGATGGCCATTTTAGCCATAGGGCTTTCTTGCACAAGAAACCCCTGCCATGAGTCCACACAGCCCTCTTGTGCAAGAGCTTCTGCGCAAATGGGCTTACGCTTGTTAGAAAAGAGTGTAATTCTTGCGCAAGAAGCCCTCTCTTCCAACACCATTCTGTAAATCTTCTTGCACAAGAGCAGGTGGGCAGTGTGGACACTGTGAGTTCTTGCACAAGAACCTGCCTGTGTAGCCATAGATGAAAGATCACAGGTTCAAAGCCAGACAAAAATGCAAGCTCTTTTCTTATGGTGACTCCCCTTTGGTGCCCAGATAAGCATGGCTGCCTGGCCTGAGCCTGGGATAAGCCCAACTCCCATGTGACAGAGAGGAGTGACATCAGCTGAGAATGCCCCTTGGTGTCAGCCTGGGGAAGTGAGATGAGTCAGGCCAGGCACCTGTAGGAGGCTTGTGGCTTGGCCTCCCCTGCCCTGGGAGGCTGGCGTATGGGGCTAGGTCTTCCTGCTGCCTCCTTTGTGTGACTGGCCCAAGGAGGATGCAAGGCAGGAATGGGGCAAAGGAGGGAAGCCAAGCTGAAGGGGGCAGGGCAGTCGCTCAGCGATTCAGTGGGGTGAGCAGAGCCCCTTCCTTGTTTTGCCAAAGCCTGTGGGATGTGGCTTGCTGTGGGGAAGAAGAGTCCTGTGCCTCTGTCAGGGCATCCCAGGGGTGGCTCCTTGAAGCCCAGGAGAAGAAGGGGGCTCTTGGTGGAAGAAAAACAAGCAATGCTGGTCCCAGGGGGCATGATCCAGGGCTCCAGTTCAGCCTAATTGAGTCACAAGTGGTTGGTGTAAGTCACATGGTGTAACAGCTAGCATGCAGGACTCTGAATCTTGGAAGCTAGGTTTAAATCTCAGTGAGCCATGCCAAGGCCCCTGCACATGAGGCAGCAGGGCCACCTGAAGCAGGAGCCAGCCTTCTTTCCCCAGTTCTACATTCCCCAAATAAAAACCAGAGAGTTTTTTCTTTCAACAGGGAAAAGTCCTGTTTGTTTTACCAGCAGGAGAAGAGGAAGGGGAAAGTGGGAAGGGCGGGCAGGGGAAGGGTGTGTGGGGGGCAGAGGCAGGAGGAGGCACAGAGGGGCAATGCAGAAGCCTTGTGTGGGGGCACCCAGGGAAGAGTCTCACAGGTGTCCTTGCCTGAAATTCTCCCTCAGGACCTCTTGTAGGTGCAAGCCCCCTGATGGGGCTGCTCAATGGCCCTACTGCTGAAGGGCCGTTGCGAGCCGCTCAGCTTCTGGTCCCCACCCTAGCAGGAACATCTCCCCCTTGTTCTCACAACTATGCTAGAGGACACCACAGCCCACCACCATGTAGGGAATGTTCGCTTCTCCAGGGGAGCAGACAGGGGCCCAAAGTCACCTTCATACCAAAGCGGGCCCTGCAGACCCTGCCTGGGAAACATTTCTTGCTTTAGGCAACGTGTCCTGTCCAGGACTTCATCAGACGGGGGAGCAAAGGGCAGGCTGCATCCCCCACAAAGCACAGGGGCATGCCCACATCTCTGGTCCTGAGGGCACAGTCAGGGGAAAAGTGCTGGGGGGCATCTTCTGGTAGAGCCTGGAGCTACAAAATATGCCGGCATCACGCGCCTTCTCCGAGAATGGACCCACCTCCTGAAGGGGACAGAAAGTGGCCTGTGAAGGGCTTGTGTAGCTAAGCAAACACCTCAGGTTCTTGTGTAATTGGTTGTCTGGTGGCTTGGATTCAGCACTCTCACTGCTTCACCCTGGGTTTGATTCTCAGTGGGGGAAGACAGACTCAACTGTGTTTATGAGATCTACCAAGTCTTTGGTCTTTCACTGTGGTGTCATAGCTCACCCACACTTACCTCCTAGGCTGAACCCCCCACCTAGTGCAGCAGCTCCTTCTCAGGGAGCCCACTCTACTCCAATGGCAGTGAGACAGCCCTTTCTCAGGGAATGTACTCCAGTGGAGGCCGACTCTCACCAGGGGGGTATGCCCCTTCACCTCTGGGACAACATCTCTCAGGGCCTTCAGCTGCCTGCCTCGGCTGTGAGCCCCTTAGAGGGGTCCCCCCCTATGAACCTCTGAACTCCTGGGGTCTCCATTCGCAGAGGCTAGGTCTACATTGGCAAGATTTTGCGCAAAAACTTGGCATCTGTCTACACTGGCTGCGAGTTCTTGTGCAAGAACACTGACAGTCTAATGTAAGAAATCAGTGCTGCTTGCGCAAGAACTATGATGCTCCCGCTCAGGAATAAGCCCTCTTGTGCAAGAGGCCAGTGTAAACAGGCAACATGAATTTCTTGCGCAAGAAAGCCCTATGGTTACAATGGCCATCGGAGCCTTCTTGCACAAGAGAGTGTTTACACTGGCACGGATGCTTTTGCGCAAAAGCACATGCCAGTGAAGACTCTCTCTTGCGCAAATACTTTAACAGAAAAACTCTTGCGTTAAAAATATTTGCGCAAAATCTTGCCAATGTAGACGTAGCCAGAAGGAATAGCGCCACCCTGTTTTGTAGACCAGCACAAAACAGGAGGGTCTATTGACTTTGAACACAGCAAAGGATCTCTCAGACCAGTAGACCTGGGTCCTCAGACCCGCCTGCTCTGCTCTCAGTCCCCCCCAAAACAGCCCCCAGTCTCCCAGCAGATCCTCCAATATCCCCAGCAACAGCCCTTCCCCAGTCCATTGTCTTCTCCCCAGATAAGAGGGTCTCCTGGGCCACTCTTTCCCCCACCTCCTCCTTTTCGTTCAATGTTCTCCCCTTGCTGGTTCTCCCCTCACTGGGTTCAGCTGGGATGGTTGCTGTGGTCCCTCTCTGCAGCCCCTTGTCTGTCATCTGGCCAGAACCAGCCATGACCTCTAAGCGAGGTCGGGGTCACCAGGGTCCCAGACACCATGGGCTCCAATTCAGGGCTGTTCTCTGAAACAACAAACTCCCCACCTTTGTCACATTCAACCAATAACTTCCAGGCACCGAGTGCCCCCCTGTGTGCAACACCCCCCTTTGAACTCTCAAAACTCCCCACTTCCTCTCATGTGGGGAGTGCCAGTGGGTGGAGGAAGGGAAGGGCTGGGGTGCCAGAGGCAGGCTCTCACTGGGAGACTTAGGAGCACGGATAGTGCATGAAGCCCCTCCCCTACCACTGTGAAACAGCAGTAACCCCTTTTCTCAGGGGTGCGTGGGTAGCAGGGAATCTGGCTGAGGCTTCTCACTGTAGGCAAGGTCCAGTGACTTGGTGGGCTGCATTCAGCCCACAGGCCTATATTGCCCAGGCCTGGCTTAGAAGGAAACTTGGCTCTGGGCTGTGGGGGAGGGGCGCTGTGGGAAGGCCAGTCTTGCCTTCCTGGGCAGGGCATGACAATGTCCAGCTTGTGCAAACATCCCAGACAGAGAATTACAGGCCAGACAGGTTTCTTACAGCAGCCAAAGTTGCTCAGTTGGGAGAGTGTTAGACTGAAGCTCTAAAAGTCCTTAGTTCAGGCCCGGGCTTTGGTATGCACTAAGAGGTGACAGACATCTCTTCTTAACTCAGAACTACTCCTGTGTTTCATCATCTTAGCACTGACAAATCATTTTCATGGGATTAGCCTCCCTCCCACCTCTTCCTCAGAGTCCCTGCTTCCTTGGCTTAACACGCACCCAGTGCTGAGCCTAGATAGGGGCTCACAGTGATGTGCTGAAGGGGGTACATTTGGATAGTCTCATGTGACCTTATCTGGGGTCAGGCAGGAGTGGAGGACAGAGAAACTCACTCACTTGACTCAGCTGGAGACCACAGGCAGCAAGAATTCTGGTCATTATGAGTCAGCGGACTAGTGACAATGGGGTCAAGTCATGAGCATCTTCTCCTGCCACTAGAAAAGGCAGCTGGGCAGGGTAGACCCAGGGTCCAATGCCCTTTTTGCCTCCAGAAGGATGTAGCTAGAGCCCCCTCCCAGCAGGCTGGGGCTGCACAGCATCGGTGTCTGCTGGTCCCTCCTCCAAACCAGGACTCCTGCCTACTCCTTGCAAGCTGCTCAGCCGAGTTTTTGTTCTGGCCTCCCTGCCCAGAGCAGACAGCTAAAGGCAAAAAGGCCCCACTGCTAAGCAAGGGGCTTGAACCCAGCACCCTGACATTATTAGCACCAAACACTATTCAGCTGAGCCTGGCAGTCCACAGCAAAGTGATTGCCCCTTTTCCAAAAGTGTTATGGAGGGAAATGCTTCTGCCTCTCACTGACATTCATGGATGCTCTGCTCTGTCTCTGCCTTGCCCTTTTCCTGTCCCCTAGTCCTGCCCTGCTCTGGCTCCCTCCCAGCTGTCTGGCTGCCTCCAGCATGGGCTGAGCTCAGGGGCCCTGTGGATGACCTGCCCTATGACATCATCAGGCCCCTCCCACGGGTCTGGTCAGTCACTCAGGCTATGTCTACACTGGCGGGTTATTGCGCAAGTATGGCCGTTCCTGCACAAGAATCTGCAGCGCGTCTACACTTCCCACCTGCTCTTGCGCAAGGAAATTTACAGTATGGTGTGATAAGAGACAGCTCCTTGCGCAAGAGCTACACTGTTTTCTATCAGGTGTAAGCTCTCTTGTGCAGGTGCTCGTGCGCAAGAGGGCAGTGTGGACGCGTGGCAGGGATTTCTTGCGAAAGAACTGGCCTCCGGGAAAAAACACAAGTGGCCTCTCCGATGCTCCGTATGCCCAATCACCACTCACTGGTTCCCTGTAGCCGGCCTCCCCTTAAAGGCACAGGCAGCCAGCGAAGCTGTGAGCCATGTGTAGCCTTTGGAGCTGCCAGAGGGAGTGATGGCTGCTGCTGAGCAATAGCCAGGTCCCTCAGGCCACACCCAGGAGCCACCCAGCTGAGCACCCAGCAGGCCCACAGGGCACCAAGCGGTGGGCTCCATGCTGGGGCAACCCCGAGGTCCAGGCCCTCCTGAACCTCTGGAATGAGGAGGCCCTCTGTAATCCCAAATCCAGGAGGCAAATTGCGGACATATTTGCTCACATGGCCCAGGCTCTGGCTGCACAGGGACACCCAGCCCAGACCCTGGAACAGGTCCGGGCCAAGGTGAAAGACCTGTGGCTCAGCCTCATCCGGGCCAGCGAGAGTGGGGGCAATGGAGCCACTGCTTGCCTCCACTACCACCACCTGCACAGTATCCTGGCCAACAAGTGGGCCGAGACCCTGGAGGCCATGGTGGACTCAGCCCTGGCCACCTCAGTGGTCCAGCCAACAGATGCAGAGGAGGAGGAGGAGGGCAACCGGTCCACCGAGGAGGAGGAGGAGGACGGCAGCCAGAGCCCACCAGCCCAGCACAACAGCCACCATGTGTCCCAGGCCTCCTCGGAGATTGGTGAGGGATCATCTGGTGAGTGTCGCAGCTGCCACTCACAAGTGTGCAGGGGGTAGGGGGGCCATGGAGTGGGGGAGAGGGCACAGCACATGGCACAGCCTGGCCGGATGCTGTACAGCGGCACACAGCATGTACAACCTTGTGCAGCTGGACCACGTGACACACGAACACAGCTGCCAGCCCCAGCACATGCCTGGGACCCCAGGGGTCATGCACACCCAGCTCAGGGGAGAGGTCCAGCCAGGAGCAGCCCAGCCACAAGGGCGCAGGGCAGACCCCACGCAGCCCAAGGGGACTACACACAGCACTAATCCATGGCCATCTATGGGACACAGTAGCTGCCCCAGAGGAAGGCACAACAGGCCCCCCACCACCACATGTGGCCCTCCCAGGATCCCCCAGCCCACCTCAGGCCCCCTGCTGCCCCTAGGGCAATCCCCCCATGCCAGTCTTACCTGTCCCCAGGTGTTGTGGCATGTGCGGTGACATGAAGAGGGCACAGGGCGCCCGGAACACCATGGGGCAGCGGTCACTGATGATCTTGCTCTCATCTGCTTCCTCTGCAGAGGAACCCTCTGCCAGCGAGGGACCTTCCAGCCCCATCCTGCCAGCACCAAGGAGCCAGGGCTCATCACAGCGCACCCGGGACTGCCACTACCTGCTCCACTGCCATGTCTGCACCATCGATCACATGGAGCACTCACTCATGAACAAAACACGTGCTGATGAGGAGTGGTGGGAGAGGGTATGGGGCCAGTACATTGAGCACTGTGACCGCATGTACGCCCTCCTGGGCACCATTGCGGAGTGCATGGGCCCTGCGCCGCAGCACAGTGTGGCCAGGCCCCCTCCTATTGCCCCCCCTGCCTTGCCCAACCTGCCCCATGCTTCCTCCCTGATGTGTCCGTGCCCCATCCTGTGGCCCCCCAACATCAGCACCTCCTGGTGCAGCCTGCCCCAACCCAGCACGAGGGGAAGAAGTGCCCTCGAACCTGGGGTGGGGGGGGGTGGAAGAGGCCTCCTCTCACACCCATGAGGCCCTCCCAGGTCAGGGCCCCCTCCTCCCCCCCTCCCCACAGTGCAGCCCTTTCCCCTTGTAAATAAAACTGCATTATATAAAGCAAGTGCATTTTATTTATTGGGAGGTGAGGGAAGGGTGGTGGGAAGGGGTGGTGATGGGAGTGGGAAGTGGGAGTACGGGGGCATCCCTGCGGTTAGAGGTGTAGGGGGAACCTATTGTGGGGCCTGGTCCAGCATCACCTGGGGGGCTTCCTGGACCTGCACCCCGTGGCAATTGGTCTGCCGGGTAGTAGCCGTTTGGGGCTGCTGGTAGGCCTGGCTCTCACCTGCCATCCACCCCAGGAGGAAGGCCTCCCTCTTCCCCTCAATAATATTGTGCAGCACACTGCATGCCGAGATGACCTCCGGGATGTGCTGCATCCCCATGTCCAGGCAGGTCAGGAGACACCTGAACCGTGCCTTCAGATGCCCAAAGGCACACTCCACGGGGTTGCAGGCCCGGTCCAGGTGGGAGTTGAAGGTGGCCTGGCTGTGGTCCAGTATGGCCGCATCAGCTAGGCTGCATCCCCCAAGATGCAGACCGGCATCCTGACGTCCCCAATGGTGAATTTCTGCTGGGGGAAGTAGGTGCCCGCCTCCAGCCTGTGGTTCAGGCCTGAGTGCCTGAAGATGCGAGCGCCGTGGGCCTGGCCCATCCATATAGACAAAGTAGGAGGTCGCCTAGGACACCAAGTTAAATGGGGTGCCAAATGGTGGCGCAATATCATTGTGGGGTTTGGAGGTGGGGGCGCCGATTACATGGTTCGCCTAGGGCACCAGTTGCTGGCAGCTAGTCTAGGACCACCCCTGCTTGCCAGACCACCCCACGTATATGTCTTGGAACTGGCTCTGGTGGTCCACGAGCACCTGGAGCACCACCGAGCAGTAGGCCTTCCGGTTTATGAACTGGGCTGCTTGGTGCTTTGGCACCCGGTTGGGGATGTGAGTCCTGTCTATGGCTCCCCCGCAGTTTGGGAACCCAAGGCTGGTGAAGCCAGCAATGGTGGCATCCAGGTCACGGGGGCAGATGACCCTCTGGAGCAGCACGTCATTGGTGGCATGGACGACCTGCAGAGGGGCAAATGGGAGCACAGGGGATGCATGGAATGAGACACAGTGCATTCATGAGCCCCTGGGGTGTGCTCACCCTCCCTTTGATGGCCCCTCCCTCCATGCAGGCCAGGGCCCTCTTCCCCCCAGGGTTCTCAGCGAGGCTGTGTGCAGGAGGGACAGCATGACCCCCTGGGTGTGGGACTTCCCCTGCCCCTACAGCCTCCACCCCCCCACCCGCCTGGTCTGGCCCCTTCCCTCCCCCAGGACAAGCCAGCGGTCCACGGAGGGCCTTTCCTGCTGGACGACCTCCACCAGGCAGGGCAGGGCCTATGCTCCCAGGCATGTCTCTCTCACCCAAAGCACTGACACAACCATGGAGCAGGTCTCGGTGGCCAGCATGTGGTACCTAGGGGCTTTCTCCTGTGTGCTGTGACCCTCCCCAAGGGAGTCTCACATGGAGGTCCTGGAATCACAGGATCACAAGCTCCCTGTCACTCCCATCATGCAACAGGGGCAGGTCCAGGCTGTTCTGTAAAAGCTGCCCTGGAAATCAGAAAGCAGCTAAATTGACTCTGGTGGGATTTGAACCCACAATCTTTGAACAACTGGCCTGGCTCATACTGAGCCTCACAGCTTAGAAGTCCAACAGGCCCTATAACTCACACCATCCCTCATCTCCACTTTACAACAGGGCAATTGCTGGGATAGGAGAAAGGGGAAAGCTGAGCCAGAGGAACACATGCACCCCCTCCCACATGTTGCGCTGATCAGCCCCTGATGTTCCGTGAGCCCCAGAACCAGAACCAGCCCCGAATGAATAGGAATAGGGGTGACACAGAGGGAGCAGCTCCCACATGCCAAGAGACTGACTGGGGCAGGACGTGAGCCCTGCAAGGCAGCAGTGACATCACAAGGGACTTGTGCATCACCTCAGCTCATTGGTTGGGAAGCAGTGAACTCACTCACAGAGGGTCCATGGCAACAGTCAGGTGGGACAGGCTGCAGGGCTGGGGCATCTCAGAGACCCCCATGACCTGGCTGCCTGGAATCTCCTTTGTGAGGTTTCCCCTTGAGGGCTGAAGGGATTGAGGGTCACATCTGAGAGCTTCTCTGTGGAGATTTCCCCTTTCCCCAGGCTGTAGTGGGCAGGGTTAGGCAGCGTTGGCACTGAACTTCTGGGAGAAGCAGGAGAGAGGGTTGCAAACACCCAATGAGAATGGGATTTGAGCCTATGCGTGCAGAGTACACTGGATTAACAGTCCATTGCATTAACTACTCGGCCACCTCATCTGAGCTGCAGGCACTTGCTTCAAACCACCCAAAGTCAACACTTCAGGGAACCTTTGTGCCACTTGCTGGCTGGCCAGGGACACCCAGGGTGGGAAGGTTTTGGCTTTTCACAATGTTCCCTGGGCTGTTGTACAAAGCTCAGTGCTGGTAACAAACCCAAACACCCCATGGCTACATCTACCCTGCACCCTTCTTGCGTAAGAACGGTTAGGTGCAAGAGTGCATCCACACTGCCATGTGCTTTTGCCAAGAATGTCCATGGCAGCGTGCATGCTTTCTTGTGCAAGAAACCCCTGTTGCCCATCCATACTGCCTTCTTGTGAAAGAGCTCTTGCACAAGAGGGCTTATTCCTCATGGGGAGAGGAATAACTCTTGCGCAAGAAGCCATCTTTTCCTACATTTTGCCATAAATTTACTTGCACAAGAATGAGCGTGCAGTGTAGATGCTCCTCAAGTTTTTGCGCAAGAAGCCTGCAGTGTAGACGTAGCCACCACATGCCCAGAGACGGGCTGGCTAGTCACAGCCTGGCTCAGAGCGCTCTCTGTAATGGGAAGACTTCCATGGAGCAGGCAGATGGCAGCGGCACACAGCTCTGGTGGGCGGGGGAGGGAGGCCCAGCATCCAGAGGCGTATTTCCAAGAGAAGCGTTTACTGACAATGTCTGCCTCTGGTCTGATTTTACTGTGTGGTGAGACACTGGCACCCACAGCAGCATGGATGGGGTGGCTGGAGGGAGTGGCTGGCGGGTGGCTGGTAGAAGCAGTGGCAAGTGGCCAACGGAGTGGGTGAGATGCCTCCTACCCCCCCCCAAGAGTGGGAGGTGAGCTCTGAAAACCACCTCTGAGCTCTTATCTGCCCTAAGCAAGGGCAGCAACTGTGAGTGGGATACGGAGAAAGTTTGGGTATGTGAGTGGGACACTTACATGGCTGGACTTACATTGCTTACAAAGGACATTGCTCAATCCACTTGAGCGGGGAATTATTTGTGGGTTGGTTATGAACCCTGCTTGTGCCCAGGCCTGACATAACCTGCCCCACAGAATTCACACAGCAAACCGGCCTCTCAGAGCACAGGGGAAGTTTGGGGGCTCATTGCTGGGCCATGGGGTGAAGTATCAAACCAGCCCCCTCCTGTGGGGCCTGTGACTCTTGCTGAATCTGGGCCCTTGTGTCTGAGCCACAGCAAACAGAAGGTTTGGAGGCCACATAGTCGCTCCCTTCAGAGGGGGGCCTTGTTAGACTGTAACTGTGAAAGGCTAAAAACCAATGAATGGTCCTAGAACCAGAGAATCCTGCCTTGTGTCTTTAGCAGGTGGAAGCCACCTCTGTGTTTCACAGAGACTTGTAGCTCCAGGGGGCAGGTGTCTGCAGCCAGTGTTGAAAACTGGGCAGGGAACAAGTGGCTTTTGTACAACACAAATCTCAGGTAGAAGGGACCCTTACTGACCCCAGATTGAGACTGGTTCTAACAAAGAATTTGTCCAGAAAGCAGCAGAGCTGGGGCAGGACAAAGGTTATGTCTACACAGAAAAGTTATTTTGGAATAATGGCTATAATTCTGAAATAACAATGCAAGAGTTTACGCAGCAATTCCATTATTTTGAAATAATTCTGAAATAACGGACGGCTTATTCTGACTTCTGCAAACCTCATTCTACGAAGAATAATGCCTGTTCCAAATTAGCAATTTCAAAATAAGGCATCTGTAGATGCGCCACTGCTGCCAGTTTGAACTAGCTCCTCCCAAGGCCATTCTGAGTTATTCTTCCTGGGGCTCTAAATCGAGATAGCTTGTCTACATTAGGGGAGCCTGCCTGAGACTATTCTGAGGTTTCCCTGCAGTGTAGATGTGCTATTTTGAAATAAGCTATTTTGATATAAGCTGTTCCAGAATAGCTTATTCCAAAATAAATGTGCCATGTAGACGTAGCCAGAGTGTCCTGAGAGATGAAGCAACTGGTGGGAAGCCAGAAGTGCAGTGGCCAGTCTGAGACCTAAGTGTCCCAGGTGTCCACCCAAGACAACTTGTGGCAGAGAAACAGCCATGATAGCTGAGTGGTTAAGGTTCTAGATTAGAAATCTAATAGGGGTTTCCCTGTGCAGGTTCAGATCTTGCTCACAGTGAGGCCTGTGTGTTGGTCACACCCCCAATCAGGACAACAAGCTTCTGTCAGAGAGATAGACTTTAAGATCAAAAGGGACCATTATGATCATCTAGTCTGACCCCCTGCACAGTCCAGGCCACAAAATCTCACCCACCCCTCCTAGAATAATCCTCACCTATATCTCAGATATTGAAGCCCTCAAATACTTTGAAGACCCCAAGATGCAGAGAATCCTCCAGCTGTGATCTGTACCCCATGCTACAGAGGAAGGTGGAAAAACCTCCAGGGCCTCTGCCAATCTACCCTGGAGGAAAATTCCTTTCTGACCCCAAATATGGTGATCAGCTAAACCCTGAGCATGTGGGCAAGACTCATCAGCCAGACACCCAGAAAGTTCTCTACAGTAACTCCTATCATCCCTCCATTGACCTATTTCCCACTGATAATGAATGGTCAATTAGTTACCAAGATCATTTTATCTCATCAAACCATCCCCTTCATAAACCCATCGGCTACGTCTACACTGGCCCCTTTTCCGGAAGGGGCATGTAAATTTCATGAGTCGTCGTAGGGAAATCCGCGGGGGGATTTAAATATCCCCCGCGGCATTTAAATAAAAATGTCCGCCGCTTTTTTCCGGCTTTTAAAAAAGCCGGAAAAGAACGTCTAGACTGGCCCCGATCCTCCGGAAAAAGCGCCCTTTTCCGGAGGCTCTTATTCCTACTTAAAAGTAGGAATAAGAACCTCTGGAAAAGGGCGCTTTTTCCGGAGGATCGGGGCCAGTCTAGACGTTCTTTTCCGGCTTTTTTAAAAGCCGGAAAAAAGCGGCGGACATTTTTATTTAAATGCCGCGGGGGATATTTAAATCCCCCGCGCATTTCCCTACTACGACTCATGAAATTTACATGCCCCTTCCGGAAAAGGGGCCAGTGTAGACGTAGCCATCTAGTTTAATCTTGAAACCAGATAGATCTTTTTCCCCCACTACTTCCCTTGGAAGGCCATTCCAGAACCTCACTCCTCTAATGGTTAGAAACCTTCGTCTAATCTCAAGTCTAAACTTCCTACTAGCCAGCTTATATCCATTTGTTCTTGTGTCCACATTGGTATTAAACTTAAATAATTCCTCTCCCTCCTTGGTATTTATCCCTCTAATATATTTAAAAAGTGCAATCATGTCTCCCCTCAGCCTTCTTTTGGTTAAAGTAAACAAGCCAAGCTCCTTGAGTCTCCTTTCATAAGACAGGTTTTCCATTCCTCGGATCATCCTAGTGGCCCTTCTTTGTACCTGTTCCAGTTTGAATTCATCCTTCTTAAACATGGGAGACCAGAACTGCACACAGTATTCCAAATGGGGTCTCACCAATGCCTTGTATAATGGCACTAACACCTCCTTATCCCTACTGGAAATACCTCGCCTAATACATCCCAACATCGTATTAGCCTTTTTCACAGCCATGTCACAATGGCGGCTCATAGTCATTCTATAATCAACCAGGACTCAAAGATGCCTGGGATGGTACCTTGTGCTGGGTCACAGGTAAACTCTCAGCTCCTACCCCTCACCCAGTGCCCCATGGCTCACCCCTACCTGTGGGGGGCTGCTCTGCTTGTTAGTGTGAGAGAAGGTGGGGGAATTTGGACTTGCCCCCAAAGGTCCATCCTGGTGGGGTGGGGGGAGAAATGCTGGCTATGTGATGTGAGTTGCCCCTGTCACCTTCCTAGTGTTATAAATGAAGGTCTAGACCAAAGGGGGTGAGGGGCTGTCATGTTCCCTGCCCTGCCCCTCCCCCGGCTGGGGAGCCTTGCCTTGCCAAGAGTTAATAACAGAAAATTTTTCCAAGTTTAAGTCCTTCAGAAAATGGCTTTTCTGTGGTGTAGTGGTTCTCACGTTTGCCTAACACACAGAAAGGGTCCCTGGTTCAAAGCCAGGTGAAAATGCTGCAGGCTCCCCTCTTACGGTGACTCCCTTTTGGTGCCCAGGTAAGCATGGTTGCCTGGCCTGTGCCTGGGATAAGCCCAACTCCCATGTGACAGAGAGGAGTGACATCAGCTGAGAATGCCCCTTGGTGCCAGCCTGGGGAAGGGAGAAGAGTCAGGCCAGACACCTGTTGGAGGCTTGTGGCTTGGCCTTTCCTGCCCTGGGAGGCTGGCAAATGGGGCCGGCTCTTCCTGCTGCCTTCCTTATGTGTCTGGCCCAAGGAGGGCATGAGACAGGAATGGGGCAGAGGAGGGAAGCCAATCTGAGGGGGGCAGGGCAAAAGCTCAATGCCTCAGTGGGATTCAGTGGGGTGAGCAGAGCCTCCTTTTGTTCTGCCAAATCCTGTGGGGTGGGGCTGGCTGTGGGGAGGCAGAGCCCTGTGCCTGTCTCAGGGCATCCCAGGGAAGCTCCTTGCATCCCAGGAGAAGAAGGGGGCTCTGGGTTGAAGGAAAACAAGCAAAGCTGGTCCCAGGGGGGCATGAGCCGGGGCTCCAGTTCACCCTAATTGAGTTACAGGTGGTTGGGGTAGGTCCCATGATGTAAGGAGCAGGACTTAGGACTCTGAATCCTGCAGTGTGAGTTCAGATCTCAGTGGGACTTGCTGGAGCTGGGCTGGTTACTGCAAAACCCTCCCACTTCATGTGCTTTGGCTTCCTTATCTGCAGGCTTCCTGAGTAGGTGGCTGGGATGGAATGGGCCCTAGAACTTAAACCCTGGCCAGAGCTTGCTGCTTCCCCTGATGCCCTCATGTGTGGTCCCAACAGCTGCCAGACTCCTACTCTTGCTCCTCTGGCACTAATGGGTGCCCCCTCTAAGTGCTCTTTTAAATTGTCCTGGGAAATGTTCCTTGCTTTAGGGCTGTCCTGTGTAGGGCTTCATCAGCCCAGGGAGCAAAAGGCAGGCAGCATCCTCCACGATGCACAGGGGCAGGCCCACGTTTCCAGCCCTGAGAGTGCGGTCAGGGGGAAAGTGCTGGGAGCCATCTTCTGGCAGAGCCTGGAGCTACAAAATACGCCGGCGTCTCCCAGAATGGACCCATGTCCTGAAGGGGACAGAAGTGTCCTGAGAAGAGCTACTGTAGTTGAGCAAACAGCTTAAGTACTTGTCTCCCTGGTGGTCTAGTGGCTAGGAGTCAGCACTTTCACTGATGTAGCCTGGGTTTGATTCTTAGTCATGGAAACCAGCTTCATCTGTGATCACAAAATCTTTTTGGTTTTTGCCCTTTTCCCATCATGAGGAGTGCCAGTGGGCTGAGCGAAGGAAGGGGCTGGGTTGCCAGAGACAGGCTCTGACTGGGAGACACTCCCAGGAGCCAAGCACATTTCTCAGGCAGCTCCTTCCCTGCACAAGCGGCACAGGTCATACCCCTGGGTAAATAAGAGCTTGTGGGGACTGGCCAGGGCTTCAAGCAGTCAGCTCCCATTGGCCACAAACAAGCATGGACCAGGTATGAAGCCTTTTCCTCTACAGCTGAGAGACACAAAGGGCTCAGCAGCCCCTTCTCTCAGCTGTGCGTGGGGGCAGGGCAA
Organism: Pelodiscus sinensis; assembly: GCF_049634645.1. NCBI lineage: Eukaryota > Metazoa > Chordata > Testudines > Trionychidae > Pelodiscus > Pelodiscus sinensis. The sequence goes on from NC_134741.1 coordinate 1,374,467, forward strand.
GCAGGAAATCTGCCTAAGGCTTCTTGAAGCCATGTTGGGTGGCTTCGTGGGCTGGATCCAGCCCGCTGGCCCTATATTGCCCAGGCCTGGCTTAGAGGGAACCTTGGCTCTGGCTGTGGGGGAGGGGCGCTGTGGAAAGGCCAGTCTTGCCTTCCTGGGCAGGACATGACGATGTCTATTTTGTGCAGCACGGCTGCCAAACATCCCAGACAGAGAATTACAAGCCAGAGAAGTCAGCAGCCAAAGTAGTTCAGTTGAAAGAGCATTAGACTGAAGCTCTAAAGGTCACTGGTTCAATCCCAGGCTTTGGCATATGTCAACATGTGACAGGAACCTATCTGCTAACATGGTCTTACTCCTGTGTTTGATCATTACCTCACCCAATTTGGCCACAGCTTGGCATTGACAAATCAAGATCATCTGATTAGCCCCACCCCCGATTTCTTCCTGTGAGTTGCTGCCTCTTTGACTAATGCCCATCCAGTGCTGGCCCTAGATATGGAACAGTGGCTATGGGCTGGTGGGTATGTATTTGGATAATCTCATGTGTCCTTATCTGGGGCCAGCCAGCTAAGTAAGAGGTACATGGCAATGTTTCTCCTTCCTCTGCTGGAGAGAAAGCCAGCTCATTCCCATGAGGCCATATACAGATGGGGCAGGGTCTGGAGAGGTGAAGCAGCTAAATGGAAAAAGCAAGGAGAGCAGCGTATCAGCTACCAGCTCAGAACCTCAAGCACATAGCAGTGTAATGGTCCCATACTGTAAGGGGCAGGGTTCAGGCTTCTGAATCCTACAATCTGAGTTCAAAATACTGAAACACCTGCTGGGGAAATGTTGGCTTGTGCAAATCCTTGAGAATTGATCTTCCTGCCCCCTGACTCAATTCTACAATGTGTTTCTTCCCTTTCTCAATTTAAGGACTTAGGAGAAAACTGCAGAACATCTGCTCCAGTGGTGCAATGGGGTCAGTGTGCAGTACTTGTAAGGCAGTGCTCATAGGAGACATGCTGAGGTTGTGAATTCAAACCTCACCCAGAGTAGTGGTTTTCAGTCCCTACTGGTCTGTCCTCTTCCAGTGAACCCTGTGGGAGCTGGGATTCCAGCTCAGAGGAGGCTGTCACTCAAAATTCCCCCTCCATGTATTATGGCCTCATCAGAGTGAATGCTGGGTGGCGGGTGGCCAGGATCTAAGGCCAAGTGGCACAGAGAGAATTGGACCTTGGTCCTACTTGCTTCCAGGGTCTTGTTGCCCATCTTCTCCCCCCACCCCTTACCCATCAGCAGCTACTGTCCCTTTCAGCCATTGGGTCAGCTTAGGCAGGGAGGCAGGAAATGGGGCAAAGTAGCCAGACAAGCTGAGGGAGGCAGGAAAATTCTGATCTCTGCGTCTCCCCTGTGTGAGGGTATGTCAACATGTCATTCCTCTTTTGAGAGAGAAATGCAAATTCAGCTGAGTGAAATTGCAAATGAAGCAGGGATTTGCATAATCACGTCTGGCTGCTATTTTGAAATACCCTATTTTGAAATAACAGGCACTGTCTAGACACAGTTATTTAAAAAGAAAACCCTTCTTTCTAAATCATCCTTACTCCTTATAAAATGAGGTTTAAGGGTTATTTCTCAAGAAGGGTTTTTTCCCCAAAATAAGCGTATCTAAACAGCGTTTTGTATTTCAAAATAAAGTATTTTGAAATAGCACCGGTCTGCGATTATGCAAATGAAGTGCAGGATATTTAAATCCCAGCTGCATTTACAATTTCACGTGTCTACATCTGCATCTCTCGGAGTGTCTCTAGGCACTGACACTCCCAGGGAATCACAAGGGTATGTGGTGCTGGCTCTCCTGTCCCAACTATTGGAGTCAGAGCCCTGCCTTGCTAGTGCCAGTCACAGAAGCCTCTGCACCCACTCCAGGCTTGTGGTTTCCTTCTTCCAACGCTCCTCCCAAACCCTAAGTGCTCCCCCAAGTGGATGGCATCGCAGGTGAGGGACAGAAGAACCCAGGAGCACAGGGGTTGTCTCAGATGCTTCCCATGCAGAAGGACCCCTGAGTTAGATCCATTTATGTCACAGCAAAAGTAAAATAGTTGGGTTCTTCTCATGCATCTTTTTTTGGTTTCAATGTCTCTAGGGGTGCAGGAGGGGCAGATCCAAAAAAAAAAAAAACCAATTGAGTGAATCTTGGTCTAGCCTCTCACTTGTGCTGCTCGCTCTCAGACTGTTCCTACACCCAAGGCAATAGCTCCACACCCAATGTATGGGTTAGCAGAGGCCAGGAGGCAATAGGCAGAGGGCATCAGGGGAAGCAGCAAAAACAAAACTTCAGGCCCCTGTGTCTCTAGCCAGCCTGATAGGTTCCATGGCCTCAGCTCTTCCCAGCCCCCCGCTGAGCCAGCCAGATGAGAGACCGAGCACCAGTGGGCATTAGACACCCAGCAGAAGGCACAAAAATCTCTTAGCAGCTTGAGGACAAGAAATCTAAAGTGGGAGGGTTTTGCAACAACCAACCCAGAAAATTGAGGGTTCAAGTCCTTTTGCAGTTGCATTTACCTTCCTTTGTCTGTGCTTGTGGATCCTGCTGTCCTTGTCCTGGAAAGGTCCTATGTAACAATGCGGTTTTTCTGTATCCCTATTGGAAGGCCTGTAGCTATTCAGAAGGTCTAAACTGAAGCCTTCTTCTGCAGCCAGACTGAAGAGCAGCAGCAATTAGGTGTAACGCCTGGAGTCACATGCTCACATTCCAGCTAAATGACATTTAAATAGTGTCACACTAGGCTGTGAGAAGGGGATCTTACTCTAGTGGCCCCCACTGTCACCAGGCAAGAAGCAGATCTCAAGGTGGGTAGAGAAAACTTAATTAACAGCATTTTGTCTGGCAAAAGACTGCTTAGCAATAGTTGTGGTTGTGCAATGGGCATTCTATGATTATTGTCCTAACTTTCCTATTGTTTGTCTGTGTGATAGTCTGGTTTGGATCTGTTTCTGTCTGCTGTATAATTGATTTTGCTAGGTGTAAATCAATTAAGGAGGTGGGGTATGATTGGTTAGGTAATTCTGTTACAGTATGTTATGATTGGTTACTGAAATTGTCCTAAAATAATTGGTTAAAGTAGAACTAAGCAGTATTGAGTTTCTCTATATAAACTGGGGTCCAAGAAGGAGACCAGCAAGAAGAAGGAAAAGGGGACCAGACCTGACCTGACCTTACCTTGAAGCAGAACTCACCTCCAAGGCAGCCTAAGACCAGATCAGCCAGGACTCCTCTGCACAGCTGTTGAAATGATTTGCTGTGTGAATTCTATGACAGCTGATGTTAGGCCTGTGCAGTGGGATTATTAACAGTTTCCCTGACTCAATAGTGTCTGCAGGTGTGATGGCTGAGTGGTTAAGGTGTTGAGCTAGTAATCTAATAGGGTTTCCCTGCATAGGGTCAAATCCGGCTCACAGTGAGTCCTGTGTTCTGGTCATGCCCCTTGCTATGGTAACCCTTCTGCTAGGAGTGTGGGCAGCAGCCCGGGCTGGGTTTGATGTCTAGGAGTTCCTTTTCATCCATCTCACACACAACTGGCTCTAGCACAGAGCTGCTGGGCCTGGTGAAGGCAAGAGCACTAGAGGGCTGTGTCTACACTGGCAAGTTATTCCGGAAAATCAGCCGCTTTTCCAGAAAAACTTGCCAGCTGTCTACACTGGCCGCTTGAATTTCCGGTAAAACACTGATGATGTAATGTAAAATCATCAGTGCTTTTCTGGAAAAACTATGCTGCTCCCGTTCGGGCAAAAGTCTTTTTCCGGAAAACTGTTCCGGAAAAGGGCCAGTGTAGACAGCACAGTAGTGTTTTCCGCAAAAAAGCCCCGATCGCGAAAATGACGATCGGGGCTTTTTTGCAGAAAAGCACATCTAGATTGGCCATGGATGCTTTTCCGGAAAAAGTGCTTTTCCGGAAAGGTGTCCTGCCAATCTAGACACACTTTTCCGAAAATGCTTTTAACGGAAAACTTTCCGTTAAAAGCATTTCCGGAAAATCATGCCAGTGTAGACGTAGCCGAGATGTGTTGCAAGTGGGTTAGTGTTCCCTTTGCACGAGAGATGGAAGGATTCCTACCCATCTTCTTCCATTGGCTTGCTGGTGCTGAGGGGTTGGCTCCTTTCCTGCTGCCCCAACTCTTATTTCCACAATGCACTTTGTGCAGGGGCCATTGGTCTTTGTGCTAAGGTGCATGGCTGGGAGCCAGGACTCAAGACCCTTCCCCAAATATACAAATCCCCCTCTGCTCACAGTCTGGCTGCCTACAGCATGGGCTGAGCTTCCCTGCAGCTGTGATGGCATCAGGCACCTGATGACAAGTCTGATCAGTCTGGAGCCCAAGCTCCATCTGGCCTCAGAGAAGCAAAATTCCTTGGTGAAACTCAGGACAAGGAAGCCAAAACTCATGGGCTATGTCTACACTTGCGGCTTCTTGCACGAGTAATATGCAAATGAGGCTAAGCATGGAATATCAACAAGCCTCATTTGCATAGCTAATGAACCACCATATTTTCAGGAGAGGCTCTTGCGCCAGAAGGAGCTGTCTACAACATCCTCTCCAAGCTGCTGAGCCCCATCCACTTCAGCCACCAGGTCAGCCTGGGAGCTAAGTCAGGAAGGGGGAGGAAGCACAGTTCTTGTGCAAATAGCCTGCAGTGTTGACGTAGCCTCAGGGTTTTTCTCAGCAGCAGTGCACAAGAGAGAAGCTGATGCCAGTGGCCCTGCACAGCAAGATGAGTTTTGTCTGCCCCCCTTAGCTAGACTTGCTAATTTACCGCATTTCCTGCTTCCCTTTGTGGGCCGATCCAGTGGCTGAAAGGGGCCAATGCGGCTGCCAATGGTGGGAAGATGGGTGGTGAGACCCTGGAAGCAAGAGGGTCTTTGCTGCTTGGGCCTGGCTCTCAGCATGGGGCAGGCGGGGGTGCTCTGAGAGGTGAAGCAGCAGAAAGGAAGCAAGGAGCAGAGAGCCAGCTGCCAGCCAAGAGTCACAGGTGCCCCTCTGCCTCCTGGTACCACCTCTCCCTGAGCTGCCTGTCTCTCACCATGTGCCCCTTGGGGAGTCCACTCACTCTGGGCTCCGGAGGCCTCCCACTCCCATAGGGAATGACACAGCCCTGTTCTCTAGCCCAGAGCCACTCTCAGCCAGCGTGAAACAGGAGGGTTCATCGAGCATCTGACACAGCACAGGGACCCAGGCAGGTAGTGGCTGCAAGTGGGAAGTGAGGGCACCACAGGGCTGGGACAGCAGGGGAGCAAGTAGCAAGGACTCTTGCCACCTGGGTCTGGTCCCCCAATTTCCTCCCTACGCTGCTGAGCCCCCGTCCACTTCAGCCACCAGCTCAGCCCAGGAGCTAAGGCAAGAAGGGGGAGGAAGCGAGTCAAACTCTCGCTGGCAGGGAAACGCTAGTGTTGCCTTCCTGGGCTGCGCATAACAACATCGTTTCTGTGTGGGGCACAGCGGACAGTTTTCCTGGACAGAGAATTATAGGCCAGAAAACCCCATTTGCAGCAGCCAGTGTAGCTAGGTGAGGGGAGCCTTAGGCTTTGCCATGGCTCTCCCTACAGCAGCGCCCTCTCTGCTCCCCTTGCCATGCTAGTGCACTGTCATACCACCTCAGCTAGTCTGGCCACAGCCCAGCGTTGGAAACTCATGTCTGTCTGATTAACCCCTTCACTTCCAAACCTTCCTCAGAGTCGCTGCTTCTTAGGCTAAAGTCCCTCCCCGTGTGCATGTGACTGGCAGTGGTTACTAGAGGGATCCATTCACATGTAGCATTACTGAAATCCCCCTCATTCACCTGTGCACAGCTCAGTCCATATCACTGGCTCAGGGGTTTCTCTCCCCAGCACACAGCAGAAAAAGCCCTTGTGTGTTAAAGGGTTCAGGGAGCCCAGAGCAGAGGGAGCTGGGATTCTAGTCCCATTGATCCCCTCAACGCACACACAAAACCCAACCCACCCCCCCACATCCCTAATCCTGTGTCCTGACTTCTCTACCCTCCCACATCCTCACCCCTGCCCTGAGCTCCAAAATTCCTGCCTTGAGCCTCTCACACTTTAATTTCTTAGAGGTACTGTCCTATCATAACCCCTCCCCCGACTTCAACTTTCTGCCTTGAGTCTCCCTACACCCAAAGGGTGGTGCCCAATAGAACAGTCCCTGTAAGAAATGTGTCACTTTCACCCCTGGGAGCAGTTCACCGTGCAAAGGGGTTCCCTGGGGCAGGACATTAGCCCTGGAGGGCAGGGGTGGGTGTGGCAGTGACATCACAAGGGCCTTTTGCAGCCTTTCAGCTTATTGGCTAACGGAGATTGGGAGGCGATGACCTCACAGAGAGTCCATGACATGGGCCAGATGGGACCAAGTGCAGACAGGGGCCATCTCAGAGACCCCCTTGTCAGCCAAAATGGTCAGGGCAGTGTGTGTGTGTGTGTTACACCCAAGTCTTCAACTGCTGAGACGCAAAGTCTCGTCGCAGTGGGCAGCCTAGGAGGCTGGAGGGCGCCCTGAAAAATAGTTTAACGTCTGTGACTTTACTGCTAGGACTGGGGTCCCGTCGCAGAGGGCAGCCAACAGGCTCTCAGACGCCCCAAGTTTATAGGAAGAGCTTATTACACCTCAGATTTTAGCTGCTAGGATACAGAAATCCCTTCGCAGCAGGCAGTCTGGGGAGGCTGAGAGGTGCCCCAACGGATCTGTCCCCTGGAAGCGACACGATCCAAAACGCCCAAGGTCTTCCTATACCTGTCCCTTTTGACCGGCTGAAGTTCTTTTGTTTGTGTTTGGTTCGGGTACAGCAGCACGGGTTCAAGTCAGAAGCTTGACACGCACTGGCTTATTTATAGGAGAAAGAAAGAGAAAAGAAATAAAGAAACTTGGTTCAGTATATATATATTTATAAGTGAATGAGGGCACCCCACTTATTCCCAAAGTTTATCGCTAAATCACCTTACCAAAGGCAGTTTACAATAGAAATGAAGCAGCTTGACTTAAGAAAACTATAATAAAGTAACTAAACTTACAATAGAGTGACAATTAAAGTGTACACATAAAGAAAACACATTGCAGGTACAATTCTCACCCCTGCGTTCCAGACTTGGCGTGGCCAGCGTCTTTCTCTCAATCCCTTGGGAAGAAGTAGAGCGAGGTTGGGTGTCCCACGGACCTCGGGAGACAATCAATACCTGCCAGCAGGTGTAGGTGATTGGAGCTCAAAGGGGGTGGGCTACTAAACCCCTCTTTATACCCTTTGGGTCACGTAGGCTTCTTCCTGGTCTCAAGTGGCCAATTAGGAAAAATGGCTTTGAATGCCAAGTTTCCCATGAAGGGTGCAAAGTATAATTCACACCTGGGAAAATGCAGACAATGGGCACCTCTGGTATGTGATGGGTGAAGATTCCTCTCCTGAGACAGTGCAGGCGTATCAATTACTGATACTAGCCATCATGGTGACAGGAGGCCTCCCAGTCGTCAGCTAGCCCATTTACTGTCTGGTTTCTGTTTATGGTAGAGTCAGGGACAGGCACCACACGTGCGTTCCCAGGGCATCAAAGGCTGACTGCCTTTCTCTTGTTCTCTGGGGGGGGGGGGACAAGATGGGGTTTGTGTCTGGCTACACCCCCATGGCTTTGCTGCAGGGAGTCTCCTTCTTGAGATCTGTTCCTGAGGCCAGAGAGAGAATGGGAGTCACAAGAATGAGTGTGAGGAGGAGCCTTGTTGGTGTGTTCTCCTCTCTCACCATCTAACTGACCTAGAAGACTGACGTCCCTGTTGGCGAAGGTAAGAGTTACCAAAAGGGCTGCTATATAGACAGCATGGGAATTAGCTTAAGTGGTAGTGTGCTCGTTTAGCATATAAGAGGTAGTGGGATCAATAACCGGCAGGTTCCCTATTATTTTGGAAGCAGAGGGCCAAGTGCCTGCAGTGGCCCCTCCCTCTTACTACTTACTCACCTCAAAAGCCAGCCATGGCTTAGTTCCAAATCTGTAAACCTCATTGCACAAGGAATAACGCCTCTTCTGAAATAGCTATTTTGCAATAACCGTAGTATGGATGCTCCCAGGAGCATTTGAGACCCTTGACCTCTGAATGACTGTTCTGGCTTACACTGAGCACCACAAGTTAGAAGTTCTACACATTTCCAATTTCCACTGCGTCACAGAGACCCTTGAGCTGAGCGTCCTTCATTTGCTCTCTCTGTACCAGAACGACTCACTTGCACATGGACTGCAGCCCCCAGCAGGGCTGGGTCACTAAGAGCAAGATTTACGCAGGTGGGGAGCTGCCCACAGGCCCAGGTCTGGGGGGGTGGGTCTTCATCCCTTTGCCAAAATGGGGCCTTCTACAAGCAACCAGAGAAACTCCTCTCAGCCCCCTGGGCTTGGTGGAGAGCAGGATGTTTACATTTGGAAGGCAGGGGCTCCACGGTCTGTTGCTGCACATAGTGGGGAAGGGGCACTTCCCATTAGGAATTAATGGGTCCTGACAGCTTCCTAGTAAGGCTGAACTGTCCTGTGTCCCCAGCCAGGGATCTGGCTTGCCCTCCCCTCCCCCTGAGCTTGGTGGCAGTAGTGAAATGCAATAACACCCTCTCCCACACACAGCATGTGAGAGGTAGTGGGATTGATACCCATGTTCTCCAGGGGCAACAGTGTTCTCTCCCTTGTTTTACAGGCAGAGCCAGCCAGGGGGCTGAGGGCCTCCAGTGGCTTCTCCCTCTTCCTACTTGCTCTCCCCAAATGCCAGCCACCCTAGGGCAGAAAACTGCTGGACCTGGCAGTGACAGGTGCCCCCCCTCCCCACTGCCAGATATCCCCTCTTTTTGCTTTGCAGCACAGGGATTGCTGGGGGGAAAGAAAGGGAAGCCAGATCTGTCTTTTTTGGGAGGCCCAGTAGGAAAAGGGAGGGATTATTGAGCCCCTAAGCAGGCTCTGTCAGTGAAAACAAGAAACAATGCCATCCCTGCTAATAGAGAACATGGCATCAATCCCACAGTCTCCTGCATGCAAAGAGAGTGCTCTGCCAGCAGAGCTAATTCCCCTGTGGCCATGGGCTGCTTCAGAGCCTCCCATCTCATTCCACAATGTCCCTGCAGCTGCCTCTGCCTCTTCTGTGGAAGGGTCATTAGCCAGTCACTTTTCTGTGGTCTGGCAGGCTCAGCTGATTAGTTTGGTGCTAATAATGCCAGGGTGCTGGGTTCAAGCCCCTTGCTGGCACTGCAGGGTGGCCTGTTCTCCTTTAGCTGCCCACTCTGGGCAGGGAGGCCGGAACAAAGAACAGGCTGAGCAGCCTACAAGGAGCAGACAGGAGTCCTGGTTTGGAGGAGGGACCAATAGACACAGACCCTGAGCAGCTCCAGCCTGCTGAGAGCAGACTCTGGTTACATCCTTCTCCTGGAGGCAGAAAATGCCTTGGACCCTGAGCTACAGCCCTTGTGCCCACATCTAGGGCCAGCACAGCTGGCCATTAAGCTAAGGAAGCGGGGGGGGGGGCTAATCCTATCACCATGATTTGTCAGTGCCAAGCAGTAGCTGAAAAGCATGACATGATGATCAAACACAAGAGTAATTCTGAGTTAGCAGAAAGACCCTTGTCACATACCAAATCCTGGAATTGAACTAGGAACCTTTAGAGCTTCAATCTAACACTCACCCAACTGATCTACTTTAGCTGCTGTGGGTGGGTGGGAGCTGAGGGCCCAGACCTACTGGCCTGAGAGATCCGTTGCTGTGTTCAAAGCTCAATAGATCCTCCTGTTTTATGCTGGCTGATAGTTGCTCTGGTCTAGAGAACAGAGTGGTGCTAATCCTTCTGAGAGTGGAGGTCCAGAGGGAGTGGACCCCCCACCCCAAGGGGCTCACAGCAGACGCAGGCAGCCAACTGCCCTGAGAGACACTGTTCCAGAGGTGGAGGGGCAGACCCCCCCAGGTGAGAGTGGCCTCCCTGAGAAAAAGCTGTCTCACTACCCCTTGAGTGGGCTCCCCATGAAGGGGCTGCTGCACTACATAAGGGGGATCTACCCAGGAGACAAATGTGGGCTCCACCTGTGAGCCATGACAGAAGAGCAAAGACTTCATACCTATGGATGAGGCTATCTTCCCTCACTTGGCATTGAACCCAGGTGGCAGTAGCAAAAGTGTTCACTCCTAGCCACTAGCCCACCAGGGAAACAAACCTAAGATAGACCACGTTGCCTAAAGCAAGGAACATTTCCCAGAAAGGCTCAGCAGGGCCCACTTTAGTGTGGCGACGCCTTCTGGCCCCTCAAAGGGAGGTTCCACTGTCTGCTTTCCTGGCTGGACCTTGGTGAAGCGAACATCCCATAAGTAACATCCTGTAAGTGGTGGTGGCCTGTGGTGCCCTCCAGAATAGTTGTGAGAACAAGGGGGAGACGTTCCTGCCAGGGTGGGAGCCAGAGGCTGAGCAGCTCGCAAGGGCCTTTCAGCAGCAGCAGCAGCACGCCTGCCATCCAGCAGCCCATCAGGGGGCTTGTGCCTCCAACAGCCCCTGAGGGAGAATTTCAGAAAAGAACACCTGTGAGACTCTACCCTCAGTGTCCCCACAAGGGGCTTCTTCATTGCCCCTCAGTGTCTTCCCCTCCCCTGCTGGTAACACAAAAAGGACTTTTCCCTGTTGAAAGAACAAACTCTGGTTTTTAATTCAGGAATGTAGAACTGGGGAGGGATTGGGGGAAGAAGGCTGGTAGGAAGCAGGAGGTGCTGGCTCCTGCTGGTCCCACTGCCTCATGGCAGGGGTCTCAACAGCCATGGGATGGTTCCAGGGTGAGAAGCTGGAGCACTGAAGCAGGAAACTAGGCAGTTGGCAGCAGCAGGGAGCCTTGGGGTAGCCACTGCTGCAGCAGGAGTTTGGGCATCAGGTCACACCATTGGGGATAATGGAGGGAGGAGAAGAGTTTCCCTGCTATTGGGGAAAGCAGGCCAGGCCAAGGCCCTTTTAGCCACTGAGTCTGTGCAGATTGGAGCCTTCTCTTATCAGCTCTCTGGCCTGCTTCCTGCAAAGCTCTCAGCCATTTGTTTGTGCTTCCCTATGCATAGCACACAGCCAAAGTGGACAAATTACTACCCCAATGCATCTGTAGGTCGTAGGGGGCTTGAACCCATGCCATTGGCATTATTAGTACCCCACTTTAACTAGCCAGCCTTTAGGAAGCAAAGCTTAAAGTGGCCCTTTCAGAAAGGTGCCTCAGGCAGCTTCAGGGACCGTTTCTGCAGCTGCCGTTTCTGCCTCTTCCCTGATGAGGCCAATAGAAACTCACTGTGATGTGGGCTGGCTAGTCCAGCTGGTTTGAGGTTTGGTGCTAATAATGTCAAGGTGATTGGTGACTGGCATGGCGCACTGAGACCCAGGGGAAAGAGGCAGCCAGAATCTCTTGCTGCCAGCATCTTGCCTCCCATCTTCTTCCCTGTCAGCAGCAGCTGCAGCCCCTTTTGGCCACTGGGTTAACCCGGGAAGGGACTGGGGAGTGGGAATGAGGCTAAGTAGCAAGTCAGGCTGAGGGGGGCAGGCAAAGCTCATCTTGCCTTGCAGGGCCACTGGCAACAGCTTCTCTCTTGTGCGCTGCTGCTGAGAAAGACACCCTGAGAAGGGGGCAGCCTCAGAGCAACAGCTAGAGCTGCTAAAGTACCTCAGTTGGGAGCACATTAGACTGAAGATCTAGAAGTCCCTGGTTTTGGTAAAGAACTTTGTCCCCTAAGGCCCATATATGCTGAAGCTAAGTTCAGCTTTTTCAAATGCACAGTAATTAGATTATATCAAAAGAGCATAACTGGCAATGTGAAATGAGGGGCTGATGGAGTAAAAAGTCTTCCAGGTCAACATTATGTTGAAATAAATGCTTGCAGTGTGGACACACTCTTTGTTATTTTGAAATATTGCTGCTGTGTGGACGTACCCTGAGGCTAAACCCTTGTTTGGCTCCTATGCGGACAGCCCAGATGTGCTTCCCAGAGGGACTGTGTCTGCCCTGCTGCTCCATCTAGAAGCCAGCAAACCCTTGCTCTGCCTCAGCCATGCAGCCCGTTACCCAGCCCCCAGCTTCTTCCTGACTCCTCAGCCAAGTTGTTTCTAGGTGGGAGCTTCTACAAACCAGAATTCCTGGCTGCAGGGTGGGTCTGGCTTCCCCGAGCCTTTGGTTCCATGTGAGACATGATCCCAGGGGAACCATCTCCTGGAGCTTCTCCCTGTCCCATGGAACTTAAGGCAGGGGGACCCAGGCCTGGGGTCTATATGGTGCCAACGTGTGTAACACATGGCAACATTTCTCCTTCCTCTGCCAAAGAGGGAGTCAGAAAGTTTCCATGAGGCCACATACAGATGGGGCAGAGTCTGGAGAGGTGAAGCAGCTGAATGGAAAAAGCAAGGAGAGCAGAGCATGAGCTACCAGATGAGCACCTGAGGTCTACACTAATGTGATGGTCCCATGGTGTAAGGGGTAGCACTCTATACTTTGATTTCTGTAGTCTGGGTTCAAATTTCAGTGGGGCCTTCTGGTGAGATGCTGGTTTGTTGCAAATCCCTGAAAATCAATCTTCTTACCCTGTTTCACTCAATTCCACTTTGACCGTCAGGATGGCGGTCAGTTTCTAGCAGAGTGCCCCAAGGTTCGGTTATAGGACCGGTTTTGTTCAATATCTTTATTAATGACCTGGATGAGGGGATGGATTGCACACTCAGCAAGTTTGTGGATGACACTAAGCTGGGGGGAGAGGTAGATACGCTGGAGGGCAGAGATAGGGTCCAGAGTGACTTAGTCAAATTGGAGGATTGGACCACTAGAAATCTGATGAGGTTCAACAAGGACAAGTGCAGAGTCCTGCACTTGGGACCGAAGAATCCCAAGCATAGTTACAAGCTGGGGACCAACCAGTTAAGTAGTAGTTCTGCAGAAAAGGACCTGGGGGTTACAGTGGATGAGAAGCTGGATATGAGTCAACAGTGTGCCCTTGTAGCCAAGAAGGCTAATGGCATATTAGGTTGCATTAAGAGGAGCATTGCCAGCAGATCCAGAGATGTCATTATTCCCTTTTATTCAGCTTTGGTGAGGCCACATCTGGAGTATTGTGTCCAGTTCTGGGGCCCCCACTACAAAAAGGATGTGGATGCATTGGAGAGGGTCCAGCGGAGGGCAACCAAAATGATTAGGGGACTGGACCATATGACTTATAAGGAGAGGCTGAGGGACTTGGGTCTGTTTAGTCTGCAGAAGCGAAGAGTGAGGGGGGATTCAATAGCAGCCTTCAACTTCCTGAAGGGAGCTTCCAAAGAGGATGGAGAGAGGCTGTTCTCAGTAGTGACAGATGGCAGAACAAGGAGCAATGATCTCAAGTTGTGGTGGGAGAGGTCCAGGTTGGATATTAGGAAAAACTATTTCACTAGGAGGGTGGTGAAGCACTGGAATGGGTTACCTGGGGAAGTAGTGGAGACTCCATCCCTAGAGGTGTTTAAGTCTCAGCTTGACAAAGCCCTGGCCAGGTTGATTTAGTTGGAATTGGTCCTGCCTAGAGCAGGGGGCTGGACTTGATGACCTTTTGAGGTCTCTTCCAGTTCTATGATTCTATGTGCTGCTTGACTTTCTCAATCTAAGGACTTTGGAGAAAACTTTCAAACATCTACTCCAGTGGTGCAATGGGTCAGCATGCAGTACTCACAAAAGACATGCTTAGGTTGTGAGTGCAAACCTCACCTACAGAAGTGGTCTTCAGTCCCTGCTGGGCTGTCCCCTTACAGTGATCCCTGTGGCATCTGAGAGGACGGGATGAGTCAAAATCCCCCCTTCACAGATGATGGCCACCTCAGAGTGAAGCCTGGGTGGCCAGGATCTGAGGCCAGGTGGCACAGCAAGAGTTGGACCTGTTGCCCAGCTTCTCTCTTTCTCCTCCCCACCCACGTTCCCCTCCCCCCCATTAAGCAGCAGCAGTTCCTTTCAGCCAGTGGGTTAAGCTCAGGAGGAAAGGCAGGAAAAGTCTGATCTCTGCAGCTACGTCTACACTGGCATCCTTTTCCGGAAATGCTTAAAACGGAACAGTTTTCCGTTATAAGTATTTCCGGAAAAAGCGCGTCTACATTGGCAGGATGCTTTTCCAGAAAAGCACTTTTTTCGCGATCGGGGCTTTTTTGCGGAAAAGACTATTGTGCTGTCTACACTGGCCCTTTTCCGGAACAGTTTTTCCGGAAAAGGACTTTTGCCCGAACGGGAACAGCATAGTTTTTCTGGAAAAACACTGACAATTTTACAGTAGATCGTCATTGCTTTTCCGGAAAAGCAAGTGGCCAGTGTAGACAGCTGGCAAGTTATTCTGGAAAAGCGCCTGCTTTTCCGGAATAAGTGGCCCAGTGTAGACACAGCCTGCATGTCTCCTGTGTGAGAGTGTTTGGTTTAATTGTTCTGCCTCATTAAAACGTAATGTTATGACAGTGTGTAGGTCAGTAATTGGGGCCACTAAATGGTGCCTGTGACCCGTGACCTAGGGATCCATGTTGGATCCCCTCAGCCACTGGCTGCTCAGAGACCGGTCGGAACCGGATTTTCCCGCCAAGAGACACAAGGGTTCCATTCTTCTCAGACTTGCCCCACCCTGGCGGCTTTATAAGGGCAGAGTCGCCTGAGGGCTACCTGCCCCCTAGTGGTAGCAGCACCTGAGTCACTACTCTGCCCTCTTGACAAGGAGGGACAATCCCAGCAGTGCCTGCGGGGGGGAGGGGATTTTACCATCCTCACCCCCACACTCTGCCTGTAGCACCAACAGGCTGTGACTCCACCTGTCTGGGACACTGTGGGACTTCCCAGGGCTCCTCCCCAAAGGCCCCAAATTAGCCTGAGGGTAGAAAGTCTTGGACACCCCCCCACTCCCAGCACCACTGCCAAGTCCTCAGGAGGGAAAGGGCCCAGTACTCAGGGGCTCTTCTTACCATTTTAACACACTGAGCCACAGGGTTTGATTTAGCAGGTCTGGGCTTCAAGGCCCTGCACTATCAGTATCACCAGCATGTCCCCACTTCTCCCTCTCCTTGAGGGAGCCTGGAACAGGTGGGGGAAGAACAGAGGGTGGATCTGTGGATTATGACCAACACTCTGGTGAGGAAACAAGAAGTGAAGGGGCATTTTAACTGCTCCCTTCCTCAGTGTCCTCTAGGCTGGGACTCAAGCTTTATAAGCTGGATGTATGGATGAAACCATTGGGCTGGTATGAACCAGTGCTTCAGGTGAGGCTTGAACTCATAACTTCAGCACTTCTTTTTAAAGTACTTCCCAACAAGTATTGCCTTCTAAACAGCTACACCACTTGAGCTAGCTCAATAAATTTGTGTGTGCAAGAGAGAGAGAGAGAGAGAGAGAGAGAGAAATGCACGTGACTGTGGGGTGGGGCAGTACATAGGGGATGGTGGTGTCAGATGACAGAACAAGGCACAATGGTTTTGCATTGCAGTGGGGGAGCTCTAGGTTGGTGATTAAGAAAAAGTTTCACTAGGAGGGCAGTGAAGCACTCGAATGAGTTACCAAAGGAGGTGGTGGTGGTGCAATCTCCATCCCTAGAGGTTTTTAAGACCAGGCTTGTCAAAGCTCTGGCTGGGGTGATTTTTTGAGGGGGTTGAATTGGATTAGAGACCTCCTGTGATCTCTTCCCACCCTTGTCTTTCATGAGTCTATTAACTCCAGGTTTCATTGGCAGAATTGAAAGCAACTGTGAGAGGGGGCAGGAAAGGGAAGGCACCTCACAAGAGCTGTTGGTGGCTGGATTTAAGGACCCCAGGGAAACGGCCCTGCCCAGGTGACTCTGGGGTGGACATTTGGCTCCTGGTGCTCTGGGAAGTGGCCTGGTTGGGCTGTGGTCCCACCTCAACACAAGGTTCTTCCCTCGTGTTTTCTCTTCTGCACCCACAAGGGGACAGTGTCGCTCTCAGATACCCCTGGCACAGGGTGAATGCCCCAGGCTGCTGGACAGGGGGCAAACAGAACGTGTGTCATGTTGTTGGAGGGAAAATCCCAGCTTTCCAGAGGAACTTGACAGCTCAGAGTGCTGGCTCCCAGCCAGAGGTGCTGCCGACGGAGCCAGCCATGGGACCTGACAGCACTGACCCTTCCCCCCCAGGGGGCAGCCTTGGGTCCTTCTGTGCTGCACAGTAGCTGGGGAAAAGCCTCTTGGAGAAATAGCTCCTGCCCCACCCCCAAAGGAGCCCTTATGGGACAATGGGCAGAGGCCTCACTGGGGATCGGCC
Organism: Pelodiscus sinensis; assembly: GCF_049634645.1. Classification (NCBI taxonomy): domain Eukaryota; kingdom Metazoa; phylum Chordata; order Testudines; family Trionychidae; genus Pelodiscus; species Pelodiscus sinensis. The sequence continues at coordinate 1,390,730 of NC_134741.1, forward strand.
CTGGTTGCCCAGCACCTTGTGAGGCTGCTCTGGAAGTGGCCTGAGGGGACATTTGGGGGTGCGGAGCAGACAGGCTAGGATCTGTGTGGGGGTCCTCAGGCCACACTTCCCCAGCTCTCACATCTGACCCAGCTCTGTGTTTCCATGAGAACCAACATCTTTCCCGTCAGACCCAGCCAGTCACAGGAATCCCCTAGCCCTTCAAAAAGGCTCCTTGGTGCTTCTCAAGCCAAGCCCTGCAAGAAGCCACCAGGGCAAGAACCAGTCCTTGGAGCTCAGCTTGCACCGGAACCAGCCTTTTCCCTCCATGTCTCACTTGACAGGAGGTGACTTGTTCCCCTTCCTCTCACCTCACAACTCTGTTCCCTTAAAAGGTCTCCTCTGCCTCAGGACCTGCTTCCTCAGGGTGCTGCCTCTCTGCCACTAGGGTGAGAATGGGCAACTGCACAGTCTTTGCACTTGGGCTGAGAAGTCTCATTGGGAATCTTCTGTTGATGGCATTATTGGCCCAACAGCCAATCAGATCCATTCAATAGCGTTGCCCAAGAAGTAGCTTTCCCAGTGTCCATTGGTATTTCCTGGGGCTTTGTGCAAGGGGATTGGGCTTGGCCGTCTTCTCTGCAGGAAATGCCTCTTCTTTGGAACAGCAGCTCCCATGAGTTCATTGAACTTCTTCTCAGCTTGGGAAAGGGATGACTAAGGGGCAATGGGACAGAGGTTTATGTAACAATGACAGGGGCTCAGAAAGTAAGTAAGAAATTATCTCTTTCTCCTTTGCAAAAACGAGGCTGACAGAATGAAATTGGTAGGTAACCAATTTAAACTAAACCAAAAGGAAGCATTTTTGCACCCAACTCAGTCAACCAGTGGAACTCCTTGCCAAAGGATGTTGTGAAGATGAAGTCTACAAGAGGGTTCAAAAAAGAACTGGATAATTTAATGCAGGAAAGGTCAATCAATGGCTTTTAGCCAGGAGGGACAGGACAGGTGTCCGTAGCCAGTTTTTGCCAGAAGCTGCAAATGGGTGACAGGGGAGGGACCACTTGATAATTGTCTGTTCTGGTGATTCTCTCAGGGTGTCATGGCTCCTTCCCCACTCTGGCACTATAAATGCAGAAGTCAGGGCCAGCAAAAGGATCCCAAAACCTTTTCTACCAGACTTTGGTATAAAACTCCCCCCCCCCCCAAATCTTAACATCCTAGATTTTGGGAATAAAATCTCCGCTGCCACCACCCAAATATCAATAAAGAAATCAGGGAGAGACTACTTGGGAAATCTCAGCCCCAAAAGTACAAACCAGGACACAACTATTAACCAATACCAGGTTAATAAACAGAAAAGAAAAAACTTTTATTATCACCACAATATTCCTGTTGCAAGCATAATGACTAGCTGGAAAAAATAACAAATAATATACCCATGGAGAAACTCCACCATGGGCCTATAACTGAGTTACAAAGGAAAGCCAAAACATCAGATCCCATTTCCCAAACTATAAAATAAAAAAACCTAACGGATTTATCTAAACTTTATCCTACTTACAGAAAGTGAAGAATCATTTCTTGGAGAGAGAGAAATGTCTGTCTCCTTCAGTAGCTGGAAGAACTCCCAGAACAGAGGCGGGAGAAACCAAACATTCCTTTGCCCCAGTTTGAAATTCCTACCTACATTCCTATTGGCCACTCCACCTGGCTAGGTAAGGTTAACTCCTTAGTTCCCAGGCTTCTGGCTAACCCTCATGTTCATGACACGGGGCAACGGAATTGGCTGCTGTCGTGAGACAGGATCCTAGCCTAGATGGACTATTGGCATAACCCAGTCCAGCTGTTCTGATGTTGTTTGCTGTCTGTTCTTTTCCCCTCTGGGCAATGGGGAATGGACCCACATCCTGAAGGAGACAGAAAATGGCCTATGAAACACTATTGGAGCTGAGCAAACATTTCAGGTTTTTGTCTCCCTGGTGGTCTAGTGGCTAGGATTCAGCACTTTCACTGAACAGCCCCATCCATGCTCATTAAAACTGCCAACACTTTTCTCTTTCATCATGGGAAGTGCCAGTGGGTAGGGGAAGGGAGGGTGAGACTTACGTGGCTAACTCCTGGCCAGCAGCCAGGCAAGTTTCTCAGGCATCTCCTTTCCTGCACAGGCCGCAGAGGTCACGTGCATGGGTAAATAAAAGCCTGAGTGGAGGTGGGAGGGCTTTAAGCAGGCAGCTCCCATTGGCCAGAAACATGCTAGGAGCAGGGACAGCACATGAAGCCCCTCACCCACTGGAATGAACCACAAAAAGCCCAGCAACTCAGCCGTGTGCAGGGGTGGGGCAAGTAGGGAATGTGCCTGAGACTTCTCTCTGCATTTAGTAGGCCAAATCAGGTAAGCTTGGTGCTCTGGATCTGCTGGCCTATATTGTCCAGGCCTGACAGAGGGAACCATGGCTCTGGGCTGTGAGAGAGGGGCACTGTGGAAAGGTACAGGGACATACCCTTGTACCCTCTATCATACAAGAAAGTGAAAACTGGGGAGGAGCAAAAGAAAGTCCAGCTACCTCCTGGGGCTGCCCCTTTCCAGAAGCGTTATGAGATGAAATGCTGCTGCCACTTTGCCACCTCTGCCTCTCACTGACATTTATGGATGTTCTTTTCTGCTGCCCTGTTTCTGTTCTCTGCCTCGCCCTTTTCCCATCCCCTGATCCTTTCTGGCTCTGGCTCCCTCCCAGCTGTCTGGCTCCCTGCAGCCACTTCCCCAAGTGAACAACTCAGCAACCCCGGGGGCTGCCTCCATCACTTCTGCCACTGCCAGGCAAATGGAGGCCGCTGGGGCTCAGCACCTTTCTGCCCAACCAGGGCTGGCTTTTTGGGAGAGGAAGTAGAGAGTGGGAGGGGCCACGGGAGGCACTTGGCCCCCCTGGCTATGTCCACGGGGAGGTGGCTCTGCTGAAAGCCCAACTGCTTGTCCTATCAGTTAGGCAGGGCCCTGTTATCTGTTTCCCACTTGCTTCTTGTAGCCTCTTTTCCCTTTCCCAGGTGTCCCTTCAGATAGGACGGGAGCATTCTACTCTGGGCCAGGGGACTCAGGGCTTGGGTAGCTTGTTGCCCTTGCAAAGGGTGTAGCCAAAACACAGGCCTCGCTGGCAGCAGGATTTGAACCTGACCTATGTCTGACCTCTGTTTGAAGCCATTTCTGCAATCAGAACTGTTATGAGGTGACTCTCTTGTATGTATTATTTGTTGGCTAGTAAGGCAGGAGCACTGACTGAAACTTTTCCTGCAGCCAGAGCAGGTGAATGGTCTCTCTCATGTGTGGGTTCTCCTATGTTTAACAAGGTGCGACTTCTGACTGAAGCTTTTCCCACAGTCAAAGCAATTAAAAGGTTTCCCTCCGGTGTGTCTCCTCCTATGGGTAATAAGGTCTGAGCTCTTCCTGAAGCTTTTCCCACAATCAGAGCAGCTAAAGGGTTTCTCCCCTGTGTGGATCTTCCTATGGATAACAAGATTTGACTTGCAGCTGAAGCTTTTTCCGCAGTCAGAGCAATTGAAAGGTTTCTCCCCTGTGTGGGTCCTCCTATGGGTAACAAGCTCTGAACTCGTACTGAAGCTTTTCCCACAATCAGAGCAGCTAAAGGGTTTCTCCCCTGTGTGGGTCCTCCTATGGGTAACAAGGTTTGACTTGCAGCTGTAGCTTTTCCCGCAGTCAGAGCAATTGAAAGGTTTCTCCCCTGTGTGGGTCCTCCTATGGGTAACAAGGTTAGACCTGCAGCTGTAGTTTTTCCCCGCAGTCAGAGCAATTGAAAGGTTTCTCTCCTGTGTCGGTCCTCCTATATCTAACAAGGTGATCACTTCTACTGAAGTTTTTCCCACTGTCAGAGCAGTTATGGGTCTCTCTTTTATATATATTTTCTGATGGTTCGTAAAGCGTGAGTGCTCACTGAAGCTTTTCCCAGCGTCAAAGCACTTGAAGGGTTTCTCTCCTGTGTGGGCTCTTTGATGTTCAAGAGTTTCACAGTCACTACAAGTGCAGGGTGACTGTTGATGGGGGATTTTCTGTTCAACAGTTTCTATATTTCTTTTCTCCTCTCTGCTCCTGTGATTGGATTTACCCTGTCCCTCTCCTGGATGGTTTCCATGCTGCCTTTCTGGGCTATGCTGACTCTGACAGGTCTCTCCTTGCTCACATATCTGGGAAACATGCCCTTCAGGTCTTCCCAATAACATCCCACATGGAGTCACTTGTTCCAGTCCTTCCTGCTAAAGACTCTTCTCGTGGTTCTCAGTTAGCATTCCATCACCTGTTGGGATAGAGAAATAATCCAGACAGGAGTTATTGTCCATGATGAGCTGAAAGAAAACTCTGAAAGAGGAATAGAAAAAGGGGATAAACACTCAAATAATGATTGAATTATCATGAGCTGAGTTAATTCTTCTTCACAACCCTTCCACAAATGAGAGAACCCAGCCTTTCCCCACCCACCATGCTCTGACTAGAACTGAAGACAAACTGAAGAGTCAGACAGACTTCATGAAAACACACAAGTTACACCGGCTATAAACTGGTTTCTGAGGCAGTTTAACTGATTGTTTACCTCTGTGGGTGTTGCTGATAATTTCCCCTTCCTCACAGCTCTGGGAATCTGGGACCTGTAACTCCACTCTGGAGATCACATGAGCGTTAGAAAATGGAAATCCTGTTTGGAAAGCAAATAACTAAGTACTGATCTTGTTCATTAAGGCCTTTACTGCTTCCAGAGCCAGGATCTGAGTCACCCCCAGAGAGGCTCCTTCCTCACCTTGCAGGAACTGGGATCTGGGTGGTACAAGAGCCCAGGCCACACTCACCTGCAGTAAAGGTGCATCCCCCCCACCTTGGGAATGGCCCAGCTCATTCCCCAGGGGTGCTGAGCACTCTGCTGCACTCTCTAGGGTACAAATCAGTCTCCCTCATGGCCTGTTCCAACCCCCTGGCATCCAGAACACGAACACACTGTTCAGAAGGGGAGCTCTAGTGAGGGCTGGCAAGTCTTACACAAAGGTTCCCAGACAGGGCTCAGACTGTAGAGGCCACATAGCAGATCTCTAGGTCTTGGAGAGCAAGGACCTAGCAGAGCTCTAGCTCCCCAAAGCTCTGTCCACAAAGCTCCTGGCTGAGCACTTCCTGCTCTTTGGCTCAGATGCTGTACTTAAGCCAGAAGGAGGTAGAGGAAGTTGCTAAACAGCAAAATGAACCCTTGGCTGGTTGCTTCAGGTCCTTGCCTATGCTCCATTCTCCTGATCACAGTCGTCAGTGCCTGGGTGGGCCCTGTCAGCTACCCACAACAGCTGCCATTGTCATAGCTGGCCAAGGTGGTGCTGGTCTTCTCCTGGGGCCAACCAGGACAGAGCTGGGCTGTGATGCTTCTCTGGTGCTTGTGGCTGGTGCTCAGCTCCTCCTCTGCAGCCTCGGTTCTACTCTGCCAGCAGCAGCCTTTGTGTGGTTTCCCAGTCTGCCACTTGTGGTGAGCCTGGCCTTTGATTTGGTGCCCCTCCAGGGTTGCACAGAAGCTATCACCTTTACACCTTGTGAGTGCGTTTCCCTCAGCTTCGGCCCCACCCCTTCTTAGATCTTCATTTAGTGTTGGGAAGATCCACCTGTGACATGACCATGGAGATCATTGTGCTACCACTGTTACACAACTGCAAGGAACCTTGTGCAAAGTGTGTTGGGTCCCGTGTCAATGGGAATGTTCTGATGTGATGACTATGACTATGATTATATTGTTAATATCCATTATTTCTGAACTAGAGGAGGCCAGGGTTTGGCAGAATGGTGGGGCACTAGGTACCAACTAATCAGGCAAGCACATTCCTGAGCGGCGAGGAGGACAATCAACACTCTGATCTCTGCAGTAACTGCAAACATTCAGTCCTAATAGATAGCTCAGAAAGAGACTGACCCTTGTGCACATGAACGGGATATGGGGGATTATCAAACAGACAGAAGGCCAAGAGGGTAGCAACACATGGAACAACATGCATCTTGTTTGTGTCAATGTATGACAGGAGAAGGCACAGAAGGGGCATGTTGATGCTGGCTGAGCTGCTACCTTTATTGCATTGGGAGAAGTCTCACTATACCTGTGCCTGAGGAGCTGGGACACTAGCATCCTGCTCCTTTCACAATAAACAACTGAGCACCGTAGCCTCCAAATGGAGTCTGGGTCTTTCTTTAGTGACAACCCTGAGGTGTGCTACATGGGCAAGCCGCACACTCTGCCAGTGCCACTGGCATCAGAGCTCCAGAAAAGGGTGCCCCTGAACAGCCGTAACGAGATTCTGTGCTGCTAGCAGCAATTCATATGGCACCGCAGTTGCTATGGGAAGCAAAATTATCAATCACAGCAGCACCTGGGAACTCTGGTGTGAATCAAGACCCCACTGTGCTATCGGGGTGCTCATATGGAGCTAAACATCTCCCTTCTTTAGTGTAGGTATCCTTCCCCCACTCTATGAAATGGAGACACACTATAATAGTTACTGCAGAGAGAGAAGACTGCACACAAAGTCTAAGGAACTTGATCAAGGTTACACAGAAAGTCTGTGACAAGGGCAGAGAACTGAACATAGGTCTCCTGAGCATGAAGCTAAACATTCCCACAGGAAGAAAAAGTCCCTACCCAAAGATATTTCACTCTAAAAAAACAAGACTGATGATGTGATTATCTCCATTGCACACAGAGGCAAGTGAGTCCCAGAGAGAATGAAGCTGACCTTTTAAGGAAACCCAGCCTGTGCCTGAAATGCAAGGACAGCTCTGCTCACATTTCTCTACTACAGAGCTACCCCTGAGAAAACACTCACAGAGTATGTCTACATTAGACCCCTAGATCGATCTAGGGAGGCTAATGAGGGTGACCGGAATTGCAAATCAAGCCCAGGATTTAAATATCCCAGGCTTGATTTGCATGTCCCTGGCCGGTCGCCATTTAAGAAATTGACTAGCCCGAAGTAACTGCCCATGTCTACATGTGGCACTGAAATGGGCTTCTGATTTAAAGCCCCTAAATCGAATTAGGTGGCAAACCTCATTGCAGGAGGAATACCACCTAATTCGATTTAGGACTTTAAATCTGAAGCCCGTTTCACTGCCGCGTGTAGACATGGGCAGTTACTTCGGGCTAGTCAATTTCTAAAATGGCAACTGGCCGGGAACATGCAAATCAAGCGCGGGATATTTAAATCTCGGGCTTGATTTGCAATTCCGGTCACCCTCATTAGCTTCCCTAGATCGATCTAGGGGGCTAGTGTAGACGTACCCACAGAGCGTGAACTACCTCATCCATTGTCCCTCAGCTTCAGCACCCAGCCCCTCCCACTGGCAAAAACCAGCATGTCAGAGATTAGCAACAGGCAGGGAAGGACTCTGGGAACTGCACCCTCCTTCCAGAGGCTCAGCCCACTGCCACAAGGGGACCCCGCCAGCACTAACAGCAGCCAGACCCAGAACTCTGGTACCTGCCATTCCTGCCTGAGCCCTTCTACTCACACCTCCGGCCAAAGCACAACAAGGGCAAGATGGTGGGAAGCACATGGAGACCTTGGTTGTGGGAAAAGCAGCACTATTGTTGTGTCCCCAAACCTGCTTCTCCTGAAAGTGGGAGCCAGGATTACTGGGGCTGATACTCCTGACACTGGGGGGCAGAGGACATTGTGGGGCAGAGGACATTGTGGGGCCTCAACCAAACCCAACCCAACTTCTGATACCCGAGGGGACAGGAATCCTTACCCAGCCAGCTCACAGACTCATAATTCTCCTGCATCACATCCCAGTAGAGGGTTCTCTGGCCCGGGTCCAGCAGAGCCCATTCCTCCTCAGAGAAATACACAGCCACTTCCTCGAACCTCACTGGCTCCGCCACAGCCATTTCCTGTCCCTGGTTCTGCAGGCCAGGGGCTGAGCTGGGGGAAGACATGGGTGTTCTGCAGCCTGGCAGGAGAAGAGCCTGATTGGAATGTATTGTAACATTAGATGAAGCACACAGGGAATATGGGACCAAATTATGTGAGTAGAAGTACAAATACACAAGTAAAATAAAAAATATTTGTATATACAATAAAGTAAGAGAAAAGTAAAGTGGGTACTTTGGTGGCTGCAGGATGGGGAATTACTTATGGAAATACTGATTTTGATAATAAGTTTGTAAGTAACAAAATTATTTTCTAAAGTATCTTGGAGCTTTCACATTTAAACCCTGGCCTGTAGTGAACATTCAAGAAGCAAAATCTACCCAAGTGGCCAGCAATGTGAGAAAGAAGCAGGCTGAGGATTACCATATTTCCCTAAGTTGGATACTGGACACCTGGTAAAATGACTGATATTAGAACATAAGAATGGCAGTACTGGCTCAGACCAAAGGTCCATCTAGCCCAGTAGGCTGTCTGTCAACAGTGGCCAGCACCAAGTGCCCTGGAGGGGGTGGACCGAAGACAATGATCAAGCAATTTTGTCTAATGCCATCCATCTCCAGCCTCTGACAAACAGAGGCCAGGGATACCATTCCTACCCCCTGGCTAATAGCCTTTTATGGACCTAACCTCCATGAATTTATCTAGATTCTCTTTAAACTCTGTTATAGTTCTAGCCTTCATAGCCTCTTCTGGCAAGTAGTTCCACAGGTTGACTATGTGCTGTGTGAAGAAGAACTTCCTTTCATTAGTTTTAAAACTGCTACCCATTAATTTCATTTGGTGTCCTCTTGTCCTTAAATTATGGGAACAAATGAATAACTCTTCTTTGTTCACCCTCTCCACACCACTTATGTTTTTATATACCTCTATCATATCCCCCCTCAGTCTCCTCTTTTCCAAATTGAAAAGTCCCAGTTGCTTTAGCCTCTCTTCATATGGGACCTATTCTAAACCCCTAATCATTTTAGTTGCCCTTTTCGGAACCCTTTCCAAGGCCAAAATATCTTTTTTGAGGTGGAGACCACATCTGTACATAGTTCTCAAGATGTGGGCACACCATAGTTTTATACAGGGTGAGTAAGATATTCTGGCTGTCTACACACTGGCGTGATCTTGCGCCAAAGCGGCCGCTCTTGCACAAAAATTTGCTGCCTGTCTATGCTGGCCATGTGTTCTTGAGCAAGTAAACTGACGTTCTACTGTATAAAATCAGGGCTTCTTGCACAAGAGGCCAGTGTAGACAGGCAACATGAATTTCTTGCGCAAGAAAGCCCTGTGGTTAAAATGGCCATCAGAGCTTTCTTGTGCAAGAGAGCATCTACACTGGCATGGATGCTCTTGCGCCAAAGCACATGTCTTGTGCAAAAGCACATGCCAGTGTAGATGCTCTCTTCTGAAAGAGTTTTTGCAGAAGAACTCTTCTGCAAAAGAGTTCTTGCGTAAGAAGCTGCCAGTGTGTCTTATTTTCTATCCCTTTCTTAATAATTCCTAACATTCTATTTGCCTTTTTGACCACCTCAGCACACTATATAGATGTTTTCAGAAAACTATCCATGATAACTCCAAGATCTCTTTCCTGATTTCTCATAGCCAAATTAGCTCCCATTATACTATATATACAGTTGGGGTTATTTTTTCCAACATGCATTACTTTACACTTATCCACATTAAACTTAATTTGCCATTTTGTTGCCCAATCACTTAGTTTTGTGAGATCTTTTTGAACTTCTTCACAGTCTGCTTCTGTCTTGACTATCTTGGAACAGTTTAATAATATTAACTAGTAACAGTTTAGTAATATTCAAGTGAGCTCAGCAGCAACCCATCAGAACTTAGCAGCACAAAGGTTCAAATTAACATCAAATCCCTGTGAAGCATAATGACTGCGTAGCTGGAGCCTTCTTATCTTTAAGGCTTTAGGATTCAAAAGGGAAGGGGGACACCCTCACACACACATGCTTGGGTGTCTGACAAAGCTCACATGTGATGTTAAATATTGGTTAATTGAATAGTCAAGTAACCTCTAGAATTCTTATGAGTCACTCGACTATTCTCTAGTCCCTGGGTGTGGGGCCAGCAGCCAGTGTGTTCTAGCCTCACTCCTGAGGAGCCCCCTGGGACTCCACACTGCTGCCACTCCTATATATCAGTGTGACGGGGCGGCGGGGATCGCGAGCCCCAACCCCGCACTGGGGCGCCGCGGGAGACAGGCGCCGAGATGCCTGAGTGGCTTTGCCACGCTTGTTCGGCGGCGGCGGCCAGCGTAGGCGGGAGCAGGGCAGCAGGGAGCTCAAGCCCCGACCCCGCACCCCACACCGGGGGTGCCGCGAGAAACTGCCATCCGGACGGCTCTAACGCGCCGGCCCAGCAGCGGCTGTCGGCGCAGGCAACTCCCTGACGGGCCACCCACGCGTCCCTGAGCAAGGGTGCCGGGTTTAAAAGCCAGGCGGCCGGGACACCAAAAGAGAGAGCGAGCTCCGGCAAGACGGCGAACAGACAACCCCCACGGACAGCAGCACGGTGGAAGGACCGACGGTGGACCCAGGACGGGAAACCGAGGGCCCTGTGGCCCAAGTGGGTAAGTCACCCTTGGTGCCCCGCTGAACCAGACTGAGCCATACGGACCCGAAAGGGTCGGAGGAAGCAGCCCAGGACGGGGTCGGAAACCCCGGGGACCGGTGTGTTGCGGCTGTAGCCCCCCCGGTCGGGCAGTGCGTCTCGGACGCGCTCCCTTAGGGTCCTGGACTGGGACCTGGAGAGGGGGCGGGCCCAGGTCCCCCTCCACCCCGGTCGGTTACCGGGGGACTATTGAGGAGTGAGACAGTGGAGCAAGACGACCCCCCCATCCCCGCGAGAGGCAGTGGGGGCGTTAGAATCAGAGGCAGCAGTGCAGGGTGCCAGGCAGGACCTGATCTGAGAGGGGAGCCAACTTAAAAAGCAGCTCTCCTCGTGGACCAGCTGCCTGTCACCCTGTGCTGCTACCTCTGTTAAAGTAGCACGGGGTGACAGCAGCCCGTTTCCTAACACACTTTAAACGCAGACACACAGCAGGGGTAGGTCTCAGATCCATTTCAAGCCAGGACCCGCCGGCCTGCTAAAAAATTTACTGTCAAGTGTGTGGGGGGGGGGGGGGAGGAGGAGGAGTATGTTGTCTATAGCATTAACCTATACGTTTTTGCTTAATTGGTTAACAGACTAGACTATTACAACACCAGAACTGAATCTGGTGCTCTCCTCTGAGCCAGTCTGGCAAAGAGGGGGGACACTCTCTAGGGCAGCCACTGGACTCCACTCCCTACCTGTGGGCAGGGAGCTGGGAGCAGGGATCGGGCAGCAGCAGGACTCACCAGCTCTGATGGGGAGGGAGACAGAAAATATGGGACAATTTATCCGTTTTGAAGAACAAGCCAGGACCCTGCACCAGGCCTTTAACCCAGGACATCTTCTTACTAAATAGAGTGCTAGGAAGGAGGCAAAACAACAGCTCTCACAGGCAAACCCCAGCTGCTGAATCTCACCTCCTTAGGCAGTGTCCACTTCTCAAGTAGGAAACGGGCATCTTCTCCGGGCACTAGCCACCCACTCAGAGCTGGGAAGGGGGTGCTGTCCCCTCCTGTATTTTTACAACCACTGCAAATGCTCCCCACCCTCAGGGATGTTTTTCTGGTTTTTCGGATCCTATTCTTAACTCTGCTGCCTGCCCCAATTTTACCCTTTGGCTTCTCCCTTGGCCTTGCAGCCAGTTGTGGGATCTCCCTACCCACTCAGTCAGCTTGGTCCCTGCACAGACTTTGCCTCCCCTATAAAAAAAAAATTGGGCGGGGGACCTTATGTGGGCAGGGTCATTCAAGTGAGAAGCAAAACTGAACAAACCCCAAAAAACCTCACTGATGTGGCCCGACTCTCCACATTCACCACAGAGCAGGGCGGTCCAACCAAGTAGATTGTGTGTGGTGCAGACAGTGGCGGGGACGGGGTGTCCAGAAAGCCAGGGCAGGCTCCCCAATACTGGAGGGTTCCCTGAGCTTCAGAGGCCAGTTCCAGGCAGGGTGGGGCCATGTCCGACCCCTAGGCCGCGGGTTCCCGGCCCCTGCCTAACAGCGGGAGCCAGGCCGCTCGGAGCAGACGCCGAACAGGGAGTCTCCGGCCCTAGAGCCAGGCCGGGCCGCGGCGCGTTTCCAGGGGCTGCAGCTAAAACGTTTCGCCGCGTCCCGCCCCCACCAGGACCTGGTGCCCGTCAGACCCCGAGATCTCACGGCCGGTTTGCAAACACCGCACAAGGGTCCCCGTCACTTCCGCTCCCCCCGCCCCGGCCCGCACGCACCAGGCTGCGGCGGCCCCAGCAGCTAGTCTCAAAGTACGCGCCTTAGGACTTGCCTTCTTGGAGCATGCGTATTAGCCGCAGCTGAGACAGCTGCCCTCACTCTACGCGCAGGCGCAAACGGGGGCGCGGGGAGTGGAACGCTGGCGTGCGCGGCTCGGGGCAGTTTGATTCTCTCCCCTCCCCCCCTTTGCCGGTTTTTCCTCGCCCGCCCCCACGTTCCTCCCTGCCCCTATTCAGGCCCCGCCCACCCCGTCGCGAGCCCGACTGCATCCTGAGGGGGGGGGGAGTGGCATTACTCAACGCGCTGCTACTTCCGCTTCCGGGAAGCGCCGCGAAGCGAGGGGGTGGGGGAGCAGAGCGAGGTGGGGCTGGGCAGTTAAATCGCTGAGGGGCTTCCTGACACCGGCCTGGGGTCAACGGCTCCAACTGCCGCGCGGGGGGGGGGAAGGGGAACGGGTGGGGCGGCCGCTGTAAGGGGGCTGCAGAGTGTGCGGCGGGGAGGGGGGATTTGGACGCAGGGTGAGGAGGGGCCCTGGCCTGAGGGGCGCAGAGACGGGGGGTCTGGCTGGGGCAGGTGGCTGAGGGGCCTAGCGGGGGCAGGGGGTGAACAGGGCTTTGGGGGCTTTTTTGTTTTTTTTTTAATTCTGTTTTTTCTATCCTTAGTGCCGGACCTGCCCCTCCATTGCTCAGCTCAGGAAAATGACACAGCACCTGTTCCTCAGCTCGGAGACAGCCATGGCTGCAGAGAGCTCCCTGGAAACTCTCTGGGAGGAAGCTCCACGTCCTGTCTCTCTGGAGGATTTCACAGCCCCTGTCACTCTGGAGTGTGGGCACAATTTCTGCCAAGCCCCCCATAGCCCTCAGTGCAGAGACACTGAGCAGCAGGGACCCCTCCAGCCTGTGGCACTAACCAAGCCTCTGAGTTTCCAGGCAGCAAAGAGATCAAGATGGGACAGGGTGCATGGGGAGCATCAGGAAGCTCTGAAGCTGTTCTGTGCAGAGGCTGAAACTCCCATCTCTGTGGGGTTTGACAGACCCTGGGGTCACAGGATGGTGCCCATACAGGAAGCTGCCCAGGAGTACAAGGTACAGAATTGCTGTCCAGTGTAATGGGAAATAACATTGGGTTTTAACTGAAGGCTAACTTCACTGACTGTTACCTGGCATGACTCTTTAAAGTCTTCTTTGTGGCACAAGAGATGCTGTAAAAAGTAAATACTTTGGCTTTGTGGAAACTTGCATCAAGTTTCTGCAGATACCCGGTGTGGGAAATGTTTATCTGAGGCTGTGAATCCTGAAACCCAGCTCTGACTGGTGATAGGAGGAGTTTTAACATAAGAGAAAGTGTTAACCATCAGAGATGTTTCGATCGGTATTTCTCCACCAGTGGTATGAGTATCCTTAGGGGAGTGCTTGAGAGAAATCTGGGGGGTACATCAACACAACTGAAATTTGGAGAGAGCTGATTTTTTTGTTCTGTTTTAAGTTTTACATCGCTTTATTATTTTTGTAATTCTTACACCCAAAAATGTCATCACCTGCCCTGCTACAATTAAGTTGTTTAAACAAATGTGTTGCAATGGTAGAAAAAAATTGTCTGAAAACTGTAGGTACTGCGGCTACCTTTTTTTGAGGAAGGGGTAGTTTATTTTGGGGGGGGGGAAGGTTGGGAATCACTGGTTTAGCTCACAGGAACTGCAGGCGAGTCTCTGGGAGTGAGCTACCTTAGGACTGGAGAAAAGGAGGTTACAAGCTGGTACTGATTGGCTGAGAAGCAGTAGTAATCAGTCATTTGCCTTCTAGAACCACAATGGAATCAGGGCCCTGCACAATGCCCAGCAAGGGACAGTCCCTCGCCTGAGCAGGTCACAGTCTAGTTAGACAAATGGTGGGAAGGGAAAATGGGGCAGCAAGTTTCCTTATGGTCACCAATCACATCAGTGATAGAGTTTAGCCCATAACCCCGATCTCTCCAGGCTCAGTCCGAGGTGACACTAAACACTAAGCTACACTTCCTCATGCCTCTCCGCATCACTGAACAGTGATGAAGTGTGGAAAAGGCGCCTTGCTACAGGCCTCAGGCCCAGCAGGGAGGAGGTTTCCCACTGAGATGCTGAACTCCTGGGCTACTGTATGAGGGGTTACAGTTAGATGCGGCAGCCAGCACTAGAGGAGGTCACTGGGCAGGATGCTGTGGGGCCCCGAGCACCTTGAGTCCACCCATAGCAGGGCTCCGGGCAGTGTAGAGCCATGCGAGGCACCACTGAAATTTGACTGGGTTGTAGCAAGAGTTCAAACAGGTTAACTGACGAGCAAATGCGTATTGGTGCCAGTTACTGGTTACACTCCCCACTGTATCTGGCAGTGCCTGCTTGCCCCAGCAACGAATGTCAGTCAAGCTGCTGGGAGTGCCCACCTGCCAGCAGTCTTGGTTGCCACCCCCGGCAGACCCCATGAGAGAGCCCTGCCCCCAGAAGAGCCCACGTCTACTACTGATTTTGTTTGTCAGCTGATTTTAAAAAAACTGTAACTGATTAAATTGTAATCAGTTACTTAGTATTTTTAACCCTTTTTACTTCCTTAATCCCCACCTGCAACATTCTTTATGAAGGGGCCACCACTGATCCGTTCCCCACCCTCACAGGTGTCCTGCTACATCCGCAGTCTACTCCTGACCCTTTTTCAATGGACAAAGCCATGTCCAGGGCCGAGTCCCTGCCGGACAGGGACAGAGCGCCACAATACTGGAACTATCTTAGAGGCAGATAAATGGGCTCCCAACATTTCATGGATTTACCCTGGTGTTTATTTCCGTTTCTTCAGGAAAAATTGAAGGCCCATTTGAAGACTCTGAGGGAAGAGAGAGAAAAGCTGCTGGGAAGGAAAACGACAGCAGAGGGGAAAAACCAGGAGTATCTGGTAGGTGTCTGTGGTAATGAACTGGCAGGGGAGGGCTGTGTTCGGCGATAGACTCCTGTGTGGCCTGGTGAGGTTGGGCTTGTTTGTCTCTCTCCTGGATCATGGATTGCTGGGTTAGATCTATGTGTAGACAAGCCCTGAGGTTCCATGTCAGTGGATGAGTTAATCTCCAGCTCTTGTGGCTTTCCCAGAAATCTTCCCCAAGGGAACTGAATGCGCTGACTGCTCACTTAGTGCATTAATATGTTTGCTTCTTTTTCCTTCCTGGGTATCTGCTTTTTGGGTCTGAAATTCCAAGCGCCCATGAATAACACAACTTGCTGCCCATGACAGCCCTGGGGACATCCCTTTCAGAGGGAAACAGGGCCAAAGAAGATCCTGAGAGACACACCTCTGCCTAGTACCCAAAGGGCAGAGTCAAATAGCACGAATTTTAGGGTTTTCTAACAAGTTATCCCTGCTGTGTACTCCGCTCAACTTGAAAGGGTGCCGGGCTCTATCCATGTCCCTGACCAGCCCCTTTCCCTGTTTTCATACAGAAATGGACCCAAGCCGAGAGGCAGATGATTGTGGCTGAGTTTCAGCAGCTGCAACAGTTCCTGAAGGAACAAGAGCAACTCCTGCTGGCCCAGCTGCAGAAGCTGGATGAGGAGGCTAGGAGGCTCCAGACTGACACTGTTAGGAGACTCTCTGCACAGATTTCCCATCTCAGTGAGTGGATCGGTGAGCTGGAGGTGATGTGTCAGAAGCCAGCGAGTGAATTCCTGCAGGTGAGACTGAGAGAGAAATGTCCCAGCTCCCCACATAGGGAAGGGAGGCTCCTGAATTACATGTGCTGGGATCCAGCCATCCAATCTCGGTGTAACTCTGTGTGCAGTGCTGACTGTTGTGCTTTGCAGAGTTACAGGCACAGCGCTATTAGAGATGGCAAAGCCCCATTTGTTCAGGGGATCTTGGGGCCAGGGCAGGACCTCTCTTCCCATGTTTACAAAATCCCTTCCCTGCGGTCCCCTATATGTGTCCAATGAGGCTGAGATTCTTTTCTGTCTGTCTCCTCTAGGGCGTCAGAAACACCTTGACCAGGTAGGTGGTTCTCACTCCTCTCTCACTGCACAGCGTAGGGCTTGGAGCTAATGTTAGCACCACATCTCCCCAGGGCTCTACAGCCAGATGTTGGATACAAATGTCTCTGACTCATTTAATTCTGAGGGTCTCACCCTTGTACCACAGACTCTGGAATTCTCCATGTAGGGCACATTCTGACGTGAAATATTTCCTAGAGCTGTCTCCCTGGGAACTGTCTGCCTCAGGATTGTGGGACTGGAACATGGGCCTGTCACTGCTGGGCACTAGGCACATTCAACCCAGGGCAGCAGGGATCAAGAGTCTGTCCCATCCAAGGGCTGTTTGGAGACTGGTGTGGAAGGAGCTGGGGATGGGGGAGCTGGAGTCTGTGTTGTGCTTAAAAGAAGCACCCGGTATCTTTTTCAGGGAGATAAGGCAACACGCCACACTTATTGAACATATATAAATCGATCAATATTTGTCATATGCATAGGATACATTACACTCATGCGCACTCACACACACAAGCACAGTCTGTCTTGTTACCAAAAGTTGCTCCCCCTAACTGCACTGGCCAAGTGAGTTAGATGGGGGAGAGGTGGAGCCGGGTTTCTGCCGATCCGGATCGATGCTCCCATGTTGACAAGACGAAAACCCGGGGTCCCTCTGCAAGATGCCTCATTTATTCCTCTCATGCAGCCAATTAGTCATCACCTTGCCTTTCTTAATGCTGCTTCTAAGAGAGTCCTTCTAAGGGCAGGCACTTAGAGGCCTTGGGAGTCAAGCTGCATGTCCAGTCTTCTTAATGAGCTCACTTTACAGGTATTGTCTTGGATCTGGCTCCCAGACCTTCTCCACCCTTGTAATTGCTGCTGGAGGTGCTCACCTTTCATTCTCCATTCACACCTCATTCATTTCAACAGGACAATCAAGGAAAGGGGAGAGCTCAAAAGACATTTTTTTTTCTTAATACAAAGTTATAGGAGAAATGTTACAGAGATTCTATCAGAACACTTAACAAAGATATATCTAAAAGGACAAGATCTTAATACAAAGTTATATGAGTGATAATATTACAGGGATTTATCCACATCAGTCTAGTCCCTAGTGGGCAGATTGCTTCAGCCCTTCACCTGGGAACCTCTTGTCCCTAAGTTCCTGGAAGCCAAGGAGTGAGTTGGCTATGGAGACTCAATTCCCCTTTTGTCCCCCAGCTGGTCTCGCCAGGCCAGAGGTGAAGAACAGCAATGGGACCTTTCAGGGGAAGGCTGCGTGCCCATGGACTGTGTTGCCCCAGCTCTCAGGCTGGGAGAATTGAAGGAATTCTAACTCCAGACCTGTTAAAGCTGAGACTTACTAGCCAGAACTTCATCAGTAAATGAAATACAATCACGTGAAATTGTTTCTGTCCAGGTGTGAGACGGGGCAATTCCAGCTGCCAGAGGAGATTACCCCTGAACTAGAAGAACAAATCAGTGGTTTCTCCCAGAAAACAATTGCGCTGTCGGAGACCCTGAGGGAGTTCAAAGGTACCTAGAGATAATGGAGGAGGGGAAAGTGGTTCAAGTATCTGAGACTATTGAATCTGGCCTCTGACGCCAACCTTCCCCTGCCTCAATTCCCACATGGAGAATGATGGCCCCATGGCTCGGCTCTCCTTACAGACACTGAGTGAACAGACCCAACTGCTTGCAGATAGAGCCAGGGGTTTGCAAACTCTGAAGCTCCCATTCAGAGATCAAAATGGCTAAAGTTACTGTGATGGCCACGTGTTCCGCCATCACAGCTCCAGGTTATGATAGGAGGCAGTAAGTGAATGAAAAACCAAGTGGGAGGGAGTGGGGACAGTGTTATAGGAGAGCCTGGAATCTCACCTCTCCTATCCCTTCCCCCTCTAGACACTCTGCCCTCTGCACTGGAGAGATCAAGAGGAAAATGCCTGGGAGCTTTCAGACAGGGTGAGTTTGCAGGTGGAGATTCTTTAAATGATGAGAATTCCTGTGGAAACATCTTCATGGGATTGTCATTGAAGTTACCAACCAAACCCAGCAACCGCAGGGCACACAGCCCTAAATCTCATCTACTGATCAGTGAGGAGACCCAGGGGCACTGGATTGGGGAACTGTAGACACTTGGTGAAACACTGGTCTATGAGATATGATACTGAAGGGGTGAAGCTAACGCACACAACGGACAGCACCTGCAGGCTCAGATTTTACTGCTCAGTCAGTTTCAATATGGGGTTGGTTTCAAACCATAAATAGGCTGAGAGCTGACTGGCTTCCTCTGTATCGGTCTGTTCATGGCAAGAAACCGCTGGATCCCCCAAGAACTGTTCACTGTAGTGCAGGCCTGAGCAAAATACAGCCAGCCCAGGGGCCGGATCAACGCCACCAAGCCATCGAATCCAGCCCATGGATGCTGGTGGGGAGCCATGGGCTGGTCCTGTGCTTGCCACACCCCATCTGTAAGCTACTCACAAGCAGCTATTGGCCCAGAGGAGAGGGGGAAGGCTTCAGGCACTTTGTCCACCCCCAGGACAATCTCATTGGCCAGATTTTGGCCAGAAATGAAGTATCATGCCTCCTCCCCTCCAGCTCATAATTATTTACACTCGCACATGGCTCTGCAGCCTGTGGAAGGGTCAGGCAGGCTCCCTTCCTGCCTGAGAGAGGTGCTTGGCTGCTGGCCAGGAGTCACTCAGGTAAGTCTCCTGGCTAGAGCTTGCCTTTGGCACTGCAACTTCTCCTTTCCCCTCCTAATCTCTGCCCTCCACTCCACGTACCCAAACTCTGTCCTCCTCCTGCACTTATATATGCAAGAGCACTCAGTGGTGAGAAACCCACAGCCCCTTATTTGTCCACTCAGCTACTTCTGTAAAGTTACTTGAAATATTTGATGAATAGTTGGCTAATCCAGTGCCCCAGGTCACACTTGCCTCTTTTACCCAAAATCCCTCCCAGACCCTTCTCTCCCTTCTGCATTCCAACCCCTTACCCCAAGCTCCCTTCTGCACCCAACGCCCATCCCAGAATTAATGCATTTCCTCCATTAGTGTCATGGAAGAGTGCAACTCAATCACTTTCCCAAAATCTTGGCGTGCCTCCGCCCCGCCCCCATCAAAATGAATTGCCCACCCCTGGTCTAGTGGCTACGGCTCAGTGAAAGCCAATAACTCAAAGTTGAAGCCAGACAATTTCAGGATAGAAAAGAGGCACAACTGTTTGATAGGCAAGAGGATTAGCTGTTGAAACAAACGGACAAAGAACTGATGGATTCTCCATCTCTTGATGTCTTCAAATCAATACTGGGCAACTTTCTAGGAAACAGAGCTTTGTGTGTGGGTAACTGGACTAAGTGCAGTGGCTTGTGCCACGGAGGGGGTCAGACTGCAGGGCTAAAGAGATCTTCTGACCCCACGAATTTTAAAATCTCATCCTGCAAACACTCAGCACACGTGTTTAATTATATGATCTGAATGGTATTAACTTCATTTAATCTTGGTTCTGGGTCAGCTGAGAGAACCATAATTTGTGCTGCGAATCGATGAATGAAGATTAAGAGTTTTCAATACAGCAGCCTAAATTTAACCTATGTCCATGTTCAGGTGGGTGAATATATGGTTTATCAGAAACACTGGGTGCTGAGAACTGAATCCCACTGTTACAGGTGCAGTAATGTTGAAACTGAAGCCAGGTACTGAGAGAAATTAATATGGATTTGGGATCTAACTTGAAGGTGCTGTTTATGGAATATCTAGACTCAAACTTTTGCCCATAGTGGCAGAGTCTATAACACGCATCACTAGGAACAGTGTCTGGGCAGAATGGGGGTGTGGAAGGGATTAAAGCCCCTTCTGAAATGTCTCCAATTGCTCTTGTCCCCTTGCCAGGCTGCAGAACACCCATGTCTGTCCCCAGCTCAGCCCCTGGCCTGCAGAGCCAGGGACAGGAAATGGCTGTGGCGGAGCCGGTGAGCTTCGAGGAGGTGGCTGTGTATTTCTCTGAGAAGGAATGGGCCCTGCTGGACCCAGGCCAGAGAGCCCTCTACTGGGATGTGATGCAGGAGAATTATGAGTCTGTGAGCTGGCTGGGTAAGGATTCCTGTCCCCTCGGGTATCAGAAGTTGGGTTGGGTTTGGTTGAGGCCCCACAATGTCCTCTGCCCCCCAGTGTCAGGAGTATCAGCCCCAGTAATCCTGGCTCCTGTGAGAGAGACTGTCCCCTCCACGCCTCCTCCCAGGGGAAGCAGGTTCAAGAACATAACAAAGGGTCTGCTCTTCTCACAGCCAAGGTCTTAATGTGCTTCCCCATTATCTTGCTCATGTTGTGCCTTGGCTGGAGGTGTCAGTGGAAGGGGCCAGCCAAGATCAGCAGGTGGGTCTGGGTCTGGCTGCTGTTAGTGTCTGTGGGGTACCCTTGTGCTACATTGACAGAGTGTGTGTCTTGTTCATGTTCCATGGCTCAGGTTGTTGCTGTAGAAAGACACAGGCTCCGTTCAGGGGCTCAGGCTTTCAATCAGGTTTATTGTCGGAGGAGCAGGATGCTAGTGTCCCAGCTCCCCGAGCACAGGTACAATGAGATGTGTCCTATGCCAACAAGGGTACCAGCCCAGTCATTAACCCCTCCATACCTCATACAGTTGGGTGCCTCTCAATATGAGGAAGCTGAAATGGGAGGCTCAGAGTGATGGGTGGGAGCTGAGTCGGCAGGGGGCTGACATTAAGCTCCAGCGAGCCAGGTGATAAAGGCACAGAGGCAGGCGACAGCAGCCTTTATCTCCTGGAGGATGTGTTGTCAGCAACGTTATATCCTGGGCAAGCATGCTGGAGTCCACTCAGTCCTGCCAACCATTGTCCAGGAGATCAGTGACTTTGGTGTCACCAGCCAAGACCAGCCTCGGAGCACCCAAGGGACATCCACCCCCCTGTGCCCCAAGAGGAGTTCAGGCTGGAGCTCTCCACCCTCGAACCATGGGGGTAGATGTGATGGCAGAGCCCAGCTTTCAGGAGTTGAGGAGATCTCTGCAGCTCTCAGATTTCAGAGGAGATGTCTCACCATCAGCAGCTGGCTGTGCTCCCTCTATCAGAAAACTGGACGGCAGGGGAGGCAGACGAATCCCCCGGGGCCACTTTCATAGTCTTGTGGTCTAATCTTGACTTGCCCCTTTTCTTTCTGCCACTGCCCATTTGTTCCTCATGTCTTTCCCTTTTCTTAGCAACCCCTCTAGCCGCTTCTCCTGTGTGGGGCGCTAGAGGGAGCCCGGGGAACGCAGGGAGCCCAGGGCCTGCTGGTGAGTTCCCAGCAAGCTGCTGCTGAAATCCCTGCTGCTCTGTGGGGCACAGAGAGAAGCCTGGGGGGTTGTTGGGTTCTCTGCCACTGAGGCTCCTGCTAGTGGGAGCAGCCATTGCTGAGGGCAGCCCTGGAACCCTGGTGGGCTGCTGTTGCAGTCGCTGCTTTTCCAGGTAGCCCCTCCTGTGCTGGGCTGCTCTGCTGCTGCTGTTCCGTCAGCGCTGTCTTCTTTCTGGCCAGCGTTCCCCCTAAGGCAGCGCTTCCCAATCTCTCTCACACCGGGAACCACCAAACCCAGTCACAAACTGGTAACGTTGTAATGGCATGTTCATTATGCAAGTAATGAATATGCATAGTTACCACTCCCGCACAGATCAGAGTTCGCAGATATCGACATTAAAAGAAATCATAGGAAAAAAAATCCCTTTTGGCTGCTGCGTGAGGCAGCCCCTCCCCTGGGGCAACTGGTGCCTGCAGGTGGAGGAGTACAAGAGGGGTACCCACAGCAGTGGGGGCACTTGGAGCACCCTGTTTTGAAACTTTAGATATTTTGTTGGGGCACAGGAGCAAGTGTCCCCAAGTGCTACCAGCAATAACCTCTGCCCTCCCCCCTCCTGCCCCTTGGGGTGAGAGAGCTGCCATTGCATCTGTCCCTCTTCTTTTCAAGTGCTGCCCTGTATCTCTCCTCCCTTCCCCAGCCAAACTGCTCTTGCTCCCCCAGTCCCCCTCCTGCCCCCACCTCTCACATCCCTGTTCCCCCTCAGCTGACTTATCAGCCCGTTCCTATTCGTCCCCACATGGCTAGCTTCCCCCCCACCCTGCACACTTTGAGAGCTGTTGGCAGCTTCCCTGGGCCTGGGCAGGGATTGCAACCCTTCCAGTGGGATCATCTTGTGGATAAACTCTGCCCCTGCAGCACTGGGCCCCTTTTCCTTGAGGGACAGGAGTGGGATGTCTCTGACCTGTCCCCAAGCGCTGCCTGCCCTGGGGCAGGGGCTGGGCTGGGCTGGGCTGGGCTGGGGCGGGGCACTGCCCTGGAAGCAGCTCCCAGGGCACAGCTTTCTAAATACCATTGGCCCAGTGGGAGATTTCCCCTTCCTGGCTGTAGCCTGAGCTGGGGGGGCCCAGCAGCCCCAGCACCCCCTCTCTCTCCCTTCAGGGCTCAGGGATCTGGCCTTTGTCTGGCCCAGGGTCTCAGCAAGCAGAGGCTGAGTGTCATTTCCTGCTTCCCAGCCGGAGTCAAAGATCACTTTCTCCTGCTCCTAGGTCCTGTTGAGCAACAGGTTCCTGCTGGCTGCTGCTGAGTCCTAGTGCAACACCAGCCCCTATGCTCAGGCAGTGTGTCATGGCCCAGCAGTTCACGACCCACCACTGGTCCATGGACTAGCAGTTGGGAACCACTGTGCTAAGGTGCCTGCCTGTGCAGCTGCACATGAGGAAGTGAATGTCACAGAGCCTGTTAACAACATGCCTCTTGGACCCTACAGAGGAGGTGGAAGATGGTCATGTGCTGGGGAAATAGGAAGTGGGTGGGGTAGCTTGGGAGAATAGGGGGAGGTGTGGCAGGATCAGTGGGATGAGGTGGGGGTGGGCTGGTGCTGGGATGCAGCTGATGGTGTTTGCTAGAGCCTGGACACTCTCCTATGCTCAGACTGGGCGGGGGGGAGCAGGCTGCATCAGGGGTTGGGGTGCCAAAAGTGAGGTCAGTCCAAGCTCAGCTTCTCTTGTTGTTGAGGTAACCCTGAGGCTGCGGTGAGGAGCTGGTGTTAATTCCATCCTAACTTTGTTGATGTTATTCCTGGCATGGCTCACACCTTGTAATTATGTGATGGGGAGGAGAAATGCGGCACCCCCACTATGTTCCACTGCTAGAATTATAGAGCAAACCCCACGCTCTGATTTCTCTGCAGTTCTAGGACAACGAGTGCGTCACCTCCTATCAGCAGGGACAGAGGAAGCACTTGAATTTGGCCAAGGTGAGTTTCAGCTGACAGCTGCTAGACATGTGGCGGGAGAGGTTCGTTTGATGGGAGGGAGACAGATCCAGAGCAGAGAGGTGCAGAGAGCTGAGGGGTTCTACCTGATTAGAACTCAGGATCTGACTTGTATTGGTGGTTTTTTAATTGTAAAGCCTTTAGGCTGCCTTTGTGGAGACGTGTCTTCCTAGTGTCCTGGGGCGGGTGAATATTTTTAAAAATGCAGAGGAGGTTGCAATGAAGCCATAACCAGCTGAGGATCAGGATTTAAGCTGCCGGCAAGTCCACCCAGTGAACAAACCGAATAAACATCCTCAGGGCACAGAGAACCCGCAGCAGCAGTGTGCACACAGCTGCCTCTGACAGGAGAAGCCACACACAGCCCAGTGGCTCTGCCTGGCTCATGAGAATGCCCAGGGCAAGGACGTCCCAGAACGTCTGGTAGAGCTGTATGAATCAGCCATTGGTGCCTGCAGACGGGCTGTGTGTGATACACAAGAGAGAGGAAACTCTAGGCGGTCTCAGGCCCCCATGCTGACCACCAGGCCTGCATCCCGCAGGGCCGCTCAGAGATTGGTCAGTTTGGAGAAAAACAGTTGGTGGAGAAAACTCTCGCCCTTTATCTCACCTGCCCTGCAGCCATAAGAGCAGTGCTGCCCCTTTCTAGGAGACACATGATTTTTTCCCTCTTCCTCTTCTCCAAAGCACACAAGAAGCAGCAACACATCCCTTCAGGGGCTTTGATCCATCACTAAACAAAAGCTCATGGGCTCAGTGTTCACCCATGAGCCAGAGTTCTTCCCATTTCCCCCAGCATTCACTGAGCAGGCAGACACAATCAGGATTGGGAGCCACGTATCTTTCAACCTCCGTGACTTGATTAGGCAACAAGGCAGCCAGGTCAGGGCCATATGCACTTAGCCACTGTTGCAGCTGGGCTTAAAAACTGGCCTGGCTTCCGCAGGCAGGCAGGGCAGGTCACAGGCAGCCTGTTCCACTCCATAAGTAGCAGGAGCGCTGGGCAGGTGTAGCTGCAGGGCCTTATTGCTGACCCTGGTCCCCTGGGGTAGTCTCAGCACGACAGAGTGACAGCACAGCTCCTCCCCTTCTCTGAGCCATGGGAAAGCTGCACCTCTACCCTTGCCAGGTGAGCCAACCTCCCAAAAGGACTCCGCATAGGTATCACCCTCTACAGGGTATTCTTACAATACCAGCAAGCCGGCCTGAGCTGCTTACGTAGGGAGGGTGTCACTGTTAGGGTTGCAATCAAATACACACACCCACATTGCAATGTTCTTGCATAAGGTTTGAGCCAATGATGGAATAAACCACTGGTTAGGTAAGTGTCTGGTTGCTTCTTAAAGATTGGCCAGTTCTCTGTCCTGTGGTTAGAATGATTTCAATAGGGTATGTCCGTAGACCAGCCATCAGAGCTGGGAAAAGGCCAACTAGAGTTGTTTCACTAGCCTTTTATAGCTCTCCGGCATGTGGATGGCAGGGTTCCCTCTCTTTTTTCCATCCAAGTGTGGAATGCATGTTGTTGTGAACTGACACGGGCTCTTGTGTGCCACCAGAACAAACAAAAACCCTTTTCGATTTAGTATCTAATTTTTTTTTAAAGTGACCACATGGATAATTCAGTGAGGACAGGCTAGTTCATTCACTACTTATTACTCAAAAAGTTAAATGCAAGTGTAAGAGAAATAAAAAGCATAGACCAGTCAGATCATTAACATCCACACTTGGAAAGAATAAAATGATAGAGACCCTACATGTGCATTACCGGTAGTGCTAAGCAGTAACGGCGACAATAATAGTGATGTGCTACAAGCTGAGTGTGAAATAGTGTGTATCTCTGGGAGATAGTTGTTTACTTTACAACCATGTGTGTGACACAGACTGTGTGTGTAAGAGAAGGACAGAGATTGCTTGTGTGCTGGCTGCTACTGGGGAAGTTTCTGGGAAGCCCCATGTACTGTCTCTTTAAGACAGTGCAAGCTGTCCTGCTTTGTCCCTAAGCCCTATTGTCTCCCCCTCCCCTGCTCGGCACAGAGGGGGTGCACAAGGAGGGGAAGGAGAATTGTGTGTGCGCCCATCTCTGTGTGTCACAGAGTGTGTGAGTGAGACACAGAGACTATATCTATGCTGCACCCTTCTTCCACAAAAGCTTATGCAAATGAAGCACAGAGTAGCATATTGCCATGCTGCATTTGCATAATTAATTAGCAGCTGTTTTTATTCCAAAAGGAGCTGTGTAGATGGCTCCTTTTTGCACAAAAACCTCCTCTTGCACAAGAGCCGTTCTTCCTGAAAAAACGGGGATGGAGAGTTTGTGTGCGAGACAGACTGTGAGCTGGCTGCTGAGATCTCTCACAAGCAGAGCACTGCTTCTAAGAGAGTCAGGCTGTCACCATTCACATCCTGAAGCAGCCAGACTGTCCCCCCTCTGCCATGCTCTATGGAGTTTGGGTACAGCCTCTGGGGACACCCTGAGATAGCACTCCCCTCCCCCCACTCTGTGCAGTTAGGAGATTCCCTCCTGGGAGCAGGTGCAGGATAGTGCTGGGCAGGATGTGATTTTTCTCCTTGGCAGCCACACATGTGCACAGCTCACAGGGAGCACAGGTTGAAGGGACTCATTGTTCCAAGCAAAGCCCCCAGCACTGTGAGTAGAAACGCACAGGGACAGGATGGAGTTCAGTGTCACATGCCCGTGCCTGCTCTGATGAGCCATGGTGGCATTTCCCTCTGTCTCCCTGGAAAGTCCATGGGAAGGTCTGTCCCTGGGGATGAGCTTTCCATGGCCTGCATGTTTTCTGGATGGACCGTCCCTCTGAATGCTCCGTTCACAGTGCGCTAGCTGGATGGAAATGACATTTTAGATATTTCCACAGTAGTACCTATATTTGAAAGATGGGCTAATGGTCATTATTCATAACTTGAGGTTCAACAATGATGTCCACGTGCAGACAGTGATAATCACAATCATCGCATCAGAACGTTCCCATTGGCATTGTACATGGCACAATTACAACAAAACTTGTGGTAGCACTATGACCTACATCGTCATTTTAATCCTATAAAATCACAGGGGGCTCTTCCCAGCACTCAATGATTGTCCAAGAAGTGGTCCGGCTGACCGTGTGAGGAAGGCGCCCATGAGGTGGCAAAAATGTGAATGGTTGATTCTGTGCAGCCCAGGGAGACAACAAATGGGAGGCCAGGCTGGTCAGGAGGAAGGCTGGAATCCATACAAAGAGGCTACTGGTGGTAGTGGTTGTGGCAGAGTAGAACCAAGGTTGCAGAAGGGGAGCTGAGCTGCAGAAACAAAGCAGCTTTTGCTCCAAGACACCCTCCCTGCAAGAAGCGCAGCCAGACACCACCATGGCCAGCTATGGAAGTAGTAGCTATTATGGGCAGTGTCAGGGCCCACCCAACCACAGGTGGAGTCAGGAGTGTGGCACACAGGCAGGGTCTGAAGCAGCCAGCAAAGGATTTCCCTCACTGTTCAGGTAACTTATTCTGCTTCTGCCTGGTTCAAGTAGAGCATCCAATCCAATGAGCAGGAGCTTTGTGGACAGAGCCCTTGCAGAGCCACAGCTGGGGAGCTGCTGGGTCCTTTCCAAGTCCTAGTGACCTGCCATGTGGCCACTGTAGTCTGAGCCCTGACTGTGTCTCTTAAGCAGCATGTTCCTGACCTACCCTGGAGTGGGTGAGAGGATGAAACAGGCCATGAGGGAGACTTAGTTGTACACTGGAACTGTGGATCTCAACTTTTTTAGACCATGGCCCACATTGCTCAATGCAGATTTTCCGTGGACCTCAAGCCAACCACCTGTGGTGACAGAATAGGTGTAGAGAGCATAGTTTGGGTGAGAGGTGTGCTGGGAGTAGGGGTCTGGGGATAGGAATGCAGAATCTGAGGGGGGGTCTCCATTCTTCCCACAACTCCTAAGCACCGCAACCCCTACCCCACTGCTTCCATATGCCCTCAAGAGTGGAGAAGAGCACTCAGCTCCCCCAGGGAATAAGCTAGGCCATTCATCAGGCAGGAGGTAATGCACTCTTTCTGCAGAGGAGTCTGTCCTGGGATCTTGTAACATCCAGTCTCCGCAAGGTGGGTGAGTGAGTCAGATCCTGGGTCTAGAAGTATAATGGCACAGACTTTAATGAAGAAAATCAGCACTTGGTTAATTGCTCCCCAAGCAGGATTTCCAGTGTCCAAAGCTCATGCGATCTCCTGGGTGGAGCAAGAGGAAGAGATGTGGATCCCAGATCTCCAGGGCTGTGAGGAAGGGGAGATCATCAGTGACACCCACACAGGTGAGCAATCAGCTAAGCTGACTCAGGTGTCATTTGTGCACTTTCATCAAGTCTCACTGAGCTTTCAGCTTGTCTTCAATTCCAGTCAGAGTGGAGGGCAAAGGTTGGTCTGTCTCCTTTGGGAAAGGACTCTGTGGAAGGAGGATGGGCTCAACTCATGATTATTGAACTTTCAAGGATTCTGTATTTCCTGTTCAGAGTTTTCTTTTCAGCTCAATACAGGGAATGACTCCTGTCTGGTTTCTGTCTCTGTCCAAGCAGGTGATGGGATGCTGAGTGAGAAGAATGAGGAGAGTCTTCAGCAGGAAGCACAGGAGCAAATCACTCCACATGGACTGTTACTGGGAGGATCTGAAGGGCATGTTTCCCAGATATGTGAGCAGGGAGAGACCTGTAAGAGCCAACGTAGCCCAGATAGGCACCAGGGAAACCATTCAGAGAAGGAACAGGGTGAATCCAGTCACAGGAGCGGAGGAGTGAAAGGAAACATAGAAACCATTCAACAGAAAATCCCCCTTGACCAAGCACACTCCTCGTACAATGACTGTGCTACTCTTATTGAACATCAGAGAATCCACACAATGGGACAAACCTTTTATTGCTCTGACTGTGGGAAAAGCTTTAGCAGGCGTTCAAATCTTTCTAGACATCAGAAAATCCACACAGCAGAGCCACGTTTGAACTCTGCTGATTGTGGGAAAAGCTTCAGTGAGAGCTCAGACCTTGTTAGACACAGGAGAATCCACACAGAGGAGAAGCCTTTCATCTGCTCTGACTGTGGGGAAAGCTTCAGATGGAAATCTCATCTTAATCTGCATAGGAGAATCCACACAGGGGAGAAATCCTTCATCTGCTCTGACTGTGGGAAAAGCTTCGGTTGGAATTCACATCTTAATCTCCATAGGAGAATCCACACAGGAGAAAAACCCTACAGTTGCTCTGACTGTGGGAAAAGCTTCCGTGGACGCACGCATCTTCTTAATCATATGACAATTCACACAGGAGAGAAACCTTTCAGCTGCTCTGATTGTGGGAAGAGCTACTGTAGGCGCTCATATCTCGTTATACATAAAAGAATCCACACAGGGGAGAAACCTTTCAGCTGTACTGACTGCGGGAAAAGCTTCAGTACTAGCTCATATCTTGTTATACATAAGAGAATCCACACTGGAGAGAAACCTTTCAACTGCTCTAACTGTGGGGAAAGCTTCAGTAATAGCTCACATCTTGTTAGACATAGCAAAATCCACACAGGGGAGAAACCCTGATTGTTCTGTGCGGGGGAAAGTTTCAGAGAGAGAGATGAGGCCTTGTTAAAGATTGGAGAATTAACACGGGAAAAACTCTTTTCCTGTTGGAAAATCTTGATTTGGCACTCACATTTTAACAGTCATGATACAATCCACACAGGAGCAGCATAGAACACTAGAACTGGAAGGGACCTTGAGACATCATCACCTTTTCCCCTGCCTTCAGAGGAGGCCCAAGCACCATCTATCATCCCTGATAGATACCTCCAATGATGGAGATTGCAGAACCGCTGCAGACAATTTATTCCAGTATTTAATCACCCTGATACTTAGGAAGCTTTTTCTAATGTCCATCCTAAACCTCCCTTGCAGCAATTTAAGCCCATTGCTGCTTCTATCATCAGAGGTTGAAGGAGAACAATTTTTTCCCTCCTCTTTATAACATCTAAGTACGTAAAAGACTGTCACCAAGGACTGGACTAACAGGATAGTTTATTACGTGATGAGCTTTCGTGGGCCAGACCCACTTCCTCAGATCAAATTGTGGAAGAAAATTGGCATGACCATATATACCAAAGGGATACAATTTTTTTAAAAAAGTGAACATATAAAATTGACAAATCAGATTTTAGAACAGGGAGGGTGGGGGGTTGGAGGTTAGTGTTTGAGATAATTATATTAGGGGTGACAATTGGGGAAGCTGGTAATGGGTAAGATAATTAGCATCTTTGTTAAGGCCCATTTGTAAAGTGTCAAATTTAAGCACGAATGACAGTTCTGAGCCTCAGACCACAACCCCAAGAGTCCCTATGGCCACAATAGGGCTTGAACCTATGACTTTGGCAGTATTAGCTTTCATGGCTCCTTCCCCACTCTGGCATGATAAATGCAGAAGTGGGGGCCAGCAAGTGTACTCCAAAGCCTTATCTACCAGGCTTTGGTATAAAACTTCCCCCAAAATCCTAAAAACCTAGATCTTGGGAATAAAACTTCTGCTGCCACCACCTAAATACTGATAAAGAAATCAGGGGAAAGATCATTTAGGAAATTTCACCCCTATTTTAAAAATCAGGACACACAAGTAACCAGTGTCAGGTTAATAAAAAGAAAAGAGAAGACTTTTATTATTACAACAATATTCCTGTTGCAAGCATAATGACTAGATGGGAAGGTAACAAAATATACTCATGGGCTGTGTCTACACTGGCATGAATTTCCGGAAATGCTTAAAACAGAATAGTTTTCGTTATAAGTATTTCCGGAAAAGAGAGCGTCTACATTGGCAGGCTGCTTTTCCAGAAAAGCCCTTTTTCCGGAAAAGCATCTGTGGCCAATGTAGACGCGCTTTTCCGGAAAAGAGCCCCGATCGTCATTTTCGCAATTGGGGCTTTTTTCCGGAAAAGATTACTGTGCTGTCTACACTGGCCCTTTTCCGGAACAGTGTTCCGGAATAAGGACTTATGCCCGAGCGGGAGCAGTGTAGCTTTTCCAGAATAGGGGCTGATTTTGTACAGTAGAGTGTCGTTGCTTTTCCGGAAATTCAAGGGCCAGTGTAGACAGCTCGCAGCTTATTCCAGAAAAGCGGCTGATTTTCTGGAATAAGTGGCCCAGTGTAGACACAGCCATGGAGAAACTCCATGGGCTTAGAACTTAGTTACAAAGAAAAGCCAAACCATCTTTTAAACAGTGCCAGACATCAGATCCCATACCCAACCCTTAAAACAATAAAGCCTAACAAAACTACCTAAACTTTACTCTACTTACAGAAAATGAAGAATCGTGTCTTGGAGAGAGAGAGAGAGACATGCTTGTCCCTCTCTGTAGCTGCAGAGAACACACCCAGAGAGACAAAAGGGAGAAAGGAAAAAACCCAAATTCCTTTGTCCCAGTTTGAAAGACCATTCCTACTGGTCACTCCACCTGGCTAGGTGTAGTTAACCCTTTAATCCCCAGGCTGCTGGCTAACCCTCATAATCGTGACATTAGCAACACACTCTGACCAACTGACCTAACCAACCACAGGAATAGGGCTCATAAGCAGCCCTTTCAGAAAGGAGCCTTGGACAGCTTTGTTGTGGGTGGTGGAACAAGGTGTGTGGAGCAGGAGAGCTCTTTTTGGGGTGGGGAAACTAGCTCAAGTGTCAGAGTGTTTATATAGCATAGAAGAGACAGTGGGATCAATACTCACCTTCTCCAGTGATGAGGCGTCTGTATTTCTCTTGGCACAGCCAGCCAGGGGTCTAAAGGCCTCCAATGGCCCCTCCCTCCTCCTACTTGCTCTCCCAAGAAGCCAGCCCTTTTGGGGCAGAAAGCCTCTGGGCCCCAGCCTCCCTTTGCCTGGCCATGGTAGAAGTTGTGGAGACAGAGCTGCTGCTCCAAGAAGAGCTCCTTCCCCCTACCCTGGCTAAGGCAGGGCAAGGGAAGAGGGGTTGGGCTGGCTAGCTCCTGGATGGGGTAGCAGGGCAGACAAGGCCTTTCTCAGAAGCACAGCTGGGTTCTCCACAGAGGAGCCAAATGGGCTCAGCCTTAGGAGCAAAGGATTGTCCAGTGGGGGGCAACCACACTGAGGAGGGGGCAGGAGCATATAACCTAGAGGGAAAGGCTGAAGGATTTGGGCTTGTTTAGTCTGGAGCAGAGCAGAGTGGGGGGAGGAGGGGGATTTGAGACCTGCCTTCAACTCCCTGAAGGGGGGTTCCAAAGAGGGTGGAGAGAGGATGCTCTCAATGGTGACAGATGGTAGAACAAGGAACAATGGTCTCAAGTTTCAGTGGGGGAGGTCCAGGTTGAAGATTAGGAAAAGTTATTTCCCTAGGAGAGTGGGGGAGCACTGGGATCGGTTCCCAGGGAGGGGGTGGAATCACCATCCATAGAGAGTTTTAAATCCCATCTTGACAAACCCCTGGGTGGGACAATTGAGTTGAGGTTAGTTCTGCTTTGGGATGGGGTTGGACTCAATGACTATGTCTACACTGCACTGTAACATTGAAAGAAGATACGCAACATGTGCTATTCAAATTGTGTAGCTTTTTCAAGTTTATTTCAGAATAGGCTATTTCGAAATAAATTTAGAAATAAACTTCTGTTTCAAGACATCTCTTACCCCTTGTGGAACAAAGGTTACTGGGATGCTGAAATACCACATCTCTTATTTTGAAAAATATTTCAAAATAGCAGGTGGTTTGTGAAGACACAGGGCAGCTAGTTGAGGATACCTCTGGTAACCCAAAATAACTTTTATAGGTAGACATAGCCAATGACTCCAGAGGTTCCGTCCAGCCCTACAATTCTAAAGGCTTCTGCCAAAGGCTGGAAATGATTCAGGCACTATTAGATCTTCAGTTTAAGGCTCTCCCAACTGAGCTACTTCAGCAGTTGTTGGTTAGCCTCTGGGACCACCACTTCTCTGTAAGGGATGTACAAGAGAGAAGCTGTTGCCAGGGGCCATGTAGGGCAAGATGAGCTTTGCCTGCATCCCTCTGCCTGACTCACTATTTTGCCACATTCCTTACTCCCTTCCTGAGCTGACCCAGTGGCGGAAAGGATAGAGGCTGCTGATGGTGGGGATGAAAATGGGTAATGGTGGTGAGAGGGTCAAGGGTCCCACCCTCTCTGTGCCACTTGGCCTTGGATCCTGGCCACCCAGCATTCACTCTGATGAGGCCATAATAAGCAAAGAGGGGATTTCCACTGATTCCTTTGTGTGGACTTGAATCCCAGCTCCCCGGGGGGCCCACTGCAAAGGGAAAGCCCTACAAAGCTTGAAAAAATCACAGCTGCAGCTGAAGTTTGAATTCTCAACCTCAGCATATCACCTATGAGTACTGTCTTATAGGTACTGTGTACTGACCCATTGCATCACTGGAGCAGCTGTTTAATTGGGTTTGTCAAAGTCCCTAGAGTGAGAAAGTTAAGATGCACCAAGTAGAATTGGGCAAGAGGGGACAGGATTGCCAAGGATTTGCAACAAATCAACATCTCACCCCCAGGTACCACTGGTGGTGTGTCTAGACTGCCCCCAGCTTTGAAAAGAAGATATGCAAATTTGGTGTGAATTTGTATATCTCCTACCAATTGCTTTTTTTAAAAAAAAAAACAATATAGAGAGGGTTTTTCAAAAAAGGAGAAATACCAATCTTGCACAGAAAAAAAAAAGGCCACAGCCATACTGCTTGTCTTTGCACAAAAAACCCTAGTGTAAAAATGGATTGGAGGAGATTATGCAAATGAAGGATGAGGAAATGCTAATCTGAGCTTCATTTGCATTGCCTCTTCTGGAAATACAGGCTACGTCTACACTGGCATGATTTTCCTAAAATGCTTTTAATGGAAAAGTTTTCCGTTAAAAGCATTTTCGGAAAAGCACGTCTAGATTGGCAGGATGCTTTTCCACAAAAGCACTTTTTGCGGAAAAGCGTCCGTGGCCAATCTAGACACGGCTTTCCGCAAAAAAGCCTCGATTGCCATTTTCGCGATCGGGGCTTTTTTGCGGAAAACACTACTGTGCTGTTTACACTGGCCCTTTTGCGCAAAAGTCTTTCGGAAAAAGACTTTTGCCCAAACGGGAGCAGCATAGTATTTCCGGAAAAGCACTGTCGATCTTATATGAGATCGTCAGTGCTTTTCCGGAAATTCAAGCGGCCAGTGTAGACAGCTGGCAAGTTTTTCCGCAAAATCATCTGATTTTGTGGAAAAACTTGCCAATCTAGACACAGCCGTAGTGTAGACATAGCCTCAGGGTGCGTCTACAATGCATGGAGGATCAAAATAAGATGCAATTTGAACTATGCAAATTGTCTTTTTGACCTTATTTCAAAATAGCTTTGGCGTGTACCCAGTGCCAAATTTAGAGCTATCCTGCTATTTGTATCCAGGACAACAACCGTTACAGGCCCCACACGAGGGTTCTGGTTTGATGCTGAATTTTCAGCCTTCTGCTCCTGGGGCTCTCTGTTAAAAGTGAGATGAGGCGGGGTGGGATCCGTCTAATAATGCCCCCTAAGGGTGCGATTATATTTCAAAATAGATTATTTGAAATGTGGTTCATCTCACCATGCCAATTTTCTAAATAAAACACTGTTTTGAGACATCCCTTAGCCAGGATGCCAGGATGCTGAAATAGCTTGCCCATTATTTTAAAAAATATTTGAAATAATGGGCAGCTTAATAAAATGCAGGGTAGCTATTTTAGGATCCCTCTAGTATTCTGAAATAGCTGAACAGGTAGACTTACCTTAATGGAGTGCCTGAAGGCCCAAGGAAACCCAGGCTGAAGAGAATTGCAGGGAGCGCCCCACCTCCCAGGGATGTTAACTGAACAGTTGAGCATCTTCAATACCCAGGTTCTAAACTCTCACACCTGGCTCCCAATCTGGACTACCCTGCCATCCATGTTGCTGTAGGTGCCGGTGTCTCACTACATGGTGAAATCAGACCAGAGACAGACACTGTCAGTAAAGTCTCCTCTCGAAAATGCTCCTCCAGATGCTGGGCCTTCCCTCACCCCACCAGAGCTGTGTGCTGCTGCTGTGTGACTGCTCCATGTGCATCTTCCCACTGCAGAGAGCGCTCCGAGCCTGGCTGTGACTAGCCAGCCCATGTCTGGGCTCCCAGGGGGTGTTTGGGTTTATTACCAGCACTGAGCTTTGTACAACAGCCCAGGGAACATTATGAAAATCCAAAACCCTCCTGCTCTGGGTGTCCCTGGCCAGCCGAGTAGCACAAAGCTTCCAGCAGTGTTGACTTTGAGTACCCTAACAGCTCAGATGAGGTAGCCAAGTGCTTATAGTAATGGGCTGCTAATCTATTGTGCTATGCACACATGGGTTCAAATCCTATTCTCACAGGGTGCTTACAACCCTCTGTCTTGCTTCTCATAGAGTTCTCTTCAGTTCAGTGCCAGCCCCTTCTGTAACCCTGCCTGTCCCTGCCCCATCCCACTGCAGCCTGGGGAAAGGGGAAATCTCCACAGAGACACTCCGAGATGTGACCCTCAAACCTGTCTGCCCTCAAGAGGAAACCTCACAGAGGAGAGTCCAAGCAGCCAGGCCATGGGGGTCTGTGAGATTGCCCCTGCCACACCTGGCTGTTGCCATGGTCCCTCTGTGAAGTCACTGCCCCTACCAATGATCTGAGGTGCTGCAAAAGGTCCTTGTGATGTCACTGCTGCCTGCCAGGGCTCATGTCCTGCCCCTGATCAGACCCTTGGCATGTTTGAGCTGCTCCCTGTGTCTCCCCCACTCGCTCAGGGCTGGTTCTGGGGCTCAAGCAGGGAACAGCAGAGGGTGCCACCTGCAGACTTTACGGCCAGAGGAGATGGATCATTTTATCTGCCATACTTCCGGCCTTTTTACCTACTCCCCCTGCTCCATGTAGCAGCAGACCCCTGCATGGCACAGCAGTGAATTTTGCATCAACACACTCCAGAAAGGCATCTGACCTTCACTGCCAGGCCCCCAGAGGTGATGAAGGCCCCACGCCCCTTGGCAGTGGGGAGGGATTGATACAGCAACAGGAAAGGAAGTGACCCCAGGGCCACACTTGTGGGTCTGTATCACACACACATGCACAACAACCCTGCGCTCAGACTGAACAAGCACTTTCTTTCAGCGATTTCCTTACACAGACAGGTTTGGCTGCACACAGGGCTTGGTACTGACAGTATGAATGTGGGGAGAGATGAACTATAATTATAAAGTTATAACAACTTTATTGATTATTGTGCACAGGCCCCTGGTTTGCCACTTGAAACTGGGACACCCCCAAGCCCTGCATTTCCCCAGCCTGGGCCCCTCTTGCTCTGTGTTGCTGGAATGAGATGGGAATCCCCCCAACCCTGCCCTCACACAAAACTTTACACAGCCCTGTCCTGTCTTGCCTCAGTCACAAGCCTGAGCAGTGTAAGGCTACATCTACACTGCAGAGGTTTGGTGCAAAAATGGTTTGGTGCCATTTTTGCACAAAAACTTGTGGAGCATCCACACTACAAGCCCATTCTTGTGCAAGGAAAAGTACCATAAGTCATAAGAACACGGGCTACGTCTAGACTGGCGTGATTTTCCACAAATGCTTTTAACAGAAAACTTTTCCGTTAAAAGCATTTGCGGAAAAGAGCATCTAGATTGGCATGGACACTTTTCTGCAAAAGCACTTTTTGCAGAAAAGCGTCTGTGCCAATCTAGACGCGGTTTTGCGCAAGAAAGCCCCGATCGCTATTTTCGTGATCGGGGCTTTTTTGCGCAAAACAATACCATGTTGTCTACACTGGCCCTCTTGCACAAATGCTTTTGCACAAGAAGGCTTTTGCCCAAATGGGAGCAGCATAGTATTTCCGCAAGAACACTGACAATCTTCCATGAGATCATCAGTGTTCTTGCGGAAATTCAAGCGGCCAGTGTAGACAGCTGGCAAGTTTTTCCACAAAAGCAGCTGCTTTTGCAGAAAAACTTGCCAATATAGATGCAGCCAGGGCTTTTTGTGGCAGTGTTATCCCTCTCTATATGAGGAATAGGCCTTTTTGCGCAAGAGCTCATGAGTTCATGAGCAAGAAGCCTACAGTATAGACCTAGCTCCGGTGTGTTACCCTGGGCACCCGCTCCTCAGAATGGTGAGGGCAATGCACCAGCTATTGTTCTTGTGCAGGTTCCTGCAGCACATTTAGCAACACACCATGGTTTGGAGAAAGGCAGTGAAACCTCTCTTACTCCAGAGATATGGGCTGGAGTGACATGAGCAATGAGCGCACAGGGCAAAGCAGATCACCCAAGAAATAAACACAAACACCATCTAAGTCTCAGAAACTAGGCAGGCTGGGAACGAAGCAGTGTCTCATACTTGTTCACAGTAGGAACAGTCCCACAAGCTTTTATACACAGGCAGGCTGGGCGAGGGGCAGGCGCTGCGGGAGCTGAGAGTTTGCTTGAAACCTCAGGGACCCAGTGTGAGACACCATCCCAGGCATCTCTCTGACAGGAACAGAAGGGGATTGATGGGGAGCATGAGAATAGTGCCTCAGGGGTTGTGTAGCTTGCTGCCCTCGTTACGGGTGTGGCCAAAACACAGGGCTCACTGGGAGAAGGATTTGAACCTGTGCGGGGAAACCCCAAACTTCCCGTGTGTGCTGGGAGCCAGGTTTGCTGTGTGAAATCTGTGTGGCAGGTGACATCAGGCGTGGGCACTGGGATTATTTACCAGTTTCCTTGGCCCTGGGGCACTGCTGAGCTCACAGCTGTGATGGCCAAGTGGTTAAGGTGTTGGAATTGAAATTCAATAGGGTTTCCCTGCACAGGTGCAAACCCTGCTGAATCAAGGCCTGTGTTTTGGCCACACTTTCTCCACTACATGCCCTATGTGCCACCTGGGTCCATGCAAACATTTCCACAAACTACCAGTTCCTAATGAACACTCACAGTTAATTATATAATTATATTTGAGCCATTTTGCTAGTGCAGCAGATGAGGAGATCAGTTTAATTGACATTATAAAACAGAATAAGTACTGTCACTTTCTCCTGCTACTCTGTCAAACTTCTTTTTAAACAGAGTAAAACATTATGACCAACACAAAAGGTTTCAATGTTTTCTTTATTTAAAGTAGTAGTGGAGAACTATTTTTGGGTTGGGGGTCACTAATCCACAGAAGCAGAGTAGCAGCCATGTTAGCTTGGATCTGTCAAAGTGACAAAGCGTCCTGTGGCACCTTATAGACTAAGGGTATGTCTACACTACAGCGCTAATTTGAACTAACGCATCTAGAACTAAAAACTAGTTCGAATTAGCGTTTTGCTAATTCGAACTAGCGCGTCCACACTGATTGGACGCAGGGGGGCATTTAAGGGCAGCTGAAACCGGTTCTGGCAGGGCATCAGGTCAGTAGTTGCATTGTGTGGCTGCTGTCTGAGGCTATCTGAGGCTCGTGCTTAAAGGGACCCCCCCGGACAGCCGGTTCTCAGCTTTTCCTGCTTGCTTGCCAACCTCGCCGAGGGACAGCAAAGCGTTGGTCTCTGTGCCCGTCTGTGTTGATGCTTCCCTTCGGGGACGCCGCTGCAGGTGGCAACATGGAGCCAGAGCTCGCCCTGAACCTTCTGGTGCACATTCTGGACTTGCTGCTGCAAGTCTGCCAGCAATGGCTTGAGGCTGCCTGGCACCACCTGGTACACGTCAGCCCCCTGCCTCTGCCTGGCTGCCCTGGGGGCCGTGGAGGAGCCGCGGCGGTGCCCCGGCACCGGCGTGCCCCGCCGCATCTGGCGTCTGGACACCAGCAGCGACTGGTGGGACCGCATCATCCTGGAGTGCTGGGAAGACCGACAGTGGACCCAGAACTTCAGGATGAGGAGGGACATCTTCCTGGAGCTCTGTGAGTGGCTCGCCCCTGCTCTGCGCAGAAGGGACACTTGCATGAGGCCCACCATCCCCCTCCAGAAGCGGGTGGCCATCGCTCCACGGTCCACGCCGGACAGCTACCGATCTGTCGGGAACCAGTTCAGCGTGGGGAGATCCACCGTCGGTGCGGTGCTCTTGGAGGTATGGCACTCGTTGGCCACTGCGCCGGGAGGGGGGAGGGGGGCTGCAAGGAGGGGATGGGCCGCCCCAGGGACAAAGGGGGGGTGGGAGGAGGTGAAAGCGCCCCGCACCGGAGGGGTCAGTCTGTCCCGGCCATACTACACGCCGCCAGGGGAGTTGCTTCCGGGAGTGGGGCGCGGAGCACTGCCAGGGCACGAATGCTCCCAGCCACCCGGGTGCCCCACTGATTGGCGCTTTGCTGTGTCTCTCCGCAGGTGGTCAAGGCCATCAACCGGGTGCTGCTCCGCAGGGTGGTCCGCCTCGCCGACCCAGATGCCGTCATCCGGGGATTCGGCGCCCTCGGCTTCCCCAACTGCGGGGGGGCCATCGACGGGACGCACATCCCCATCTGTGCCCCGGAACACCAGGCATCCCATTACGTGAACCGCAAAGGGTACTTCTCCATCCTCCTGCAGGCCGTGTGTGTGACCACCGGGGACAGTTCACGGATATTAATGTGGGCTGGTCCGGCAAAGCACACGACGCCCGGGTGTACTGCAACTCCTCCGTGTGCCAGCGGCTGCAGGCCGGGACCTTCTTCCCCGACCGCCACATCAGGGTTGGGGACGTGGACATGCCCGTGTGCCTGGTAGGGGATGCCGCCTACTCACTGCAGCTGTGGCTGATGAAGCCCTACACGGGGCACCTCAATCCCTCCCGCTAGGCCTTCAATGCCAGGCTGACCAGGGCCTGCATCGTGGTGGAGGGGGCTTTTGGGCGACTGAAAGCCCGCTTTCAATGCCTCCTCACCCGTCTGGACCTGGCTGAGCACAACATCCCTCCCGTGGTGGCAGCATGTTGTGTGCTCCACAATTTATGTGAGAGAATGGATGAGAACTGGATGGCTGAGGCTGACCGCATGGCTGGCCACTATGGTCATCCCGCACCGCCGCCATCCGGGAAGCCCAGCGGGGGGCCGTCTGGATCCGGGAAGCCCTGTGGGAGAGCTTCCATGTGGAGGATGAGGACTGACCTCTCCCTTGCATGCCCCACTGGGGCCTTCTTCCCCCCTTCCGCCCTTCCCTCCTTCCCCTTTCCTCTCCCTACCTACTGTCAAATAAAGACACCTGTTTTTCAAACAAAAACATCTTTTTATTTAACATAATGGGTGGGGGGAGGGAGGAATGAGGATGGGAGAGGAGAGGGGAGGGGGAAACCTGGGACGAGGGAGCTGGAAGGGAAAGGAAAGCTCAGAGGTGGGGGTCCGGCTGCCTCTCCTGTCTCGCAACACTGCGGGTCCGGGGGCGTTAGTGGGGAATGGTTGTGGAGGGTGGGGCAGGAGGGACGGGGGGTCTGGAGGAAGCAGGAGCCAGAGCAGGAGGAATTGGGAAGCGGTCGAGCAGGCTCTGGAGGTGGCCTCGCAGGGCATGGCCCTGCTCCTCCAGTGCCTCCAAGCTCCTCCGGCGCAGCCTCAGGTCCTCCTGGACCCAGTGGTCCTGGATGCGGAGCTGGTGCACCAGGAACCGGAGGTGCCGCCTCTGGTAGTCCTCTTGGTTCCTGGCTCTCCTGCTGGCCCGGGTGCAGGCGGCTGCTGCAGGTGGGGTGGTGCACCCTGCAGTCCCAGGTGCTGCGGCTGGGGTGAAACAAGAACAGCAGTCAATTACCCCAGGGGCCCAGGTGTGTGAAACCCAGCCCCCCTCTGCAAGGCCAGGGCCTCTGCAGGATCCCCAGCTGCTGCTCCGTGGTGGGCAAGGCCCAGGCGCACGGTCCCTGGGCTCCCTCTCGCCCCAGTCCCCCGTACACATAAGGGGAGCACGATGGTACTCACATGTGGACGCCTCCCCGGTCTCAGACGACACAGGCGAGCGGCTCTGTGGGGTGCCTCGGGGGTCCTGGGTCCTGGGCAAGCTGCCAGCAGGCTCCTGGCTCTCGAAGACCTCCTCCTCCTCTGTGTCTGGGAGCGGTCCCTCTGCCCCGGGGTCTATCACCTCCCGGGGGGCAGGGATGGCATGAGCCCCCAGGATGCGGTCCAGAGCCTGGAAGTGGGGGCATGCCTCCGAGTAGGACTGCTGCAAGTCCTTAATTTTACAGCGCACCTGCTCCTGGCTGCGCTGGTGGCCCCTGGCGGCCAGGCACTGCCGCGTTCCTGTGGCTAGTGCGGAGATTGTGGACATTGGAGGCTTCCCCCAAAACCTCGATGAGGTCCACGATCTCCGCACTAGACCACGTGGGCACCCGCCTCTTGTGGCCCTGGGCAGGCTCCTGGGAGCTGCCAGGCTGGTCCCGGGAAGAGGGGGAGGGGTGGGGGGCATCCGGTCGCTGGCTCATGGGGTGTCAGCTGCTGGGTGTGCTGGCACGGGTGCTGGCAGCCTTGCAACTGGCACAAACCCCGTAGCCAGCCCGTGGCCCTTTAAGGGCTCCGGGGCCGGGAGGGGGCAGTAGAGTTTCCCTGGTGTTGGCCAGAGTGGCCACCAGGGAAAGCTTGGAAGGGCTAGCCTCCCTCTAGTTCGAATTAAGGGGCTACACAGCCCTTAATTTGAACTAGTAAGTTCAAACTAGGCTTAATCCTCGTGGAATGAGGCTTACCTAGTTCGAACTAAGCGCTCTGTTAGTTCGAATTAAATTCGAACTAACGGAGCGCTAGTGAAGCGCCTATGAAAGTTAGTGCGAACTAACGTCCGTTAGTTCGAATTAACTTTGTAGTGTAGACATACCCTAAGAGATTTATTGCATAAGCTTTCGTGGGCAAAGACCCACTTCGTCAGAAGCAAGTCAAGCTAACATTGCTACTCTTCTGCTTTTGTCGGTCAGCGACCACAGGACAGCTGATCCACCGAAACATCAGTTGGGGACCACACAACTGAGAAGCAAAAAAAAACCCCACAACCACCCCTCCAAACCTTCCCAGTGCTCACTGATGTGGGGTACAGTGTGTGAGACAGGACTGCCAGCAAATAGGACAGGGATGGGGTGCAGGATTTGGGAGGGAGCTGGGGTGTAGAAGCAGGCTAGAAGCAGTGTGTCTGGCTAGGTGGAGGGAGGAGGAACAAGGGAAGAGGCAGAGTGTGACAGGAGAGAAGGTGCAAGAACAAGGGGATTGTCAGAGCAAGCTGGGGGGTGGGGGAAGGGAAGTGAGGGGGTTGGGGTGGGACAGGTCTGGGAATGAGGGCTTTGTAACCCCTTGCAGCAACATCTCCAGCCACACCCTGCCCTGGAGGGAGGTCCTGCTGCTGCTGTAGCCATGCAGCTGAAGATCAGCCCTGGAGGCCAGAAGTGTCACTGCTGCAGCCACATGGGACTGCAGGCACCACTGCTACAACCATGCAGCCAAGGGCCAGCCCCAGAGGCACTGCAGCCATGGCCTCATGCTCCAAAAGCATGAGAGTCTAAGGCTGTGGCCATGACCTAGCTTTGGAGGCAAGAGGTGCAATGGTGCCTTGAGTTTCTGAGGCCAGCCCTAGTCTCAACACTGCCTCCTCTCCAGTGTTTGCATGGCAGGAAGAAGGGTAGGTTGAGCTCTTTCCCCTGCAGTACATGCCCATAAAGACGTGGGACCTGGTACTGCCCCATGGGCAGGATCAAAGCCTTAGGTGGGCCCAATTCTGCTTGCTAAAAGGTTCTCCCCACCTCTGGTATTTGGTTTCTCCCCTGTGTGCGTTCTCCAATGTCTAACAAGCTGTGTCCTCCAAATGAAGCTTTCCCCACAGTCAGAGCAGCTGAAGGATTTCTTCTCTGTGAATGTGTCATGTGTAAGAAGAGCTGCACAGTCACTGCAAGTGCAGGGTGACTGTTGATGGGGGATTTTCTGTTTAACAGTTTCTGTGTTTGTTTTTCTCCCTCTGCTTCGGTGACTGGATTTACCCTACACCTCTACTGGATGGTTTCCCTGCTGCCTTTGTGGGCTACACTGATTCTCACAGGCCTCTTCTTCCTCAGTACTTTGAGAAACATGCCCTTCAGATCTTCCCAATAACATCTTGCATAGAGCCATTCGCTCCAATCCTTCCTGCTGAAGATTCTTCTCATGGTTCTCACTCAGCATCCCATCACCTGCTGGGAAAGAGAATCTAGACAGAAGTCATTCCCTGTGCTGAACAGAAAGAAAACACTAAAAAGAGAAATAGAAAAGGGGGAACACGGCCAAAGAATGGCTGGAAAGATTGAATAATCATGAGCTGAGTTCACCCTCCTTCCCCATAGCTCTTTTGCCCACCCACCACCTTCAAATTGGAGTTGAAGACAGGCTGAAGGTTCAGTGAGATTAGATGAAAACGCACAAGTGACACCTGCCAGAAGAACACAGCAATTGTTTTGTGAATCAGTTAGCTGATCGCTCTCCTGTGTGGGTGTCACACACCTCTCCTTCCTCACAGCCCTGGAGATCTGGGATCCGCAGCTCCTCCCCTCGCTCCACCCAGGAGAGCACATGAGCTTTAGAGACTGGAAATCCTGTTTGGGGAACAATTAACCAAGTGGTGAACTTGTTCATTACAGCCTGTGCCATTACTGCTTCCAGAGTCAAGATCTGAGTTGCCCACCCATAGCGGCTCCTTCCTCACCTTGCACAGACTGGGCTCTGGCTGGTACAAGATCCCAGGCCACACTCACCTACAGTAAAGGTGAATCCCCCCTACCTTGGGAAATGCCAAGCTGATTCCTTAGGGGAGCTGAGTGCTCTGCTGAACTCTCTAGGGCGGTATTTCTCAACCATTGGTGCGAGTACCCTTAGAGTATTTGAGAGAAGTCTGCGGAGTGTGTCAACACAACTGAAATTTGGAGAAAACTGATTTTTTTAAAGTTTTACAGCACTTTATTATTTTTCTACTTTTTACAATCAAAAATATCATCATCCACCAGGCTACGATTAAGTTGTTTAAACAAATGTGTTCCAATAGATACAAAAATGTTGTGTGTCTGAAAATTGTAGGTGTTGGGGGCACTTAATTTTTCTTAAAGGGGGCACTTAAAAAAAGATACTTTATAAAAAAACAGTCAAGAAACACTGCTCTAGGGTACATCTTGGTCTCTCTCAAGACCTGTTCCATCCTAAGGCAGGAGAGGAACACACTGCTCAGAAGGGGAGCTCTAGGGAGGGCTGGCAGGTCTGACACTGAGGCCCCCAGTCAGGGCTCAGACTGCAGCTGCCACATGGCGGATCACAACGGCTTGGGGAGGAAGGATCCAGCAGAGCTCTAACTCTCCAAGAGCTCTGTCCACAAAGCTCCTGGCTGGGGGGCTCGGCTCACCCTGCTTTTTGGCTCAGATGCTCTACTTGGGCCAGAAGGAGGCAGGGGAAGTTGTCTGAGCAGAAAAATGAACCCTTGGCTGGTTGCTTCAGGCCCTGCTTATGTTCCATTCTCCTGATCCCACCTGC
Organism: Pelodiscus sinensis; assembly: GCF_049634645.1. Taxonomy (NCBI): domain Eukaryota; kingdom Metazoa; phylum Chordata; order Testudines; family Trionychidae; genus Pelodiscus; species Pelodiscus sinensis. The sequence continues at coordinate 1,434,686 of NC_134741.1, forward strand.
CCACAACAGCTGCCATTCCCGTGGCTGACCAGGGCCGTGCCTGGCTGTTCCTGTGGCCAGCTAGGGCAGAGATGGGCTGTGCTGATTCTCTGCTGCTTGTGGGTGTTGCTGCAGCTCAGCTCCCCCTCTGCAGCCTCTATTCTACTCTGCCAGCAGCAGCCATTGTGTGGTTTCCCAGCTTCTTCTTGTGGCCAGTCGGGCCTGCCACTTGGTGCCCCTCTGCACTACCCAGTATCTACCAGAAGCAGGAAAGGACTCTAAGTCAGCGCCTTCCTTCTAGGGCCTCAGCACCACAGCACAAGCGGTACTCTGCAAGCACTAACAGCAGCCACACCCAACCCCACAGCTCTGGTATCTGCCGTTCCTGCCTGGGCCTTTCTACTGAGAGCTCTGGCCAAGGCACAACAGGAGCAAGATGGTGGGAAGCACATAGATACCTGGGATGTGGGAAGAGCAGCACCACTGTTATGTCCCTGAACGTCCTTCCCCTGAAGGGGCCATGGAGGGGATAGTCTCTCACACAGAAGCCAGGATTCCTGGGGCTCATACTACTGACATTGGGGGTGGGAAGAATGAGGGATCCTGAACCCAAACCCAACCCAGCTGCACCAGAGCCCACCTGAAGGGACAGGAACCCTTACCCAGCCAGCTCACAGCCTCATAATTCTCCTGCATCACATCCCAGTAGAGGGCTCTGTGACCTGGGTCGAGCAGAGCCCATTCCTCCTCAGAGAAATACACAGCCACCTCCTCAAAGCTGACTGGCTCTGCCACAGCCATTTCCTGTCCTGGCCTGCAGAGTCAGGGGTTGAGCTGGAGACAGACATGAGTGTCGTGTAACCTGGCAGGGGGAGAAGGGAAATTGGTGACATGTCAGAAGGGGCTTTAATCTTTTCCACACCCTCGGTTTCCCCAAACTCTGGCTCTAGTGACACACATGATAGACTCTGCGCTTGTGGGCAAATGCTGAGTCTAGCTATTCTAGAAAAACCACGCACAAATTAGATGCCAGAGTTACATTAATTTCTCCCAATATCTGGCTTGAGTTTCAACATTACTGCACCTGGAACAATCTACATTGCATTGTTGCGCAAGAAGATGTGCAACTGAGGCGTGGGGATGTATATCGCCATGCCTCATTTGCACACCTAATGAGCTGCCATTTTTGCAGAAGGGGTTATTTATTTATTTATTTATTATTTAAATATTTTACTTAAATTATTTATTTAGTTAGTTAAATATTTATTTAAATATTTTACTTATTTTATTTAAATATTTCTATTTAAAATATTCAAGGTGGCTTACAAAAACCACAATACAAGTATATATAAAAATTTAGAATATGAGACCCCAAAGGGACATAACCAGCTAAAAACATATAGGCTACACCTACACTGGCATCCCTTCCGGAAAAGGGATGCTAATGTAGCACGTTGGAATAGGCAAATCCGCAGGGGATTTAAATATCCCCCACGGCATTTGCATTAACATGGCTGCCGCTTTTTTCCGGCTTGGGGAAAAGCCGGAGAAAAGCGCCAGTCTAGACATTATTCTCTGGAAAATAAAGCCTTTTCTGGAGGATTTCTTATTCCTACTTGAAAGGTGCTGAACGTGCTACATTTCCGGAAAGGGGTGCCAATGTAGACATAGCCATAGAGAGGAGGAACACACACATGCAAACTCAAACATTAATAAAAGCACAAATAAAAAGGGTGGCTTTAGCCTGATGCCGAAACAACGCTAGCGTTGCCGCCATGTGAATATCCTGAGGAAGAGAATTCCACAGCCTGGGAGCAAAAGCTGAGAAGGCCCTGTTCCACGTAATGTTAATCTTCCCTCCACAAGTGGGGAAACATGAAGCTAAGCCTCCCCAGCTGACCTCAATCCCCGGGCAGGTTCATATGGGAGAAGACGGTCCTTCAGATACCCCGGTCCCAACTCATTTAAGGCTTTATAAGTTATAACTAAGACCTTAAATTGTGCCTGGAAACATACGGGAAGCCAGTGCAGCTGCTGAAGCACTGGCATAATATAGTCCGTATAACTAGTGTTAGTTAAAACTCGAGCAGCCGCATTCTGGACCAGTTGAAGTTTCCTAAGTTTCTTTAGAGGCAGCCCCACATAAAATGCATTACAGTAATCCAGTAGGGATGTAACAAGAGCATGGATCACTGTGGCCAAGTCACACTTGTTCAGTAAGGGTCACTCCTGGCCACCAAAGAAATCTGATTTTCAAATGTTAAAAAAGGGTCCAGGAGGAGTTTCAAGCTGTGTACCTGTTCTTTCAGAGGGAGAGTAACCCCGTCTAGAACAGGTGCCATGCCACATACCCGAAAAGATGGCCTCCTGCTCTTATCTGGACCTTAATCTTATCTGGGTTCAACTTCAGCTTATTTGATTTCATCCAAACCATCATTGCCTTGAGACACTGATTTAGATGAGTCACTGCTACACCTGGTTCTAATGTCACAGGGAAATAGAGCTGGGTGTCATCTGCATATTGATGGCACTGTCCTTCAAAACTCCTTATGATCTCTCCCAGGGGCTTCATGTAGATATTAAACAGCATAGGGGATAAGATGAAACCTTGCAGGACCCCATAGCACAATTGCCATGGGGTCGAATAGCAGCAGATTCTGAAAAGCGTCTCGACAAGTAGGACCAGAACCACTGCAAAACAGTGCCTCTAATACCCAACTCCGCCAGGCGTCCCAGAAGGATATCATGGTCAATGGTATGAAAGGCTGCTGAGAGGTCTAAGAGAATCAACAGGGAAGCACTCCCCCTGTCTATCTCCTGGCATAAAACATCTACAAGGGCAACCAAGGATGTTTCAGTTCCAAAACCAGGCCTAAAGCCAGACTGGATTAGATCTAAGCAATCTCTTTCTTCCAAGAAAGCTTGGAGTTGCAATGCCAATGCCTGCTCAAGTACCTTGCCCAAAAAGGGAATATTAGCAATTGGGTGATAGTTATTTAAGGCATGTGGGTCCAGGGAAGTCTTCTTGAGTAACGATTTTATCACTGCCTCTTTCAAGGCAGCAGGAACCATACCTGATCTAAAAGACGCATTAATAATCCTCTAGATCCAGCCAGTCATCCCTTTCTGGCTAAATTTAATAAGCCATGAAGAGCAGGGGTCAAGTGAGCATGTGGTCGGTCGCACTCCTCCAAGCACCTAGTCCACGTCCTTAGTCTGCAATAGCTGAAATTGATCCAGAGAAAAAAGACTGGGGGGTGCACTCAACACATTCTGTGCCCCACTTACACAGCAACCAGAGTCCAAATCCAACCAGATGCGGGAGATCTTATTTGCAAAATGCTTTGCAAACAGATCACCGGGGGGGGGGGGGGGGGGGAGTGGAGCAAAGGCTCCTCTATTTCTTCATGAGTGCCAGACTGCAACAGGCCCCACACTACTCGAAACAGTTCTGCTGGACAGCATTATGCACATGTAATACAGGTGGAGAAGTATCTTTTCTTCGCTGTCAGCACCACCACAGAGTAAGCTCGCAGTCCAGCTCTAACCCGCAGTCAATCGGACTCAGCTTTAGTTCTCCGTCAGCGGTGTTCAGCTGTCACACGAACTGTTTTGCTGCCCTCAGCTCCCCAGAAAACCAAGGAGCAAACTTGACTCGACTGTTCCTAAGTGCCCTCTTCAGTCCAATCATATCAACTGCCTGGGCTACCACAATCTTCTATGTATCGACTAGGGCATCTACAGGACCATTTACCATAATGGTTGAACAATCCCTCAGGGACCTCAGGAAACCCTCCGGATCCATCAGCGTCTGAGGGCGGATCATCTTAACTGGTCCTCTGCTTCTGTGGAGCGGTAGGTCAGCAGATAGTCTAAACTTGACCAGGTAGTGATCCGTCCATGACAAAGGGAGTGTAGCCACATCCCTTGTCCCAAGAAGTCTATCACCTTTAGTCCAAAAAACCAAATCAAGTGTATGACCTGCAACATGTGTTGGGTTAGTTATTTCTTGGGATAGTCCCAGGATGGTCATGGTATCCATAAAATCTCAGGCCGGACCAGACAGAACAGCCTTAGTGTGGATATTAAAGTCCCCCAAAACCAAAAGCCTCAGCATCCTCAATGCCACAGCCGAGACCATGTTGGCCAGCTTGAGCCGAGCATCTGCCGTATAGCAAGGTGGGTGGTACACAAGCAGCATCCCCAACCTATCCCGGCCACTCAACATCAAGTACAGACACTTGACTCTGACACTTTGTTGGACCAAAACTCTAGCCCCTTGGCTGGCCACACCGGATCTTCCATATCTTCCCCTACCCATCACAACTGCTATGATGACATCTGAGCCCTCCTCCTTAGGCACCCTATTTGTGCCAAACCACATAATGGCGGGAGGGAGGGTGTGACAGGGCGCCTGCCCTGCACTGGCCCTTTAAGACCAGGATTCAGGCCCGAAGCCGGGGCTGGAAACAGAGAGGCCAGCTGAAGCTGTTTGGATTAGGGAGAGCCCAGCTGGCAACTATCTAGGGCAGCACAATTGGCTTGTAGAAGCCAGCTGTTAGGCTAATGAGAGCCCAGCTGCCAGATATTCAGAGAAGCCCGGGTGGCTTAGGGAGCCCAGCTGCCAGCTATAAAAGGAGGATCAGTTTGCTTGGGGGAGCTAGTGGAGGGCTGACTGCAGAGGAAGCAGGAGCTCCTTGGAGGGAGACAAGCTGGGGAGAGCCAGCAAAGGCTGGAAGTAGGCCAGCCAAGACTCCCCTTAACTAGGGGCTGGAGACAAAGACTCTGGTTTGCGGGCCGATCAGGAGGCCGACTAGGTAAGTAGAGCCATTGCGACAAATGCCAATGATGAGCAACCCATACAGACTGTAACTTGCCCTGAGAGGGGCTATATGAGGACAGTCAGGGGGCAGTGAGGCACAGTGGGGGGCTTGCACCCCTGACAGATGGTGGAGGATGCGGGCGCTGATACCCCACCCTAAGGTAAAAGGGGGTTTATTGTGACCAAATAGTGGTCGGTAGACCACAGGACTAGAACGGGGAGGGGGGAAGATATAATACTGAATAAGTATTGGAGGGCCTGGGAGGCCCTACAGGCTCGGCCATGGGAAAAGGGGAGCTGGCCATGACAAAGGGGTGACCATGGATTCCATAGTAAACCAGGCTCCAAGAGTTGGGGGCAAGGGCTGAGCCTGAAAACTTGTTTTGCCTGTGGACACAAGGGACACCTGAGGAGGGAGTGCCCCTACGGGGTGGGAGCCAGGAGACCCCACCCAGCTAATAAGGACAAAGGGAGGCAACAGGGGAGGCACGGACATGTTGGGCCTGTGGGGAGCCCGGCCACCTACAGAGGGCGTGCCCGAGGAGGACTGGGGGAGCCCCAGCTAGCACGGGGGGAAGGGTGAAGAGACAAAGCCCCTGGAAGAAGCCGTGGGACCACCAGCCCTTGGCGTTAAGGGGAACCGAAGGGCGAACAGAAGGTGGTTTGGACCCAGGTGAAACCAGTGAGCAAGGGAGCTCAGGCTGGAAGCCCTCCCAGAGGTTGTACAGGCCGGAACCAACAGGACCCCGGCAAGCTGGTGACGCCCATACCGAGGGTGTGTATGGCCAGGTGATGGCTGCAGACCTCCGGGTGAGACCACAGGATAGGACAAAGATTACCCTGCAGGTAAGGCTAGAGGGAAAGCCAGTGACCACCCTGGTGGACTAGGGGTGCAGCCAGACAATGGTACGGACAGAGCTGGTCCCAGAGTGGGAGGCAGCCAGGGGAAACATCGCCATGCAATGCATACATGGAGATGTCAGGACCTACCCCACGGGGTGGGTTCGTCTGTCAGATGGGGTAGACGAAGCAATCTGCCGGGTAGTGTTAGTCCTGAAGCTGGTATACCCGGTACTACTGGGCCAGGACTGGCCGGGGTTCAGACGCATCCTGCATGACTGGGATGCGCAGGGGCAACCGCCACCAGCTGGGATGGAGAACCTGAAAAGGGGCACATCCCGAGGGCCAGGGGGGGAGCCCGGACCAGAGAAAACCCTCACTTCAGAGGAGGTAGGTGGGGAAGAGGACTTCCAAAGAGACCAGCGAGAAGACCCCTCCTCAACCCATGCCTGGGAACAAGCGGCCGGAGAGATCGGAGACCCCGATGTGGGGACAGCTGCCCGACCAACCCCGCGATTTGAGGTAAGAGATGACGGATTATATCGGGTTGTGTGGACGGCTGAAGGGCAGACGGAGGTTACCCAGTTGTTGGTCCCGGCAAGATACCGAAGGCGGGTATTAGACCTTGCGCATGCTAATCCCTGGGCAGGATATTTGGGGTGCAAAAAAACCCTGCAGTGCATAACACAAAGATTCTTTTGGCCGGGGATTTATAAGGAGGTCCGAGACTTTTGTGAGTCCTGCCCTGAGTGCCAGAGGACGGGTCAGGGAGGGGTGCCAAAAGCCCCTTTAGTTCCCCTTCCCATGATAGAGGTACCGTTCGACCGGGTGGCTTTAGACCTAGTAGGACCCCTGGAGAGGTCCCGAAGAGGACATCAATATATACTTGTTATAATTGACTATGCCACCCGATACTCCGAGGCCGTCCCCCTCAAGAATACGACAGCATCAACGCTGGCACAGGAATTGGTGCAAGTATTCTCCTGGGTGGGAATCCCGAGGGAGATATTAACGGACCAAGGGACTAATGTGACCTCTAAACTGATGGCAGAACTTTGCCGCCTATTAAACATTAAGTCATTGCGTACCTCAGTTTACCATCCCCAGACAGATGGACTTGTTGAACGCTTCAATAAGACACTGAAAGGCATGCTGCGGCGTTTCATTGAGCTAGACCCAAAGGACTGGGACCGGTTACTACCGGCCTTATTCGCAGTGCGGGAGGTGCCCCAGGCCTCAACGGGATTTGCCCCATTTGAATTGCTCTATGGCCGACAACCCAGGGGGATATTGGACTTAGTGCGGGAGACATGGGAGGAACAGGATTCCAGGGTGAAGGGTACGGTACCGTATATTTTGGACTTACAAAAGCGACTCTGGACCATAGGCGAACTGGCTAAGGAGAACCTTCTCCAGGCCCAAAATAGGCAGGCCCAATATTATAATCGAGGGGCCAAATCCAGAACATTTCAACCAGGTGACAGGGTACTCCTGCTGTTACCAGCACCAGACTCGAAATTATTGGCCAAATGGCAAGGGCCCTTCGAGGTCATACGGCAGGTAGGACCAGTGGATTATGAAATCAAATTGGCAGGAAAACAGAAAGACAAACAAATTTATCATGTCAATTTACTAAAGAAGTGGAATGCCCGAGAGGGTATGCTTATCACCTTACAGGCACCAGAACCGGAACTGGGACCCTGGGGAGGAGACTTGAAGGCAGAAGGGACAACGCACATTGGGGCAGAGTTGACGGAGGAACAGCAAAAAGAGCTGAACTCCCTCCTTCGAGATTTCGAACAGGTCCTGACCACACAACCGGGTAAGACCTCCCTTATGAGTCACCATATCTCGACAACCCCAGGTAAGAAGATCTGCAATCACATACGACCCCTCCCACGGAAAATGTGGGGGCCAGTTCAGGAGGAGTTGCAGCAGATGCTGCAAATGGGGGTGATCAGAGAATCTAAAAGCGAGTGGCGTAGCACTATTGTTTTGGTGCCTAAACCTGACGGCACGATACGATTTTGTATAGATTTTCGGAAGATCGACGCAATCTCGCGATTTGATGCATATCCTATGCCATGAGTAAACGAACTGCTGGAGTGGTTGGGCAAGGCCCACTACATATCTACACTCGACCTCACCAAAGGCTATTGGCAGATTCCCCTGACACCAGCCTCGGAGAGCAAGACCGCGTTTGCCACACCATTTAGCCTGTTCCAATTCACCACCATGCCTTTTGGATTGAATGGGGCGGCAGCGACGTTCCAGAGGCTAATGGACAAGGCACTACAGGAACATCGTGAATATGCGGCTGCATATATCGATGACATTGTCATTTTTAGTGAAACCTGGATGGAACATCTGCAGCATTTGAAGGCGGTCTTCGGGGCGCTGGCCACTGCCAAGCTCATGGCTAACCCAAGTAAGTGCCATTTTGGACAAAGAGAGGTGTCCTATTTAGGATACTGGGTGGGATGGGGAAGGATAAAACCCCAGGTGGACAAGGTGAAAGCCCTGTGAAATTATAAAGCTCCCACCACAAAAAGGCAAGTCTGCCAGTTTCTGGATCTAGCCGGTTACGACCGGTGATTCATACCCAATTTCGCCACGATTGCAGCGCCCTTGACAGATCTGACCCAAAATACAAGACCCCAAAGGGTCCAGTGGACCCCGCAGTGCGAAAATGCGTTCAGAACATTAAAACACCAACTGACGCAGACACCGGTTCTCCATCAACCCGATTTTACAAAACCGTTTATAGTACAGACAGTTGCATCAGATAGAGGTCTAGGAGCTGTCCTCTTGCAAGAGCAGGAAGGGGAGGTACACCCAATCCTGTATTTAAACAAGAAATTACTACCGCGGGAGCAACAGTATGCCACGATCGAGAAGGAGGCCCTGGCAGCTAAGTGGGCAATAGAAGCACTACGCTATTACCTGCTAGGGGGGACATTCACACTGATAACGGACCATGCGCCATTACGATGGCTTCAGACAATGAAGGAGACCAACCCTAGGATTATGAGAGGGTATTTGGTCTTACAGCCTTATAGATTTGAGGTCTGCCACAGGCCGGGGAGAGCCCATAACAATGCGGATTTTTTTTTCTAGGTCCATAGCTAACAACGAAATGGCAGAAGGGGATGGAGTCCTGGAAAGGGGGTTGAGTGATGGGGCATGGTTGCACCACACTGACATCGGTGGGGTGATCCTCTGGGGAGCACGCCTGCCAACCCGCCGACGTTGTGAGGCATGCTCAGAGGCAGCCAGGGCAGACCTGGCGGTAGCTAAGGCCAAGGGAAGAAATCAGAGCCCGAGGGAAGGTATAGGAGAGGCCTGGCTGGGGGCCGGCCGAAGAAGGGAAGCTCTATCCGAAGGGGAAGGAGTGTGACAGGGTGCCTGCCCTACACTGGCCCTTTAAGACCAGGACTCAGGCCCAAAACCGGGGCTGGAAACAGAGGACAGCTGAAGCTGTTTGGGCTAGGGAGAGCCCAGCTGGCAACTATCTAGGGCAGCACAATTGGCTTGTAGTAGCCAGCTGTTAGGCTAATGAGAGCCCAGCTGCCAGATATTCAGAGAAGCCCGGGTGGCTTAGGGAGCCCAGCTGCCAGCTATAAAAGGAGGATCAGTTTGCTTGGGGGAGCTAGTGGAGGGCTGACTGCAGAGGAAGCAGGAGCTCCTTGGAGGGAGACAAGCTGGGGAGAGCCAGCAAAGGCTGGAAGTAGGCCAGCCAAGACTCCCCTTGACTGGGGGCTGGAGACAAAGACTGGTTTGTGGGCTGATCAGGAGGCCGACTAGGTAAGCAGAGCCATTGCGACAAATGCCAATGATGAGCAACCCATACAGACTGTAACTTGCCCTGAGAGGGGCTATATGAGGACAGTCAGGGAGCACTGAGGCACAGTGGGGGCTTGCACCCCTGACAGAGGGGGACAGAACAAACACACACCTTCAGTCTGGGTAGGTAAAGGTAACTTCCTTTCACCAAGAACCCATGCCTGCCCTCCATGCTCTCACCAGGGACAGAATAGGCCACCACACAACCAGGTGTGCTGCTTTCACCACCACACACAAACACAACAGGTCTGTCTACAGTACTCTTTCTTACACAAAAAACCCCTCTTAAGCTGGAGCTGCTCTTTGTGAAAATAATCAGCAGAATGGAACATAATCTTTCTAATAACTACCACACAATCACATCATAAACCTCAAGGAACCCGGCCCTGCAACCAAAAAAGATGCCAACATATCTACATTACGAATTCATCACTGGAGCAAACAACATAAGCCACAAAATCAAAGGGTCATTTGACTGCTTATCTAGTAATTTGATCTATGCCATCAAATGCCAACAGTGCCCTTCTGCTATATATACTGGTCAAACTGGACGTTCCCAGCAAGACAGAATCAATGGACACAAATCGGATATATGTAAAGGGAATACCCAGAAACCAGTGGCAGAACATTTCTGCTTACCTAACCATAACAGATCTTCAGGAGGCAGTCTTGTCACAGGCCAGCTCCTCTAATCAAATCCACAGGGAAAGCTTGGAATTACAATACATATACAAATTCAATTCACATGCTAATAGGCTCAATCTAGATACTGGATGGTGGATTCTTTATCACTGAAGGTGCTAACTTTCTGAATCGTATCCTTCCTGCCGAAGGGTATGTCTACTACGGATGTTAGTTCGAATTAACTTTGATAGGCGCTACACTAGCGCTCCGCTAGTTCTAACTAGTGGAACGCTTAGTTCGAACTAGGTAAACCTCATTCCACGAGGACTAAGCCTAGTTCGAACTTACTAGTTCGAATTAAGGGGTGTGTAGCCCCTTAATTTGAACTAGTGGGAGGCTAGCCCTCCCCAGCTTTCCCTGGTGGCCACTCTGGCCAACACCAGGGAAACTCTATTGCCCCCCTCCCGGCCCCAGACCCCTTAAAGGGGCACGGGCTGGCTACGGTGCCCGTGCCAGGTGCAAGCCTGCCAGCACCCAGCCAGCAGACCCTGCACCTGGCACGGCTCGAGCCAGCCACCCGATCCCCCCAGCCATCCCCTTCTTCCCGGGACCAGGATGGCGGCTCCCGGCAGCTTGCCCGGGACCGCAAGAGGCGGGCACCTGCCTGGTCTAGTGTGGACATCGTGGACCTCGTCCACTACCTCCGCACTAGGCACAGAAAAGTGGCCGTCTAGGGCAGGAGAGCTGCCAGCCTGGCCACCCAGGAGCAGGTGTGCATGAAAATCAAGGTAGTCCACACTGAGACCCCCGACCCTGAGCTTACAATGGCCATACTGGGTCAGACCAAAGGTCCATCTAGCCCAGTAGCCTGTCTGCCGACAGCGGCCAACCCTAGGGACCCTGGAGGTGATGGACCGAAGACAGTGACCAAGCCATTTGTCTCGTGCCATCCCTCTCCAGCCTTCCACAAACTTTGGGCAGGGACACCACTCCTACCCCCTGGCTAATACCACTCCATGGACCCAACCTCCATGACTTTATCTTACTTCTCTTTAAACTCTGTTCTAGTTCTAGCCTTCACAGCCTCCTGCAGCAAGGAATTCCACAGGTTGACTCTTTGCTTTGTGAAGAACAACTTTCTCTTACTAGTTTGAAGCCTGCTACCCATTCCTTTCCTTTGGTGTCCTCTAGTCCTTCTATTATGGGAACTAATGATGAACTTTTCTTTATGCACCCTCTCCATCCCACTCATGCTTTTATAGACAGTCTCCTCTTTTCTAAACTTGAAAGTCCCAGTCTCTTTAGCCTCTCTTCATATGGGACCTATTCCAAACCTCTGATCATTTTAGTTGCCCTCCTCTCTTCCCCTCTCCCACCTCATTTTCCCAGTCTCCCCGAGTTTTGCTCAATAAAGAGAGATTCTATTTTTGACCACACGTTTTCTTTATTTTGTACATCTGCCTGCTCCCCGAACAGCCCCCGTGTTGCTGCAAGGCCCAGCCCAGCACAAAGTGGCCACGCTTCGGGTCGTGCGTGGGTTTGTTCAGGGCCAGGCCGGAGTCCAGCTGCAGGAGGGCAGGCGCGTGGCCAGGCACCTCCAGATCTGAGCTGAGTGCTGGCCTGAGCCCGGCGTCTGACGCCCCCTTCCGTCCGTCCATTCATTTTCAGTGCCAGCCCACCCCTGCGCCGCGTCGCTCCCTTCTCAGGCCCCACCCACCCCACTATGATTTGGCAGCAGGGCCTCACCCCACGCGCAAGCCAAGGGAGACAGCCGCCCCCCTTCCCCGCGGCCACTTCTCATGGTCCCTGAGGTGCGGTTTCTGAGGAAGCCGTTGGGGCCGTTACTTGATGCGCAGCTGGTTCTGAGATGCGAGGAGGTGAGGTGGGGAGGTGGCACCCATTGAGCGGGAGCATGCTGGGGAGGCTTTGCCCTAGGATCCAAATCTCGGGCTGCGTGTGGGGAGGGTGGCTCATTGTGGCAGTGGGAGGCGGAGACTGCGTGACACAGACACCAGTCATTTCCCTCCCACCTTGCAATGGGGGAACAATGCCAGAGATGGGGGGAGCCAGCCTGGGGATCGGGGGGAGGCAAAGGCACAGTGGAGCAGATACCGAAGCTGTGGGGCTGCATGCGGCTGCTGTTAGCACTCGCAGGGTCCCCTTGTGCTGTTGTGCTAAGTCCCTATAGGAAAGGTGCCGACTCAGAGTCCTTTCCTGCCTCTGGTAGATTCTGTGCAGCCCGGAGGGGGACCAAATAGCAGGCCTGCTTGGCCACAAGAGGACGCTGGGAAACCACACAAAGGCTGCTGCTGCCAGAGTAGAATGGAGGCTGCCGAGGGGGAGCTGAGGTGCAGCAACACCCAAAACCAGCAGAGAAGCTGCACAGCCCATCACCCTTGCTGGCCACTGGAACAGCCCAGCACTGCCCTGGCTGGCCGTGGGAGCGACAGCTATTGGGAGCTGGCAGGGCTCTCTCAGGCAGTTGAGATTGGAGGTCTCAAGTATAGGCAGTGCCTGAAACAGCCAGTCAAGGGTTAATTTTGTGCTCAAGCAACTTCCCCTGCCTCTTGGTTCAAGTAGAGCACCTAAACCAAAGAGCAGGATGAGCTGGGCCCCCCCAGCCAGGAGCTTTATGGACAGAGCCCTTTGTGCTCTAGAGCTCTCCTGGGTCCTTTCCCTCTCAACTCTAGTGACCTACCATGTGGCAGCTGCAGTGTGAGCCCTGCCAGCCCTCCCTGGCTCCCCTTCTGAGCAGTATGTTCCTGCCCTGGGGCAGGGGGATGGAATAGGCCAGAAGGGAGACTTAGTTGTACCCTAGAGAGTGCATCAGAGTGCTCAGCTCCCCTGGGGAATCAGCTGGACCATTCCTGATGTGGGTGAGGGGATGCATCTTTACTGCAGGTGAGTGTGTCCTGGGATCTTGTACCAGCCAGAGCCCAGCCTCTGCAAGGTGGGGAAGGAACCTCTCAGTGAGTGACTAAGATCCTGGCTCTGGAAGCAGTAATGGCACAAACCTTAATGAACAATATCAAATCTTGTTTAATTGCTCCCCAAATAGGCTTTCCAGACTCCAAAGCTCATGTGATCTCTTGGGTGGAGCAAGATCAAGAGCTGTGTATCACAAGTCTCCAGGGCTGTGGGGAAGGGGAGATCATCAGTGACAACCATGCAGGTGAGCAATCAGCTAAACCGATAGAGAAACTAATGTGTCCTCATAGCACACTTCATTTGTGCATTTCCATCAAGTCTGATAGATCCTTCAGCCTGTCTTCAACTCGAGTCTGAGGGTGCTGGGTGGGGGAATGCTTATGAAAAAGGAGGATGAACTCAGCTCATGATTATTCAATTTTTCCAGCTCTTCCTTGGGTGTATTCCCCCTTCTCTATTTCTCTTGTAGGGTTTCTGTGACGGGGCGGCGGGGATCGGGAGCCCCAACCCCGTGCCCCACACTGGGGCGCCGGGGGAGACAGGCGCCGAAACGCCGGAGCGGCTCTGCCCCGCTTGTTCGGCGGCAGCCGCCGGCGTAGGCGGGGGCAGAGTGGCAGGGACCGCAAGCCCCAACCCAGAGCCCCATGCCAGGGGCGCCGGGGGAAAGCGCCACGGGGAAGCCCGAGCGGCTCTTACGTGCCGGTCCAGGGACGACGGCCCGGGCAGGCGCAGGAGTCCTTGCCTGGAGGGGCCGGCCCCGCACGGGCCCGTCCCCTCCCGCAGGGCGCAGGTGCCGGCGTCCCTGAGCAGGGGCTCCGGGATTAAAAGCCGGGCGGCCTGGGCGCCAGAGGAGCGGAGAAAAGGGACAGAGCCCCGGCAAGCAGGACGCGGGGACTCACGCCAGACAGCAGGACATTGCACGGACCCCAACCGAGCATCCTGGGACCCGCGTGGGTGAGTTAACCCCGAGGCCCCACTGAACCTGACCAGGACCGGCAGACCTAAGAGGGCGGAGGAAGTAGCCCAGGACAGGGTAGGAACCCCGGGGACCGGTGCATTGTGGCCATAGCCCCCCCCGGTCGGGCAGCGCATCTCAGACGCACTCCCTTAGGGTCCTGTGCTGGGACCTGGAGAGAGGGTGGGCCCAGGTCCCCCTCCACCCCGGTCAGGTACTGGAGAACCGCCCGAGAGACAAAACAGGGAAAGATATTGACCCTGCACCCTGGCGGAAGGGGCCGGGATCGTTACAGTTTCCTTTCAGCTCAGGAAAGGGAATAATTTCTCTGGATTCTCTGTCCCGGCAGGTGAAGGCAGTCTGAGTGAGAACCATGAGAACAGTCTTCATCAGGAAGGACTAGAGTGAATGGCTCCATGTGGGATTTTGTTGGGAAGATCTGAAGGGCATATTTCTCAGAGTCTGGAAGAAGGAGAGACCTGTGAGAGTCAGTGTAGCCCACAAAAGCAGCAGAGAAACTGTCCAGGAGAGAGACTGGGTAAATCCATTCGCAGAAGCAGAAGGTTGAAAACAGAGAAATGATTCAACAGAAAATCCCCTGTCAACAGTTGCCCTGTGCTAGTAATGACTGTGCAACTTTTATTAAACATGGACGAGCCCACCCAGGAGAGAAACCCTTCAAATGCTCTACCTGTGGGAAAAGCTTCAGTCTGCACTCAAATCTTCCTGGACATAAGAGAATCCACACAAGGGAGAAATTCTTCAGCTGCTCAGGCTGTGGGGAAACCATTATTCAGAGTTCAAACCTTGTTAATCATGGGAAGACTGATGCATTAAAAAAACCTTTCAAGTGCTCCGACTGTGAGAAAGGCTTCAGGCGGAGGTCATACCTTGTTATCCATAGGAGAGCCCACACAGGAGAGAAACATTTTAGCTGCTCTCACTATAGAAAAAGTTTCAGTTCCAACTCACACCTTAACACACATTGGAAAAACCACAAAGAAAAAAACCTTCACCTGCGCTGACTGCAAAAAAACTTCAAGGACAGGTCACACCTTGGTATCCATAAAAGAAATCACACAGGGGATAAACCCTTCAGGTGCTCTGACTGTGGGAAATGCTTCGGTCACAGGTCCTATTTTGTTATCCATAGGAGATCCCACACAGGAGAGAAACCCTTTAGCTGCTCTGACTGTGGGAAAAGCTTCAGTGAGAGTTCAATGCTTGTCACACATAGGAGAATCCACACGGGGAGAAACCCTTCACCTGCTCTGACTGTGGGAAATGTTTCAGTCAGCGGTCACACCTTGTTAGACATAGGAGAACCCACACACAAGAGAAACCGTTCACCTGCTCTGACTGTGGGAAATGCTTCAATCAGAAGTCACACCTTGTTAGACATAGGAGAACTCACACAGGGGAGAAACTCTTGAGCTTAGAGATGGTCAACCCATTTAACAAAGAAAGCCAAACAGCTGCAGAAAAAATTCGAAGAACTGCTCCAGACTTGTTGAGCAAAAAAGGCTGCTCCTTTAAGAAACAAGCTTAGGTTTGGCTGACTTGGATGCCATTTGGATCACCGCCCTGGTGACCACAGTGGAGCCAGAGGCTATTTGGGGGGACACAAAAGCGGTTTCATGAGCCACACTTTTGGGGGAGAAAAGCCACATGTAGCCACCCCTGCTTTAGCTGCTCGTCCTGTGGGAAAAGCTTCCGTGAAAGTGCAATCCTCATTGAACATAGGAGAACCCACACAGAAGAGAAACCCTTCAGCTGTCTTAACTGTGGGAAAAGCTTCACTGGTGGTCACACCTTGTTAGACATAGGAGAGCCCACACAGGGGAGAAACCCTGTAGTAGAAGTGGGCCAAAGCTTCTCAATGGGCAGAATCCAGCCCATGTAGGACTTTGATCCTGCCAGGGAGGCAGTGCTAGGCCCTGTCCTCTAATGGACATGTGCTGTGAGGGAAGGTGCTTAGCCCCACCCCTTTCCACTGTGCAGCCACTGGAGAGGAGACAGCACTGGGGCTGAGGCTCCACCACATGACCTGTGGCTAGCCCTGGGGGGTTGAGGCACTGCTGCCACTGCACCCCTGGCTTCCAAGGCCAGCTCATGGCCACAGCCATAGAATCTCATGCCTCTTGGGCCACGTGGCTGTGGCAGAGGCACCTTTAGGGCTGTCCTGGGCCTTGTGGCTGCACCAGAAATGCTTCCGACTTTTGAGGCCGGCCCTGGACTGTGTGGCTGCTGCAGTGTCACTGGAGATATTGCTGCAAAGAGGCACGAAGCCAGGTAGTGTTACCCCTCATCCCCACAGCCTCTTGACTGCAATCCCCTCATTACCCTCCCTGCCAACACCCCCAGCTTGCTCTGACACCCTTTCTTGTTCTTGCACTCTGTGACGGACCCAGGCAGGTCCGCACTTGCGCCGGGGCATGGAGCGCCCCCCCCCCAGGACGCCAAGCGGGCCGACAGGCAACCCCAGGGGCGGGGGAGACCGGACCCGGGGGGGCACCCAACCCGGGAAGGAGTGGCCGGTCCCGCAGCCGGCGGGCGGGGTGCCCAAACGGCGCGCCACTCAAACCGAGCCGCGCAAGGCCAGCGTCGGGGTGGCATGCCCCGACCTTGATGTCAGGGTGCATCGGGACACCCGGGGGGCAGAACTGACGTCCCTGGCGTCCTCGCCCGGGCCGCTTGAAAAGCGGCCGGGCGGAACAGGCAAAGGCGGCACTTGGAAGAGCCGCCACCATCCTAACTGCCAGGGGGAGACCCCCCCGTTGGAGGAAAGGAAGGACCACCCCCAAACCCGCACGATGGCAGCGGGACAGGACCGACACTTTGGGCGGGGTAAGCAACCGCGGCGGACCCCCCGGCGGGGCGAAGGGGAGCGGGGAGTGGAAGGAGCCCGGGGCGGGGTTCTTCTGGCGCCCGTGGACAGGTGCGTTACAGGGATAGTCCCCACCTGTCGTGGGAGGAACGTCCCCATTGTTCCCCCACTTAGGGCCCCGGGCTGGGACCCGGTGGAGAGGGTAGGCCCGGGTCCCCCACAACCCACTCCCTACCGCGAAACCCCAAACCCACGTACCCCCGTCGGGGGAGTGAACAACCCAAGGTACAATAGAGGGCGGAAGCTGGGCCATAGGACCCTAAGGGGCCAAAGCCCCCTTTTCTCCCGCCCTGGCGAGGACCTTGCCTCCGGACAGGCTGCCGGGTGCGACCCCATCCCCTCGCCCATAGCGCACGGGTAGCCTAGGACCCCGGGGCGGCCAGAGGGGAGTCGGGACAACGAGTCCGCTGATCCCCGGTCCGGACTCGTGGCTGGGTGATCGCACTCGAACTGCAGGCCCCATCTCGGGGAACCGTAGACGGCGGGTCCGCTGAACCCCCCTTCCCCGTCGGGAGGGGGTGTTCGCACCCACGCGAGCCGTCACAGTGGTGGAGAACGTGGGCACTAGCGGTCTTGCCCCCCTCATTACGCAGAACCTAGGCACCCGAGTAGTTGGTGAACTCGGAGGGCAACAGACGACGACGACCCGGTCCCCACGATGGAACCACGCCAGCTGCTGGACTGGGTCGGGGAGACACAACGGCAACAGCAGCAGACCCAGCAGGAACAGCAGGCGCAGCTGATTCAGCAGCTTGCCGCGCAGTTCCAGGAGCACCAGCGGCAGCTGGTACGGGAACTGGCAGCGCAGCAGGACCAATGGCGCCAGACAGTGGAAAAAAGATTAGGAACGCCGGCGAGCAACCCCCCAGGACCCGGGGAAGGACCCGGCCTACCCCTCCGGCTTACGAAGTTGGGACCCCAGGACGACCCGGAGGCCTTCCTTACAACATTTGAGCGGGTGGCGACCGCAGCCCGTTGGGCCCCGGAACAATGGGCCACCCTGCTGGCCCCGTACCTGACAGGGCCTGCCCAGCTGGCCTACCGGAGCTTGTCTGTTAACGACGCCCTGAACTATCACAAGGTCCGGGAGGCGATCCTAGACCAGCTGGGCCACTCCCCCGAAACTTGCCGACAGAGATTCCGGCAGGAGTCCTTCAGGGCAGGGGATCGACCTAGGGCGGTGGCCCAATGCCTCCGGGAGTGGGCGGCCCTGTGGTTAGAACCAGAACACAAAACGGGGACCCAGGTCCTGAAGCTCATAGTCCTGGAGCAGTTCGTCCACATCCTGCCTCGGGATGGACAGCTGTGGGTGCGAAGAAACCGACCCACGACCGTGAACGAGGCGGTGGGCCTGATGGAGGCCCACCTCTTGGCCGAGGCGGAAGAAGGAGGCAGCTGACGGGAGACACTACCGGGCCTGAAGACCGGGGGCTCGCGACCCCAAGGTAAGCCCACCGAGAGGGCTCAGGCCCCGGGGAACCGGCGAGGGAGGGACAATATCCCCCGGCTGGCCCCCGTGTGGCCTACTAAGGCCCCGGAGAAACCGGAGGGGGAAGACAACCCCGAGAGACCTCAGACCCGGCCCGCAGGGACCCTGCTTCCAGTGCGGGCAAGAGGGGCACTTTAAACGGGACTGCCCGCTCATGGACTGTACCCTAGCCCAAGAGAAGCGGGCTGAAGCCCCCGGAGGGCGGGAAACCGGGCAACAGAGAGTTCTCGCCGACATGAGGGTCGAGGGCTGGTGCGTTAAGGCCCTGGTGGACTTGGGCACGACGATAACGTTGGTATGGGCGGACCTGATTCCCCCGGGACAGCCCACCAGGGAGCCCGTGTGGATGAAATGTGTCCACGGCGACATGAAGGCGTACCCCACCGCCTGGGTCCGCCTAGCCGGGGGCGGGCAGGATCGAACCTGGAGAGTGGGGAGGGCCACACATCTACCCTACCCCGTATTAATCAGACGAGACTGGCCAGAGTTCGGACGATTACTGCAGAGTTAGGGAACTCGGATCGCCGAGCGACGAATACTTGAAAGCCCCGAGAGAGGGACGTGTCTAGAGGTGGAGGAGGCCCCGGACTTTGTGGTAGAGCAGAGACAAGACCCTTCGCTCCAGCATGCCTGAGAGCAGGCGGTTGGCCCAGAGGAATCGGAGGGGGACCTGGACTCCCCAGCCCAAGGACCGGGCTTCCAGATACTGAACGACCGCCTTTATCGGGTGACCAGAGAAAGGGGGGGGGAACTTAAACAATTAGTAGTCCTTGCGCGGTTCCAATGGGAGGTCCTAGAACTAGGACACGCCAAACCGTGGTCGGGCCACCTTGGGCGTGAAAAGACACTAGCGCGGGTACTACAGAGGTTTTATTGGCCCGGGGTGTTCCGAGCTGTGCGCGACTTTTGCAAGTCCTGCCCCGAGTGCCAGCGCACCGCCCCAGCCCGGGTGCCGAAAGCGCCATTGGTACCCCTCCCCATAGTCACGGTGCCGTTCGAACGCGTGGCGATGGATTTAGTAGGGCCCCTCGAACCCTCGGGGAGGGGGCACCGGTATATCATGGTAGTAAGAGACTACACGACCCGCTACCCCGAGGCGGTCCCACTCAGGAATACCAAAGCCCCTACCCTAGCCCGAGAATTGATGAAGATCTTCTCAAGGGTAGGCCTCCCCCAGGCAATTCTTACGGACCAAGGCCCGAACGTCACCTCCCAGGTCATCCGGGAACTGTGCCGCCTGTTGAAGATTAGGCGGCTCCAAACTTCAGTCTACCACCCACAGACGGAGGGGCTGGTTGAAAGATTCAATCAGACGCTAAAGGGAATGTTGAGGCGATTTGTGCAGGACGACCCCCGAGGATGGGATCAGATGCTCCCCGGCCTCCTGTTCGCGATTCAGGAAGTCCCCCAGTCATCAACGGGCTTTTCGCCCTTCAAGCTCCTATACGGACGCCACCCCCGGGGGATTCTAGACCTGCTGCGCGAGGGATGGGAGAGCCAAGCCACCACGGGAAGGGGAACCGTCCAGTACATCACGCTGCTACGAGAGCGGTTGAGCCAGCTCGGGGAATACACCTGGTTAAACCTGGAAGAAACACAGAGGTGCCAAGCCCGGTATTACGACGTCAAGGCCCGTCGGAGGGAGTTCCGACCAGGGGACCGGGTGATGCTCCTGCTCCCAACGAAGGAGTCCAAACTACTGGCCCAGTGGCAGGGGCCCTTTGAGGTGGTCAGGAAAATAGGAGAGGTGGACTACGAGATAAAGCTGACGGGGAGCCGGCGAGGCACCCAGGTTTTCCACGTGAACTTGCTGAAAAAGTGGGTACCCTGCGAGGCCCTGATGATCGCAACGCCCTCCGAAGGAGAGGACCTTGGACCCTGGGGCGGGGAGGAGGAGCTGGAAGGGGAGGGTGAAATAGGGGCGGAGTTGACGGCCCAGCAGCGGGGGCAGTTACAAGACGTCCTTCGGCAACATCAACGGACCCTTACCACCCGACCCAGGCACACGACCCTGGGGGCACATCGAATAGTGACAGAGGGCGGTAAGATCATCCGGGAACCGCTCCGGCCGTTACCCTGGAAGGTGTGGGACATCGTGGCCAAGGAAATTCAGCGGATGCGGCAGTGGGGCGTGATAGAAGAGTCAAGTAGTGAATGGCGGAGCCCAATTGTCCTGGTCCCGAAACCAGATGGGTCGACGCGGTTCTGTATTGATTTCAGGAAAGTCAACTCGATATCCCGCTTCGACGCCTACCCCATGCTTCGGGTGGACGCGCTCCTCGAACGGCTAGGCCAAGCCGCTTACATATCTACCTTGGACCTCTCAAAGGGTTACTGGCAGATCCCGCTAGACCCCGAAGCCAGGGAGAAGACGGCCTTTTCGACCCCCGTGGGGCTATTCCACTTTATCACGATGCCTTTCGGGCTACACGGGGCGGCAGCCACCTTCCAGAGAGTAATGGACCGTGTACTGACCCCCCCACCAAGAGTACTCCGCCGCCTATATAGATGACATTGTCGTCTATAGCCAGACATGGGAGGAACACCTGAAACACCTGGAAGAAATACTCACAGCCCTTGGCCAGGCTGGCCTCACGGCCAACCCGAAAAAGTGCCACTTCGTGCAACGCGAGGTATCTTACTTGGGGTACACAGTCGGGAAGGGGAAACTGAAACCGATCTACAGTAAGATCCAAGCACTCCGTGACTACCCGAGGCCGACGACGAAGAGACAGGTGCGGCAGTTTTTGGGGTTCGCGGGTTATTATAGACGGTTCGTGCCGCAATTTGCCACCCTCGCGGCGCCTCTGACAGAGATGGTAAAGAACACGGAGCCAACGCGGGTGTGGTGGACCCCGCTGGCGGACCGGGCCTTCCGGACGTTAAAAGACAAACTGTCAGACACCCCGGTACTGACCCAACCTGATTTTAATAGATCTTTCTTCCTGTATACAGATGCCTCAGAGGTGGGCCTCGGCGCGGTACTTGCACAGGAACGGCAGGGAGAAGAACACCCCATCCTGTACCTCAGCAGGAAACTTCTACCCCGAGAAAGAAGCTATGCCACCGTAGAGAAGGAGGCCCTGGCGTTGAGGTGGGCAGTCGATGCCCTGAGATATTATTTATGGGGAAATAAATTCAAGTTAATAACGGATCATGCCCCCCTTGTTTGGCTGAATACGATGAAAGACACTAATGCCTGCAACATGCGCTGGTATCTAGCGCTGCAACCCTACTGTTTTGATGTGGTACACTGGCCGGGGGCCACCCATAAAAACGCGGACTTTTTTTCGCGAGTAGGAGAAACCGAGACCACCCCGAGGGAGCCCCTCCAAAGGGGGGAGGTGTGTGACGGACCCAGGCAGGTCCGCACTTGCGCTGGGGCAGGGAGCGCCCCCCCCAAGACACCGGGCGGGCCGACAGGCAACCCCAGGGGCAGGGGAGACCGGACCCAGGGGGGCACCCAACCCGGGAAGGAGCAGCCAGCCCCGCAGCCGGCGGGCGGGGAGCCCAAACGGCGCGCCGCTCAAACCGAGACACGCAAGGCCAGCGTCGGGGCGGCATGCCCCGACCTTGACGTCCGGGTGCGTCGGGACGCCCGGGGGGCAGAACTGACATCCCCGGCGTCCTCGCCCAGGCCGCTTGAAAAGCGGCCGGGCGGAACAGGCAAAGGCGGCACTTGGAAGAGCCGACGACGACCCAACTGCCAGGGGGAGACCCCCCCCCCATTGGAGGAAAGGAAGGACCACCCCCAAACCCGCACGACGGCAGCAGGACGGGACCGATGCTTTGGGCGGGGTAAGCGACCGCGGCGGACCCCCCGGCGGGGTGAAGAGGATCGGGGAGTGGAAGGAGCCCGGGGCGGGGTCCTTCTGGCGCCCGTGGACAGGTGTGTTACGGGGATAGTCCCCACCTGTCGTGGGAGGAACATCCCCATTGTTCCCCCACTTAGGGCCCCGGGCTGGGACCCAGTGGAGAGGGTGGGCCCGGGTCCCCCACAACCCACTCTCTACCGCGAAACCCCAAACCCACGTACCCCCGTCGGGGGAGTGAACAACGCAAGGTACAGTAGAGGGCGGAAGCTGGGCCATAGGACCCTAAGGGGCCAAAGCCCCCCTTTCTCCCGCCCCGGCGAGGACCTTGCCTCCGGACAGGCCACCGGGTGCGACCCCGCCCCCTCGCCCATAGCGCCCGGGCAGCCCAGGACCCTGGGGCGGCCAGAGGGGAGTCGAGACAACGAGTCCGCTGATCCCCGGTCCGGACTCGTGGCCGGGTGATTGCAGTCGAACTGCGGGCCCCATCTCGGGGAACCCTAGATGGCGGGTCTGCTGAACCCCCCCTGCCCCGTCAGGAGGGGGTGTTCGCACCCACGCGAGCCGTCACACACCCTCTCTCATGGCCACACACTGCTCCTTCCTTTGTTCCCACCACTTGGACAGACACCCTACTCCGAGTCTGCTTCTGCACCCCAGCTATTTCCCAACTCCTTCCCAAAGACCCCACCCATTTCTTGAGGCCCTGCCCTGTACAAATCTTTCCAGAGATGACCTGTTGCTAATGGAAACTCACCAGTTCATTATATAACTACAGCTGAGCTATTTCGCTAGGGCTGCAGCTGGGGAGTTGTATTTAAATTATTTCACACATTAAGCTTTCTCATGTTTATCAAACTTCATTTTAAATAAAGTAAAATATTTATGTCCAACACACAAAAATTCAATGTTTTCTTTCTTTATGGCAGGGGTGGAAAACCTTTTTTTGGTTGGGGGCCACTAACTCATAGAAAAATAATTTGGGGAACACACAAGTGAGAAGGAAAAAACTCCTCCCCAAACCTCCAACCCTCAATGATGTGGCCCCCTATGCACACATCTCAGTCTTCTTGCACTCACAGGGTGAGGGGAAGGGATGGGAGGACTGAGGTTCAGGGCTTCCCATAGGCCAGTTACACTTACCTGGGTAGTGGATTTTGTGGACCTCCTTAGGCTCTGGAGTGGAGTAAAAAATGTGCCAACCTGCCTGTGTGCTGGGCTAGTGCTATGTGTGCCACAGAGCTTCCTCCAGTGCTGTGCACCATGTCTAGGTTTTGTAGCTTCTCCCCCACATACATGAGGAGGGTCTCCAAGAAGCCCTGGGGGTTGGGTTCCTGCAGACCCCAGGAGGCAGCTGAAGAAGGTGTTGCATGACTTGCAGCAAAAACTCTGGGAGGCAGCTACTGCTCCATAGCAGAGAGTTCTGTGATGTCCTGAGTCAGGGCAACCAGAGCAAGAAGTGAAAGTGCTTTGCTGTCCCTCAGGGTATGTCTATACTGCAAAGTTAATTCAAACTAACAGCCGTTAGTTCAAATTAACTTTGATAGGCGCTACACTAGCGATCCGCTAGTTCGAACTTAATTCGAACTAGGTAAACCTCTACGAGGTTCTACGAGGACTAACGCCTAGTTTGAATTAACTAGTTCGAATAAAGGGCTGTGTAGCCACTTAATTCGAAGTAGTGGGAGGTTAGCCCTTCCCAGCTTGCCCTGGTGGCCACTCTGGCCAACACCAGGGAAACTCTTCTGCCCCCTCCCGGCCCCGGAGCCCTTAAAGGGCCACGGGCTGGCTACAGTGTTTGTGCCAGTTGCAAGCCTGCCAGCACCCAGCCAGCAGACCCTGCACCTGCCACAACATGAGCCAGCCACCCGATGCCACCCAGCCCTCCTCCTCTTCCCGGGACCAGGCTGGCAGCTCCCAGGAGCCTGCCCAAGGCCGCAAGAGGCGGGCGCCCGCTTGGTCAGGTTCGGAGATCGTGGACCTCATCGAGGTTTGGGGGGAAGCCTCCAATGTCCACGATCTCCACACTAGCCACAGGAACGTGGCCCTGTACAGCCGCATGGCTGCCAGCCTGGCCACCAGAGGCCAGCAGCGGAGCCGGGAGCAGGTCCGCTGTAAAATCAAGGACCTGCGGCAGTCCTACTCCCGGGCCTGCCAGCCAGGGGCCGACCCGGAGGCCTGCCCCCACTTTCAGGCCCTGGACTGCATCCTGGGGGCTCACGCCGTCCATGCTCCCCGGATGGTGATCGACCCCGGGGCAGAGGGACCCATCCCTGACACCGAGGAGGAGGAGCCGGAGGACACCAAGAGCCAGGAGCCTGCCCAGGACCCCCTAGGAACCCCTCAGACCACATCACCTGTGTCATCCGAGGCTGGGGAGGGCTCTACATGTGAGTACCATCATGCTCCCCTTATGTGTATGGGGGGGTGAAGAGAGAGGGAGCCCAGGGACCATGCGCCTGGGCCTTGCCCACCATGGAGCAGTAGCTGGGTGTCATGCTGAGGCCTTGGCCTTGCAGAGGGGGGCTGGGTTTCACCCACCTTGTCCCCAGGGAGAATTGACCGCTACTAGTGTTTAACCACAGCCGTAGCACCAGGGACTGCAGGGCACACCACCCCACCTGCAACAGCCACCCGCGCCCAGGCCAGCAGGCATGCCAGGAACCAGGAGGACTACCAGCGGCGGCACCTCCGGTTCCTGGAGCAGCTGCTCTGCAACCAGGAGGACTTTCGGCTGCACCAGCAGAGTTTGGAGGCACTGGAGGAGCAGGGCCGTGCCCTCAGAGGCCACCTCCAGACCCTGGTGAACCAGTTCCTGCCTCCTCCTGCTCCAGCTCCTGCGGCTGCCCCAGCTCTCGCTGAATGGGGTACTATGGCCTGGGGTTAGCCTCAGAGGTCAATACTACGCCCACAAATAACAGAGAGAGACAACAAAGCTTCCCCACAGTTCCGTGTGCCGAGAGAAATGGCACCACACCAGCTTTTAGCGTCCGAACACAGAGGGTCCAGCGTATGGCTGCCTCACTAGAGACACTGGTGTGTCCTTTTGGAACTGTGACACATAAGACAGGCCTAATAGACAAAAACAGACACAGACAGACAAAAATGTTAGCTGCTCCACAAAATTGAATTCTGTAGCTCCCCTTACCCCAATGGCCGGCTGTCACTCCAAATCCTAAGCCCTCGCCAGGAGATTTCATAACAGGTATCCCCTTTACCTTCTATTGAGCGCTCTGAGAGGTTTGGAAGTGGAGTGACGGTCCATCCATACAGGCAAGTGGCGCGTTAGGAATCTCGGTGGAACCTCCAAATTGTCAAAGCAAAAACACGCTCCTCTCTGTTTAGGCGGCTAACAACTGATTGCTTTATTGATCAGTAAAGCAAAGTGAGCCAAACGTGGTCCCAGCAAAGTCCGGCCCAGTAAAGCTGCTTAATACAATCAATCCTAGTATCTTTATACCCTTAACCAAACAGTCTGACATCAGGGCATCCAATTACAGAAATAATCAATTAAACTAGGAAAAACAAAGCCTTATCAACAAGAGGGCGGACAGGTACGAGGGAGTACCTCTCCTCTCTGAACCAGCCCAATTAACACATTCCAATAGCACATCTGTCTTGGCCTGGCGCAAAGTTCACTCTGGCCTACGTGCAAAGACAAAAAGCTGAAATGGTTTCTGTTATACAAGATGGCTTCTAGCTAAACATAAAATAGCTTCTACACTGTGAACCAGCCATGTGTTTGTCCCTCCCCCCCCCCCCCCCCCCACCAGGCAGGGCAGGACCCATGCTCCCAGCAGGAGTCCCAGCAGGGAGTTACAGGCACCTTGCTCATACCCATAGCACTGGGACAACCATGGAGCAGGAGTGAGCGGCCAGTGTGTGGTACCAAGGAGCTCTCCCCCTGGCCTGTGACCCCCAGGAGAGTCTCACACAGATGTCCTGCGGTCACAACCTCCCTGTCACTCCAAACCAGTCAGAAACACTCATCTCTCACTCTGCAGCTCCCCTTTCTGCCCTGGCAGGCACTGTCCCTTCTCCCACTGGCCTGGGCCTGGCATCCCTCCCCCACCCGTCACCACAGAAAGCCCCTTGGCATGAGCTTGGTCAAGCTAGAGGCCTCAGACCTGTAGTTTCTGAGAGGCTTGTGCCTTGGCCTCCTTGGCCCTTGGCAGTCAGCTCTCCTGGCTGCCTCATGTGCACTGCTGACCAAAGGAGGCAGCAAGGCAGGAATAGGGGGAAGGAACAAGTTCCGCTAAGGCTTAAGCTCGGACTTAAGCCTCCAGTCCCAGCACAAAAGCTTCAGCTAAGCCTGAGTGGCTCCCTCCTGCCCCCGCACATGCGGGAGGAAGAAGCCCTGTTGCCTCAGGCCAGGGGAGGAGACAGGAGGCTTCATCTCTCTCAGCCTTGCCCTTTGCTTCCACCCTGGCAATCACAGGGGCCGGGGAGCTCCCTGGCCACCCACAGCCTCAACCATTTCCTACTTCATGGCCCAGGCCCAGGCAGCCCAACAGCGTCTCTGTGTGCCCCCCCACACACTTTTTGTTTGCTGTTGCCCAGGTGCAAGGGGCCCAGATTCTTCAACACTCATAGGCCCAACAGGAGGGGGCTGGTTTGATGCTTCACCCCACAGCCCAGCAATGACCCTCCAAACTCCCTCTCTGCTCTGGGAACCAGTTTTGCTGTGTGAATTCTGTGAGGCAGGTGACATCAGGCCTGGGCACTGGACTTATGTACCAGTTTCCCTGGCCTTGGGACACTGTTGAGCTCACAGTTGTGATAGTCAAGTGGTTAAAGCATTGGACTAGAAATCTAATAGGGTTTCCCTGTGCAGGTTCAAATCATGCTCACAATGAGGCCTGTGTTTTGGCCACTCCCCTAACCAAGGCAACAAGCTATCCGAGCCCTGAGACACTCTCCCCTCAATCCCCTTCTGCGCCTTTCTGAGACACGCCTGGGATGGTGCCTCATGCTGGGTCCCTGAGGTCTGAGGCCAACTCTCAGCTCCTCCTGCCCCTGCTCCTCCCCCAGTGCCCCATGGCTCAGCCCTACCCCTGGGGGCTGTTCTGTTCTAGAGTGTGACAGGAGCAGTGTGGGCCAGAGAGGCTGCCCCACAGGAGACTGTGAGGTGGATACAGTGGGGAGCAAGAAGTCAGGCCATCAGGTCAGTAGGTTGGGGGTAAAATGAGAGCCCTGCCAAAAGTTTCTTCTCTTTCCACTGGGGAAGGTGACTGGGTACAGGGCACAAGTCCCTTTGGGCCCCCAGATGAAGGAAGAAGCTGAGGGAGAGGAGAGATGGAGGTGTCCAGAGCCTCCTTCCAGCAGGCTGGGCCTGCATAGGGTCTGTGCATGATGGAGCCTCCTGCTACCAGATCTCTGGTCTCCTTTCTGCAAAGCCCTTGGCTTCTTTCTGATTTCTGCTTCCCTGTCCTTAGCAGGCAGCTAAAGGAAAAGAGGCCACCAGCCTAACCTTTTCCATGGCTGGCATAGGGCATGAACCCATCACACTGGCATTATTAGCACCATGCTCTAACCAGCAGAGCTAGCCAATCCACAGGTATTAGCCTCACAAGTGGCCCTTTCAAAAAGGAGCCTTGGGCATTTTCAGGGACGCTGTGGGCTCTGGAACTAGATGACAGAATGCTTGCTTAGCATGCGAGAGGCAGTGGGATGGATGCCACATTTTCCAGTTGCCCCTCCCTCTTCCGACTTGCTCTCCCCAAAAGCAAGCCATGCAGGAGCAGAAAGCTGCTGGGCCGTGGCCTCCCTTTACCTGGCTGTGACAGGAGCAGTGGGAACAAGCCTCAGGGAGGCAGAGTTGCCCCACTAGGGCTTTCAAAACTAGACTGAA
Organism: Pelodiscus sinensis; assembly: GCF_049634645.1. Taxonomy (NCBI): domain Eukaryota; kingdom Metazoa; phylum Chordata; order Testudines; family Trionychidae; genus Pelodiscus; species Pelodiscus sinensis. The sequence continues at coordinate 1,462,716 of NC_134741.1, forward strand.
AGAGCCACCTCCTCCCCTCTTCTTGTGTGTAATTTCTTTTTTCTTCTTTCAGTCCCGCTTGTGTCTCCCACAGCTCCAGCTTCTCTGCTTTCTGTCTGAGTGTTTTCCTATGGGAGGGGATCACCCTGCCTGGGGAGAGAAGGAACAGACCATCCCTTGGGAGTTTGCTGGCTTCTTCACAAATCCAGCAGTAGAGAAATCCCAGCTTTGCCTGTTTCATTCCCAGCTGGCAGTTTCCCTCTTTTGGTCCTTTGCAGCCTCATGGACCATTTGAAAGTGAGAAAACAGGTTTCTGGCCTGAAGTATCAGAAATCTCCAACCCACCCAATTAACATAGCACATCACTTCCCCCTTCGCAATCACACTATTCCCAGAGCACTTATGTAACCCTTTTCCCAGGCCAAGTTAATAGCAGCAAGGACTGGGTTCAGTATCTAGAGGTCCCCTCCCAACAATGTAATGCAACACCGGCTCAAGCCCCCAACTAGTGACCTGGAAAATCTTACACACACTCCTGGGTGCCTCAAAGAGGCAATTCTTCCCCTCTCACAAGCACAGAGCCTTGGTACAGCAGCAAATCTTTATTAACCTGAGGTAACTGACATCAGCATAAAACTGGGAAAACACCACAACTAGGATTCATAGACCAAAGCATGAGCAAAGACCCACCCCATGCAAGAATCACCCAAAGTCCCCAAAAGTCCAACACCCCAAAAGTCTCTTCATAGAGAGTCCAACAACCCCAAAGTCACCTGGGTGGAATGGGGGAGTTGATAAGGGGGCACCTTACATGGTCTGAGGCCAATGGCCCTGCCTCTCCATAGGATTCTACTGCAGCCTTTAACATGAGCCATTCTGCCACACTCCATCAGCTATCCCACCGGTTGTTCCCACCAGCTGCTCTGCCAACTACCTGCCAGTCATTCCCACCAGCTGCTCCGGTGGCCGCCTGCCACTGCTCCTACCGGCCGGCTGCTGGTTGTTCCCCAAAATGTTCTGCCAGCAGCTCAGCAATATAGCTTCATGCTCCCCTGCAGCACTCAGTGGCTGTGTCTACACTGGCGCATTCTTGCATGAAAACGGCCAAGAATGTAAACTGCGCAAGTAAACTGATGTTGTACTGTAGAAAATCAGGGCTTCTTGTGCGAGAACTCTGATGCTCCCTCTCAGGAATAAGCCCTCTTGTGCAAGAGCTCTTCCAGAAGAGGCCAGTGTAGACAGGCAACATGAATTTCTTGCGCAAGAAGCCCCTATGGTTAAAATGGCCATCAGAGCTTTCTTGCGCAAGAGAGCATCTACACCGGCATGAATGCTCTTGCGCAAAAGCACATCTCGGCTATGTCTACACTGGCGGGTTATTGCACAAGAATATCTTGCACAAGTATACTTGCACACAGAAAGTTTTTCAAGAGGCACTTTCGAGAAGAAGCTTCCAGGCCAGCTAGGAGCACAGGGGAGCAGACTGTGCAGCTTCTGGCAATCTCCAGATAAGCCAGGGAAAGGCAGAAGGAACAGAGCCTGCTGCAAACAGATGCTATGGTTACACTACAAGGCTATGTCTACACTGGTGGCTTTTTGCGCGAGAACATCTTGAGCAAGGGTTCTTGTGCAACGAGTCTTGTGCAAAAACATGTCCACACTGCCATATGCAAGATGTGCTTTCGTGCAAGAGCGCCCATGGCAGTGTGTACACTCTCTTGCGCAAGAAAGCTCCAATGGCCACTTTAGCCATAGGGCTTTCTTGTGCAAGAAACCCCTGCCATTCGTCCACACTGCCCGCTTGCACAAGAGAGCTTGCACTTGTAAGAAAAGAGCATAGCTCTTGCGCAAGAAGCCCTCTCTTACCACACTGTACTGTAAATCTTCTGGTGCAAGAGCGGGAGGGCAGCTCCGTGGATTCTTGCACAATAACGGCTGTTCTTGCACAAGAACCCACCAGTGTAGACATAGCCCGAGCCTCTTGTAGAAAAGCAAATGCAAATGGAGTGCTCATTTGCATATGTTATATTCTCATTTGCATTTCCTCTTCCTTTCCCTTTTGTGCAAAAAAGCACTGTTTAGACAGCACCTTTTGGTGCAAAACTCCCTTTTGCGCAAGATCCATTTTTCCTTATTTGAGATAGTAACATCAAACCAGGTAGGAAAAAAATATACAAGAAAGTAGCTGAAAAAACAGCATAGCAAAAGCATAAGCAGAAAACAGCTCTATTTTTTCCCCCACAGCGAGTACCAGAGAAAAGCATGAATGTAGTCCCCCCACTGCCCCAAATTGTACAGTCAAGTTTCCGCCATTTGGGGAAATTACAGGAGTCAGCACAACCATAGTGCAAGGAAAATCAGCCACTTTTCCGGAAAAACTTGCCAGCTGTCTACATTGGCCGCTTGAATTTCCGCAAAAGCACTGACAACCTCATGTAAGATTGTCAGTGTTCTTGCGGAAATACTATGCTGCTCCCGTTTGGGCAAAAGTCCTTTTGCTCAAAAGGGCCAGCGTAGACAGCCCAGATTTGTTTTCCGCAAAAAAGCCCCGATCTCAAAAATGGTAGATGCTCTTTGCGGAAAAGCGTGTCTAGATTGGCCTCGGATGCTTTTCCGCAAAAAGTGCTTTTGCGGAAAAGCGTCCGTGCCAATCTAGACGTTCTGTTCCGAAAATGTTTTTAACGGAAAACCTTTCCGTTAAAAGCGTTTGCGGAAAATCATGTCAGTCTAGACGTAGCCCAACAGATTAGCCTCTCCCTGAGAAAACCACCTACATGATTGTAGTAGTTTCTTTACTAGCTACGTATAAGGTCCCCAGGCACAACCACTGCCTGACCTCAATTGCACAAACACACTCACCTCATGACAGGCATGGCCTCACGGCCCCACATGACTATCCCACACCGTGTCCCTCCTGCTCATTCCCATCCTGATGCCCCAGCTCGACCCCACTTACCAAATTTGGGCCCTGCTCACCAACCCGCTCCCGTTCCCGCTCCCACAGGGCTCTGCTCAAGAAAACATCTGCATACAAGCTCAAACAGCTCCACTCCTCTCCAGCAAGAGCTTCCTCCTCTGCTGTTTAGAACCCAGTCACACTACTGCACTGTGGCCCCCAACCCCACTTGCTCTGCCCAGCTGCAGCCCACACCGAGGGGCTGGCTCTGTCAGGGGACACCATTTGGGAGGCACCAGGTGATGTGGCTCCCAGTCTCACCCCCACCATCCTCACCCTCAGCTCAGCCCAGCTGGGCATGTCACTTCTTCAAGAGGCAAGAAGGAAGTGGGGAGACAGGCACTCTCGGTAAGCCAGCCAGAAAGAGTGTACGGGGAGGAACAGGAACACACCCACCCTCCCTCCCCCTAAGAAAAAGCATCTGTCCCCTCTGTCCCCCCTCCCCCCAGAACTTCTCCTGGCCAGCCCCAGGCATGTCACCTGACTCTCATGAGCCTCCTTTCTCCCATCAGCAAAACAGGGCTGAAGAGGCTTCCTGCCCCAGCATGAGCCTTTGGTGGAGAATGACGCTGAAGAGCAGGAAGAGGCTCAGGCAGATGATCCCAGGCTGAGGTGCCATTAGCGGAGGTTTGGGAAGCAAGTGAGAAACACCAGTAAGTCACCGGGTGTCACCGGGCCCCGCGACCCCATCTACAGCCGGACGTGACTCTTAGCCGGCAGGTAGAACAGAAGGTTTGTTACGTCACATGGGGACAGTGTAGAATAGACTTGTTAGCCCAGGGACCAGAGTCGTACAATTGGTAGCTGGATTCAGCTTCCCTGGCAGGTCGGCATTTTGCATCCCTTAAGCCGACCTGCCCAGCCGAGTACAGAGCAGGCCTCAGTGAGTCACATCCAGAATTCCCATCCCCATCTAGATAACAGTGCGGTGCCCAGGGAAACTGAGGCACACACAGAGTTCCTGCAGAACAGCACAGGACAGCAGGGATCACATGCAACATAGCAGAGTGAACAGAGCCATGTGCCGCTCCCCTGTGCCTGCTCCACGCACATCTTCCCATTGCAGAAAGCACTCTGAGCTAGGCTGTGACTAGTCAGCCTGTCTCTAGGCACCCAGGGTGTGTTTGGGTTTATCATCAGCACTGAGCTTTGTCCAATAGCCCAGGGAACACTGTGAAAACCAAAACCTTCCAGCCCTGGGTGTCCCTGGCCAGCCAGAGAGTGGCACAAAGGCTCCCAGCAGTGCTGACTTGGGTAGTTTGAAATAAACACCTACAGCTCAGAATAGGTGACCGAGTGATCTAGATGATGGACTGTTAATCTGTTGTGTTCTGCACACATTGGTTCAACACCCCCCCCACACACACATCAGGTGTTTGCAACCTTCTTACAGAGCTCTGCTCAGTTCAGTGCCAGCCCCTCCTGTAACCATGCCTTTCACAGTCCCTTTCCCACTGCAGCTTGGGGAAATCTCCAGAGACACTCCCAGATGTGACCCTCAATCCCTTCTGCCCTCAAGGGGAAAACTCACAAAGGAGATTCCAGACAGCCAAGCAATGGAGGAGCAGGGGGACAGGGGGTCTTTGAGATTGTTCCAGCCCTGCAGCCCGTCCCACCTGGTTGTTGTCATGGAACCTCTGTGAGGTCACTGCCTCCCAACCAATGACCTGAGGTGCTGCAAAAGGCCCTTGTGATGTCGCTACTGTTTGAGCTGCTTCTCCTGTTCCCCGTCCCCTAGTCACAGCTAGTTCTGGGGCTCAAGTAGGGAATATCAGAGGCTGCTCAGGGCACCATATGCAACCTGCAGACTTAAGGCCAGAAGAGACAATTAAATCATCTCATCTGAACCACTGCACCCCCCGAGTACCAGCAGCTTCCTGCATGGCACAGTAGTGAGGTTTGCACTCAATCAACTCTAGAAAGGCATCTGATCTTCACTGCCAGCCCCAGAGGTGGGAGAAAGCACCATGATCTTTGGGAGTGGGGACGGATTGAAACAGTGACAGAAAAGGACTTGTGAGTCTGTGTTACATGCACAACAGCCCTGGGTCCAGGCTGTACAGGCACCTTCATTCTGCTATTTCCTTGCACTGACAGGGCTGACTGCCCCCAGAGCTTGGTACTGACAGAACTATTGGGAGAGAGATGCACTAAGTTATTGATAGTGAAGGGCCCCCTGGTTTGCCACCTGAAACTGGGCCCCTCCCAACATCCTGTGTCTCCCCAGCCTGGGCCCCTCTCACCCTGTGCTGCCAGGATAAAGTGGAAATGGCCCCTAATGCTGCCCTCACACAAATATTTATACAGCCTGGGCCAGACCTAGCTGCAGCTACTCCCATCCCCAAAGCCTGGTTCTCCAGCCCTGTCCCATCTTGACCAAGTCACAAGCCTCAGCAGTGTAAGTGTGCTACCCGGGGCACTCACCCCGCCATGTTGTGAGGCCAATGCACCAGCTGTTGTTCCTGCACAGGTTCCTGCAGCACATCTAGCAACACACCGTAGTTTAGAAAAAGGCGAAAAGCTCTATCAATCCAGAGATTGGCTGGAGTGATGTGAGCACACAGGGCAAAGCAGATCACGCAAGAAATAAACACAAACACCATCTAAACCTCAGAAACAAGATAGGCTGAGAATGAAGCAGCATCTCACCCTCATATACAGCAGGAACAGTTCCCCAAGCTTTGATACACAGGCAGGCAGAGGCTGAAGGAGCTGAGTTTCTCTGAGACCTTAGGGACCCAGCATAAGGCACCATCCCTGGCATCTCTCTGAAAGTGGCAGAAGGGGATTGATGGGGGATGAGGAGTGTGAGGAGAATGTCTTGGGGGTTGTGCAGCTTGCATGTGGCCAAAACACAGACCTCACTGGAAACAGGATTTTTACCTGCACTGGGAAACCACAAACTCCTGCTGTGCTTCGGGAGCCAGGTTTGCTGTTTGAATTCTGTGTGGCAGGTGATGTCAGGCCTGGGCACTGGGATTATTTACCAGTTTTCCTGGCCCTACGGCACTACTGCACTCATAGCTGTAATGCCTGAGTGGTTAAGGTGTTAGAACTGAAATCAAATAGGGCAGCAGTTCCCAAACTTTTCCGCATCATGCCTCCCTTTTTGTTTTTTGAAAAACCCGCAGGCCCCCCCTCGCCCCCGCCAAAAATAGCAGCAAAACTTCTCCCCAGTTTGGGAACGCATGCAATAGTTTCCCTGCACAGGTTCAAAGCCTGCTCACAGTGAGACCTGTGTTTTGGCCACACTCTTTCCACCACACACACTGAGTTGATGCAAACCTTTCCACATACTACAAGTTGCTAATGGACACACACAGTTAATTATATCATTATACCTGAGCCATTATGCTAGTGCAGCAGCTGGGGAGATCAGTTTTAATTACATTATAAAACAGATCAAGCATTGTGACTGTGTTACTCTGTCAAACTCCACTTTAAACAAAATAAAACTTTATGGCCAACACAAAAAGTTTCAATGTCTTCCTTTATTTAAGACAGGGGTGGAGAAACCATTTTTCAGTTGGGGGTCACTGATCCACAGAAAACTCAGCTGGACACCACACAAGTGAGAAGCCAAAAAACAAATAAAAAAAACCCTCCAAAACTTCCAGTGGCTGCTTGGTAGAAAGAGGGGCAGGGCTGAGCTCCTTCCTCTGCAGCACATGCCCATAAGGAGGTGGGGCCTGGCACTGACTCATGGGCAGGATCAAAGCCCTAGGCAGGCCAGATTCTGCTTGCTGAGAAGTTTTCCCCACCTCGGCTACGTCTACACTGGCCCCTTTTCCGGAAGGGGCATGTAAATTTCATGAGTCGTCGTAGGGAAATCCGCAGGGGATTTAAATATCCCCCGTGGCATTTAAATAAAAATGTCCGCCGCTTTTTTCCGGCTTTTAAAAAAGCCGGAAAAGAGCGTCTACACTGGCCCTGATCCTCCGGAAAAAGCGCCCTTTTCCGGAGGCTCTTATTCCTACTTTGAATACTTTGAATAAGAGCCTCCGGAAAAGGGCGCTTTTTCCGGAGGATCGGGGCCAGTGTAGACGCTCTTTTCCGGCTTTTTTAAAAGCCGGAAAAAAGCGGCGGACATTTTTATTTAAATGCCGCGGGGGATATTTAAATCCCCCGCGGATTTCCCTACGACGACTCATGAAATTTACATGCCCCTTCCGGAAAAGGGGCCAGTGTAGACGTAGCCCTCTGGTATTGGGTCTCTCCCCTGTGTGGGTTCTCCAATGTACAAGGTTTGAATTCTTACTGAAGTTCTTCCCATACTCAAGAGCAGATGAAGGATTTCTCTCCTGTGTGGGTTTGCCGATGTCTAACAAGCTGTGTCCTCCAACTGAAGCTTTTCCCACAATCAGAGCACTTGAAGGGTTTCTCCCCGTTGTGGATTCTCCTATGTGTATTAAGCTTTGATCTACAAATGAAGCTTTTCCCACAGTCAGAGCAGTTGAAGGGTTTTTCCCCCGTGTGGGTTCTCTGATGGATAAGAAGATATGACCTCTGAATGAAGCTCTCCCCACAGTCAGAGCAGCTGAACGGTTTCTCTCCTGTGTGGGTTCTCCAATGGATATGGAGATTAGAGCTACAACTGAAGCTTTTCCCACACTCAGAGCAGCTGAAGGGTTTCTCCCCAGTGTGGGTTCTCATATGGAGAAGAAGATTTGAGCTCCGACTGAAGCTTTTCCCACAATCAGAGCAGCTAAAGGGTTTCTCCCCTGTGTGCGTTCTCCGATGAGTAAGAAGATTTGAGCTCCGACTGAAGCTTTTCCAACAGTCAGAGCAGCTGAAGGGTTTATCCTCTATGTGGGCTCTTTCATGTTTAATAAGAGTTGCACAGTCACTGTGAGCACAGGGGGACTGTTGATGGGGGATTTTCTGTTGAACATTTTCTGTGTTTGTTTTCACCCCTCTGCTCTTGTGACTGGATTTACCCTGTCCCTTCCTTGGATGTTTTTCTTGCCGCCTTTGTGAGCTACACTGACTCTCACAGGCCTCTCCTTCCTCAGGACTCTGAGTAGCATGCCCTTCAGATCCTCCCAATAACATCCCACATGGAGCCATTCGTGCTGGTTCTTCCTGCTGAAAATTCTTCTCATGGTTCTCAGTCAGTGTCCCACCTCCTGTTGGGACAGGGAATCCAGAGAAGAGTTATTTCCTTTGCTTAGCTGAAAGAAAACTCTAAAACAGAAATAGAAAAGGGGGAACACGCTCAAAGAATGGCTGGAAAGATTGAAGCCAAGTAGACTCTTCTTCCACATAACCCTTTTGCCCACCCAGCACCCTAACACTGGAGTTGAAGACAGGCTGAAGGGTCAGTTAGACTTGATGAATTTGCACAAGAGCCACCTGCTACAAGAACAGAGAAAATGGATTGTGAATCAGTTTAGCTGACTAATCACCTGTGTGGGTGTCACTGGTGATCTCTCCTTCTTTACAACCCTGAAGATCCAGAATCTGCAGCTTTTCCCCTCGGTCCACCCTGGAGAACACATGAGCTTTAGAGAGTGAAAATCCTGTTTGGGGAGCAATTAAAGAAGAGTTGATGTTGTTCATTAGGGTCGGTACCATTATTGCTTCCAGAGCCAGGATCTGAGTCTCCCACCCAGAGAAGCTCCTTCCGTATCTTACACAGACAAGATCCCACGACCCACTCTCCTGGAGGCCAGGTGCATCCCCCTTGCCTCAGGAATAGCCCAGCTTATTCCCCAAGGAGCTGAGTGCTCTGATGCACTCTGTAGGGTACAACTAAGTGTCCTTCACACCCCATTCCATCCTCCTGGCATGCCAGGGCAGGACAGGAACACACTGCTCAGAAGGAGTTCTCAGGGTTGGCAGGTCTCACACTGAGGCCCCCAGGCAGGGGTCAGATAGCTGCTGCCACTTGGCAGGTCACTAGGGCTTGGAGAGAAAGGACCCAGCAGACCTCTAGAGCCCCAAAGGCTCTGTCCAGAGAGCTCCTGGCTGGGGGCTCGGCTCACCCTGCTCCTCGGCTCAGATGCTGTACTTGGGCCAGAATGAGGCAGGGGAAGTTGTCAGAGCAGGAAAATGAACCCTTGGCTGGCTGCTCCACACTCCTGATCCCGACTTCCTGTCGGAAGGGGGCATGGAGGGGACATTCTCTCACACAGGAGCCAGGATTATTGGGGCAAATATTCTTGACATCGCAGATGGGGGCAATGAGCAGGGCTCGACAAATCGCTGTTTCTACTCACCCATGGCGAGTAGATTTCAGCCCGTCGCCAATTTACTGGCGGTGCACACATGTGCAATGCGGGTCTTGCGCATGCGCAGTGCAGGGCTGGCAAGTAGATTTCACCGCTGTTTGTCAAGCCCTGGCAATGAGAGTCCCTGAACCAAATCTAACTCTGGAGCCCACCCAGCTTCTGATACCCGAGGGGACAGGAATCCTTACCCAGCCAGCTCACAGCCTCATAATTCTCCTGCATCACATCCCAGTAGAGGGCTCTCTGGCCCAGGTCCAGCAGAGCCCATTCCTCCTCAGAAAAAAACACAGCCACCTCCTCAAAGCTCACTGGCTCCGCCACAGCCATTTCCTGTCCCTGGCTGTGCAGGCCAGGGATTGAGCCGGAGACAGACATGGGTGTTCTGCAGCCTAGCAGGGGAAGAAGGGGAATTGGAGACATTTCAAAAGGGGCTTTAAATCCTTTTCCACACCCCCATTCTCCCCAGACTCTGTCCCTAGTGATGGATATGCTAGACTCTGCCATTGTGGGCAATTGCTGAGTCTAGATATTCCATAATCACCACGCACAAATTAGATGCCAAATCCACATTCATTTCTGTCACCTGGCTTGAGTTTCAACATTACTGCACCTGTAACAATGGGATTCAGTTCTGAGCACCCAGGCTACGTCTACACTGGCCCCAAATTCCGGAAAAGTGATGCAAAGCAGGTAAGTCAGAATAGGGAAATCCGCGGGGGATTTAAATATCCCCCGCGGATTTAAATAAACATGTCCGCCGCTTTTTTTCCGGCTTGTAGAAAGCTGGAAAAAAGCGGCGGACATGTTTATTTAAATCCGCGGGGGATATTTAAATCCCCCGTGGATTTCCCTATTCTGACTTACCTGCTTTGCATCACTTTTCCGGAATTTGGGGCCAGTGTAGATGTAGCCCCAGTGTTTTCAAGAAACAAGCCACTAATTATGCTGCCTGAGCATGGATCTAGGTGTCTAAATTTAGGTTCCTGCAGCTAAAATACCTCAATTTCCTCCATTTATTTGTAGCACAGACTCAGGCCTTCTCATAAGGACTAAACCAACAGAGACTTTATACCCCTCTCCACAACAGAGATGCAGTGAAGTTAATGCCAGTTAAGCATGCGTGATGAGTGTTTGCAGGATGAGACCCTAAAATTCATAGATTTGCAGTATCCAAGGGGAACGTTAGCCCTGCAGTCTGACCCCCTCTGTGGCACAAGCCACTACACTTAGCCCAGAAATCCAAGCACAAAGTTCTGTTTCCTCACAGCATGTTTTCTAGAAAGTTGCCAGCGTTGAGTTGAAGAGATCAAGAGAAGGAGAATCCACCACTTCCTGTGGCCATGGATTTCTGTAGCTCATCATCGTGCCTACCAAACATTTGTGCCTCTTTTCTAGCCTGAAATTGTCTGGCTTCAGCTTTCACACAGCCATATCCACTAGATCAGGGCTTCCCACTTTATACCACAGACCAGCAAACCCATTCACAAATGTTGGCAGACCAGGAAGATTTTATTTGCATATTTATTATGGAAAAATCAATATGCAAATATGCAAATGAAATGCTGCCAGTCTGTAATGGACCAGTTTGCCAATATCTACAACACTAAAAAAATCAAAATGTAAAGAATTCCCTTCTCGCTGCTGGGTGGACGACTGGTGCCTGCAGAGGGAGGGGCACCCACAGAGGCTGGGGGCATTTGGTGCACCCTAGTAGCAATTAGCAACTGAAATATTGTCCGGGACATGGGGTCCCCTATTGCTACCACCAGTCACCTCTGCCGTCTTCCCACCTGCCCCATGAGGTGGGAGAGTTGCCATTGTATCTCCCCCATTTCCTTCTGTACAACCTAGGTCTCTCGCTTCCTCAGCCAGGCTGCTCTTGCTCCCAGCTCTTGCATCTCCCCTGCCCCCACTTCACAAATCCCTGTTCCCGTCTTCAACCCCCTTCTGATTCCTTCCAGGGCTTGCTTCCCCACCCCACACACACTGGGATGTGGTGGCAGTTTCCCTGGGTCTTGGGCAAGGAGCACAACAAGTTCCACTGGAAGCAGCCTCGGGCCAACCTGCTCATCTGCAGCTCTGGGCACCGGGGAACTGCTCCTGGGGAAGGAAGGGGAAACTCTTACATGCCCTGCAAGGCTCCCAGGGAGCAATGAGACCTGTGGTATGTAGAAAGCTGCTCCCTGTACAGCTGTGCTACTTACGGAGAATGTAGGGGCACTGAGCATGCTCAGTAATTCTGCTGTAGCCTCTGCCCTTCACCCTGCCCACTCTAAGGCTATGTCTACACTGCAAAGAAACGTTGAAAAAAGTATGCAAATTTTGCTTTCTTTCTGTTTTTTTTTTTTTTTTTTTTTTTAAAGAGGCTTTTCCAAAATTTGGCCCGTGTATACCACACCAACTTTCAGTAAAACCTTCTCTTTTGAGACATCTCTTCCTCCTCCTCAAACAAGGTTTAAAAGGATGGTGAAAGAACATGTCTGTGTTCTCAGAAATTTTTCTGAAAAAGCAGACATTCCTTAGACTTAGGCATAGCTTTTCCCGGATCCCTCCTATATCTGTCTATATCTGTCCTGTAGTAATGCTCTGAACACTGCACCACTATCTCAATGTGGAGGTGAATTTGGGGGTGACTCACTGAGGGAGGATGCCCAGGCCAGAATGTTTACAATGACTGAGGCTCATGGTAATCTTAGCCTTGGAGGGGTGTATAATTAGAGGACACCATTTGCCTGGGAAGCTGGACAAAGTTTCACATGGGGCTAGCTGCAGCAAGGGATGAGCTGCATGTCTGGGTTGGGGCCAGAGATCTGAGCTCTCTTCTCCCCAAGTTGAATTAGCATGTCCCCTAGGTATCTGACTCTCCTGTTCCTCAGAAGGAAGCATGGTGATTCAAGTGTCTTTCACATGGGGATTGTAGGTCTTACTCCACTCTAATTAAATTGAGCCGATGCAGAAACGCTGGCCCCAGGACTTTGGTAGCTGAGGTAACAGGAATCCTTACCCAATGCAGCCACCATCTCGTAGTTCTGCATGACATCCCTGTAGAGGGCTCCCTGAGCAGGGCCCAGCAGCACCCCCTGCCCCGCAGTGAAATACACAGCCACCTCCTCGAACGTCACCAGCATCTGAAACAACAGGGCTCCTCATTCAGCATCTGCTGCCCCAGCCAGAGCCCCACTACTCACAATAGAGGAAGCCGGAGTAGAATCTCACCTCAATCCTGCCCAGAAAGGCCAGGAGGCTCCAGGGGAGAGAGAAGGGAGAGATCTTTGTGCCTCCCAGCAGGGTCTTCTCAGTCACTCACCTGCCAGCCACAGGCTACCAGGGAAGCAGAGTTCTGCAGAGGCCACGGGGACAGGAATCCCAGCAGCCTCTGGCTAGTGAGCTCGGTCTCCAATGTGAGGAACAGCAACAGGAAAGGCCAGGCTGAGTCAGACCAAAGGCCTCTCTAGCCCAGTGTCCTGTCTGCCCACAGTGGCCAATGCAGGTGCCCCAGAGGGAATGAACAAAACGGAATCACCAAGTGATCTACCCCCTGTTGCCCATTCCCAGCTTCTGGCAAACAGAGGCTCGAGACACCCTCCCTGCCCATCCTGGCTAGTGTAGTAAGTTGTGGGTCAGTAATATAGAGTCAGCAGGCCTAAATAGAGGCCTGTAACATAGTGAGCAAGACTTTGGTTCAGCAGTATATTAGTCAAGCAAGAGGCCCGAGGGATGACTGTGTGAGCAGGTCAGTTAGGACGTAAGGAGGCACCAGGTATAGACTGTACACTAAAAGAGATTTGCAGAACATCTTAGTAAGGAATGTGTCGGTACAAGGACTCCCTGGGAGCTATGCAGTTACCGACCTAGGTTCAGGACCAGGTAGGAACTGACAGCATGAAGGTCACTTACGTAAGTAAGCCCTCCTTCTGTTAGGTAAGGGTGGTAACTAGGCAACAGAGGGTGGTAACCTGGTATGTAAAGAAGTGATGCACCTGTACCTGTCTCTAAAAGAACACCACTAAGGGTGCTCTCTAGCCGACCTTGGGGGGAGGGAGAGAGGGAGGGGCGCACTAGGGGCCTGAACGGCAGGTGTCATTGCTAAAACGTACAGAATGTACAGCGGCTTAACTCTGACTAACTGCTGTTAATGTCTGCTATATGGCAATAGGCCTGCTAGGTGTTGGTACCTTGTCAACGCAGGCCATAAGGCACAGTGGTGTAGCATTGTAGGATCTCTGCTACCAACTATTAGAGCTTTGCATTTGACAATAAACCTGCTCGACTGAATTCAAACCTGCCTGCATCTGTTGTTTCCGGGGGCTCTCAGAGATATCCTGTGTTGACCCAAGTGCACGGGCTCTAACACTCTAGATAAAGTGAGCACAGATAGTTTGGCATGCAGCCGAAAGTTTATCATCACCGATGGAGTAGACTGAGGTTCTGTCAGGAGTGCTCCGGGAAAACCCCAAGAACCCTGACCAGATTACGCTGACGCTGACACTCACACTGACAGTATAGACCACTGAAGTTACTGAAGTACGACAACAAGTCGCTACTGATAGACCAATAGAGACTCTGGTTAGTTTCCCACACCTGTCCATGGGGTGTTTTCTCTTTCAGAAATAGAACTTCATCCCCCTCCCAATGGGCCTGTTCAGACCATCAGGCCCTAGGCTAAGCATGTACCAGAAGTTTTATCCCACCTTGCCCATTTCATAGACACATAGGCTGCGTCTAGACTGGCATGATTTTCTGGAAATACTTTTAAAAGGAAAAGTTTTTCCATTAAAGGTATTTCCGCAAAAGCGTGTCTAGATTGGCAAGTGCTTTTGCGCAAAAGCATCTGTGGCCAGTCTAGACGCGATTTTGCGCAAGAAAGCCCCGATTGCCATTTTAACCATAGGGGCTTTTTTGCGCAAAACAATTCTTCCCTGTCTACACTGGTCCTCTTGAGCAAGTATTCTTGCGCCAGAAGGCTTTTTCCTGAGCGGGAAAGTATTTGCGCAAGAAGCACTAATTTTGTACATTACAAAGTCAGTGCTCTTGCACAAATTCAAGCAGCCAGTGTAGACAGCTGGCAAGTTTTTGCACAAAAGCAGTTGCTTTTGCACAACATCTTGCCAGTCTAGACACACCTATAGACTTTAAGGTTAGAAGGGACCATTTTGATCATCTAGTCTGACCCCATGCACAATGCAGGCCACAGAATCTCACCGACCCACTGTGGCCTGCACATCTAAGAAAATCTGAGCCCTATTATTATTATCAGTATTTGCTCTCCAGTCTATATCTGGAAAGTTGAAGTCTCCCATGATTAAACAGTTTCCATTAGTATTTACTTCTTTAAAAACATTAAAGAGGTCTCTATCCATACCCAAATTAGATCCTGGTGGTCTATAGCACACCCCAAGCACTATCCCAAGGGAGGATCTAATAGTTTTCTTCCCCAATGTGATTTTTGCCCAGACAAACGTCTTCTCCATTCCTTCACTTTTTAATTCTTTGCAATCTACCTCATCATTGATATACAGTAAAACTCCATTAGTCCAGCATCCAATGCTCTGGGACTCCGGATGGTCCAGCACCATCAGGAACCCAGAAGTGCTGTGGCAGCCAGACAGGCTTCCCCCTTTCAGCTGCTGCTGAAACTGACCAGCAGCTGAATCGGGGAAGCTAGGAGCAGAGCAGCTGGGGTGCTGCCAGGTTGGTCCCGCAGTGCCAAAGGACAGCTCTGCCCCGGGCTTCCTGCAATCAGCCGCTGATCTGTTTCAGCAGCGGCTGAATCGGGGACCCCTGGGGCAGAGCAGCTGGGGTCCTGCCGGGTTGGTCCCACAGCGCCGTCCTTTGGGCAGCGCCCCAGCTGCTCTATTGCAGGCATCCCCGATTCAGCTGCTGCTGAAACTGACCAGCAGCGGCTGAATCAGGAACACCTGGGGCAGAGCTGGACTATCGTAAGGGTGGGCTATGAGGGGTCTGGGGTGGCATCCTCTCCCACCCCACTCCAGACCCCTCATAGCCCCCCCTTCTGATAGTCCAGCATAGCTGATAATCTGGCACCCCCTGGGTCCTAAAGGTGCCGGATTATCGGAAGTTTACTGTACAATGCTACTCCACCACCTTTACCTTTATTCCTGTCTTTCCTAAACAGTTCATACCCTTCAATACCTGTACTCCAGTCATGCCTAGTATTCCACCATGTTTCTGTTATTCCTATAATATCTGGTTTCACTTTCTGGACCAGTAGCTCTAGTTCCTCCATTTTGTTACCTAGGCTCCTCGCATTGGTGTACAAACATCTTAATTTTTGCTGTTTCACCTCACTCACATTCTTTACCCCATTTGGCATGGACATTTTACCTCCGATATGACCTATTAGACTAGTATCCACTCTGCCCTTCCTCCTTATGTACATTCTCCTACCCTGGCTATATCCTTTCTTACTTCGTTTTCCTCCCTCTCAATGCTAAAATCCGGCGTAGAGATTACCTGGACATCTCCCAACCATCTCCCCCAAATTCCTAGTTTAAAGCTCTCTTAATCAGTTGTGCCAGCCTCCATCCTAGAAATGTGTTTCCTTCCCTACTTAGGTGAAGTCCATCCCGAGAGAACAGTCCTCTGTCCGTGAATGCCTCCCAATGGCCATACATCCCAAAGCCCTCCTTATAGCACCACTGCCTGAGGCACCTATTGAGCATCATAATCCTATCACAGCTTTGTTGCCCTTCTCTAGGAACAGGCAGAATCCCACTGAAAATCACCTGAGCCTCGATTTCCTTAAGCGTCCTCCCCAACCTGACATAGTCTCCCTTGATTCGTTCCAGCGAGAATCTAGCCGTATCATTTGTTCCTACATGAAGGATGATCAATGGATTCTTTCCTGCTCCCTTTAGGATCCTCTTCAACCTTAGTTCCACATTTCCTGCCTCACCTGGGTATTTTCTGCCCTCCCCCTCTACTAAGCCCCCTTCACACACACAGCTCTCACAAAATTCCTTACCTGAGCTGGCTTCACCACAGCCATTTCCCTGCCCTGCCTCCAACAAGATGGGACGATCTGGAGCAAAGTGTGGATGTGATACTTCAACCTGTCAGGGCAACAGAGGCAATTGAAGAGGTTTCCAAAGGGGGTTGATCCATTTCACACCCTCCTCCAAGAGGGGTGCCTCTGGTACCCCAGCCCCTGAATCCCCAACCCTCTGCATCCCTACCCCAAGTAATCCAAGTATTCTATACCCCTGCTCCATCCCCATACACTGTATCCCTTCCTACACTCATAACCCACGCTCAGACCTTGCACCCAAATTCACTACCTTTGGTCACAGCCCAAATCCCTGCACTTCCGCCCCAGGTCACGATTCCCTATTTCAGTGTTTCTAAACCAGTGGTATGACTACCCTTGGGGTACTCAAGGGAAGTCTGGCGGTACTTCAACACAACTGAAATTTGGAGAAAATGGAATTTTTGTTTTAAGTTCTACAGTTCTTTATTATTTTTGTACCTTTTACACCCAAAAATTTCATCGCATGCTCAGCTATGATGAAGCTATTTAAACAAATGTGTTGTAATGGTAGGAAAAAAAATGTGTGAGAGAAAACTGTAGTTACTAGGAGTATTTTTTTTTAAACAGGTACTTTATAAAAAAAGGTTGAGAAACAATGGTCTATTTCACCCAAACTTCCTCCCAGATCGCAAACCCCAAGCTCCCTTCTGCACCCAACTTCTCTCTCAGACCCCATAGATCCTCCATTAATAGCATGGAAGAACGGCAACGATTAAGTTGTTTAAACAAACGTGTTGCAGTGGTAGAAAACAAATTATGTGTCTGAAATCAGTAGGTACTGGGGTACTTTTTTTAAGGGGTACTTATAAAAAAAGGTTGAGAAACACTGGTCTATAGCAATAACAAATTAGCTTTTGGTTATCGATTAATGAACTGCACTGTTACATCCCCTACAGGTCACACCTGTCTCCTACACCCTCCCCTCCCTACTGCCCCCATCCCCTCCTCAGATCCCTCCCCGCAACCTCCCACTCATACCCCCCACTGGACCTTGCACACCCCCACACACCCCACTACCCTGCCCCAAGCTCCCTTCTGCTCCCACCCCCCTTCAGACACCTCAGGAGAGCTGCATCTTTGACATGCTCACCCCACCAGGCTAGCAGAGGAAGCCTGACCCACAGGGTGGGGCCCAGCCAGAGAAATTCTCTCTGCCCCAGGTAACAACCCCCCCCGTCACCAGATTGGTGCCAGTGTCATGTGATCTTTGATCCCCGCCCCCCCGCCATGTGTTACACCCCCACGCAGCCCATCCTGGGGAATACCTCCCCTCACAGGCCCCCCCCAGCAATTGATCCACCCCAGCCTCAGCCAACCCCCATTCCTCCTTAGCACCTCCCCAGTGGACACATGACCTGTCCCCACCCACACTCCTCCTGACTTCCTTGGCCGAGCCCCACAGCTCCCGATTCCTCTGGCCCCATCCCTAACCCAGCGCTTGCCAGAAGCAGCTGGCGACTAACTGCAGCAATGGCTCCCTCATAATTTGCAGCGCATGCTGTCACATTACTGAATTGGAGGGAAGCAGCCAGATCGCTGCTGCACCCATAGGTGGGGGTGCTGGCCCCAACAATGATATAGAAGGGGGCCATGTGGGGTATTGAATGGGAGCTTGTTGTTTGCTGATCCTGTGTACACTGTTTATGTGAGTATATAATGTCTATGTGTGTAGATAGGAATCTGTGTGGGAGCTGAATATTTCTTGGAATGTGGTTAAGCATTGCTATGGACAGGCTGAGTAGGGAAACCCTGTAGAACATGGCACTTGATGGGCCAAAGACACACCTATAGCAGGAGGGCGGAGACCCAAGAGCTGCCAGCAGAGAGAGGCTGAGGACCAGGTGACCGGCTGAGACCAGAAGAGGCCAGGAAGGGGGTATAAAGAGGCCATGTGGTCAATGCCATTTTGTTCTCAGCTCAGCACTTCATCCCAGAGGCAGCATTGCAGGGATTGAAGAGCCTGGAAGACCTGTGAACCCATCCTGATCGTAGGATGTGCAATAAGAACTTTTAAACCAGCAGCTGCAACATCTCTGCTAGAGCCTGCATCGAGGACTGGGAGATTCGGTGCATGTAACGTACTGTACTTTAATAACCTTACTCTCATGCTTTTCTTTCTTGTAATAATAAACCTTTAGATATAGATTCTAAAGGATTGGCCCAGCGTGATTTGTGGGTAAGGTCCAGAGGGTAAATTGACCAGGGATCTGTGGCTGGTTTCTTGGAACCGGACAGAACTTGTTCGGGGTAGGTGGGATTGGGTGCTAGGACCCCCCACCTGTGTATAGGCCCGGGGCCATCTGGGGCACGGATATTGCTGGGGTGTTGGAGGGGTTTTGCTCGGGAGGCTTCAGGCAGGTTGCTGAAGTGCTCTGTGGGACTGGTTTGTGGCCTATTTGGAGAGGTCACCAGTCTGGGGGGGCTGTAAGGAGCCCCGGATTTGAGCAATTCGCCCTGAGCGGATGCCCTCAGCTGTGCCCAGACACGGCCCGGTCCATCACACATGCGCAGTGACCGCTGCGAGGGATCAGCTACCTCCCTCTGTTCTCACCCCGGAGTCAGAGGCTGCTGCTGGCTCCCTCCAGGGCTAATCACAGCAGGGGTGCGTGGAGCCTGAGCAGGGGGCAGGATGCACTGAAAACCCAGCTGGCACTGTATGGAATCTGGGGTGGGGTGAGACTGCGCGTGCGCAGCGGGTCAGTGACTCCGGGGCTGTGTCTACACTGGCGCGATCTTGCGCCAAAGCGGCCGCTCTTGCACAAAAACTTACTGCCTGTCTACACTGGCCGTGTGTTCTTGCTCAAGTGAACTGACATTCTACTGTATAAAAATCAGGGCTTCTTGCACAAGAACTATGATGCTCCCGCTCAGGAATAAGCCCTCTTGTGCAAGAGGCCAGTGTAGACAGGCAACATGAATTTCTGCACAAGAAAGCCCTAAGGTTAAAATGGCCATCAGAGCTTTCTTGCACAAGAGAGTATCTACACTGCCATGGATGCTCTTGCGCAAAAGCACATCTCTTCTACAAAAACTCTTCCAGAAGAGAGCGTCTACACTATCATATGCTTTTGCACAAGACCTCTTCCGCAAGAGTTCTTGTGCAAGAAGCTGCCAGTGTAGATGTAGCCCGGTTTCGAGCCAGCACCAGGTTCTGCCTGGGCATGCTCCAGCCCTGCGGGGTGGGCCAGGGTTATTTCCAGCATGTGTAACAAGGGGGGGGGGGGAATAGTGATAGAAATGTAGCCGTGTTAGTCTGGGGTAGTTGAAGCAAAATGCAGGACAATGTAGCACTTTAAAGACTAACAAGATGGTTTATTAGATGATGAGCTTTCGTGGGCCAGACCCACTTCCTCAGATCAAATAGTGGAAGAAAGTAGTCACAACCATATATACCCAAGGATACAATTAAAAAAATGAACAAATATTGTTGTCTCCCCCTTCCCTGTCTCTCCCTGCTTGACAGCAGGCCAGGTCCCTTGGTACGGACACAGACGCAGAACAGGGGCTGCTGCTAAAACGTTTCCCTGCGTCCGGCCAGTCAGATGCCCCCGTCCCCCGGGAAACCCCCCGCCCTACGGGCCGCTTTGCAAACACCACGGATGGGTCCCCGTGTCATTTACCCCCTGGCCTCCTCACCACTTCCACACCCATTTCCAGCCCGTGCTCCCTTTGCCCCCTGTGACTCCCCCCCGGCCGCACGGTCAGTTCGGCCCCGACCAGCACGCACCGGGATACAGCGGCCCCAGCAGCTAGTCTCAGGCCTGAGGCTGCCCGATTGGAGCAGGCGCAGACCGGGCTGGATCGTTCCGCGAGGCCCTCCGAGTGCGGCGGCAGCTGCTCAGCGGGCGAGGGGCCGGTCACGCGCATGAGTGGAGGACGGGGGGCTCGGCCCCGGGAGCCCAACCCAGCGGGCCAGGCAGCTCCCTCTGGAGCTGGCCCGCTGCGCACGCGCGGCCTGAGCCCCTCCACTCCGCGCCCCCCGCGTACTGCTGGGCGGCCGGTTCTGAGGGGGGCGGGGCAGGACTGGGGACTCGGAGAAGCCCAGGTGAGGTGCGGGGGCGCCTGTGGGCGGAGCTCACGTGACCCTCCGTCCCGGCGCGGGGGGAGTTTCTCACCCAACAGCTTCGGCCTCGCGCTGCAGGACTGAGACGGGGCATCTGGGTTCAGCCCCCCCATCTCACACCAACCGATATTACACGTGACACGTGTGTGGGGAGCGGTGCAGGGCGGTTAGAGTTTTACCGGTTGCTGTCAGAAGCTCAGAGATTTTGGGGAGCGGGAGGCAGGAACCCCGGCGCCAGGGGCGAAATCTGAGGGAGCCGTTACTCACCGCGCGGCTACTTCCGCTTCCGGGCAGCGTCGGGCACAGGAGGGGGGGGGATGAGTGGAGGAGCAAAGGGGGGCGGAGGTGGGACTGGGGCCGGGGCCGGGCGGTTTAATCGCTGCGGGGGGGCGGCTCCTGACACCAGCTTGGCTGGCGCTTTGTGGGCAACGGCTCCAATTAACGCGCGGGGCAGGGAGAACGGGCGGGGGCGGGGCGGTCGCTCCCTGATGCTCCCACCAGGCTGGGTGTGGGGGGACTGCGGGCCAGGGCGCAGAGAGGCTGCAGAGTGTGCGGAGAGGGGGATTTGAACACAGGGTGAGGAGGGGCCGTGGCATGAGGGCCGCAGAGACGGGAGGGGCGGTTCTGGCTGGAGCAGGTGGCTGAGGGGCCTGAATGGAGGCCCTGGCGTGGGCGGTGGGTGAACAAAACTTTTTGATTTTTTTGATTTTTAATTCTGACTTTTTTTGTATCCTCAGTGCTGGTACCTCACACACCGCCCTCTGGACCTGCTCCTCCATTGCTGAGCTCAGGAAAGTGACACAACCCCTGCTCCCCAGCCTGGAGGCAGCCATGGAAAGTCTCTGTGTGGAGGATTTCACAGCCCCTGTCACTCTTGAGTGTGGGCACAATTTCTGCCAGGCTCCCCTCAGACTTCACTGCAGAGACACTGAGCAGCAGAGACCCCTCCAGCCCAGTTGGTGGTTGGCAAACGTGGTAGAACTAGCCAAGCCACTGAGTTTCCAGGCAGCAAAGAGATCAAGATGGCTACGCAGTCACCTCCCAATGAAAGGGCCCCAGGCTGCATCCATACCCCAAGCAGCCCTCTCCCTGTTTTCGTACAGAAGCAGACACAAGTCGAGAGGCAGAAGATTGTGGCTGAGTTTCAGCAGCTGAGGCAGTTCCTGGAGGAACAAAAGCTACTCCTGCTGGCTCAGCTGGATAGGTTGAATGAGGAGATTGTCAAGCTCCAGAATGGCTCACTCAGGAAACTCTCCACACAGATTTCCCATCCTGAGGGAAAGTGTCAGAAGCCAGTGAGTGAATTCCTGCAGGTGAGACAGAGAGAAACATCCCAGCTCCCTACACGGGAAGGAGTCTTTTATATCTCAAGCACTGGGATCCAACTGTCAGATCTCTGTGTAACACCTTGTGCGTTGCTGACATGTGAGTGACAGTTAATTTTTGTAGGGTTGCAGGCATAGAGACATTAGAGATGGCAAAGCCACATTTGCTAAGGGAATCGATGGCCCTGGGGTCAGGCCAGGATGTCTCTTCCCTGTATTTGCAAAATCCCTTCCCTGAGGTCCCCTGTGTGTCTCCGATGGGGCTGAGTTTCTTTTCTGTCTCTTTTCTCTAGGACATTAGAAGCACCTTGAGCAGGCTCTCACTCCCCTCATACTGCACCACACGTAGAAAGCTTGGAGCTGATGTTAGCACCAGATGTTGGATATAAATGTCTCTGACTCATTTAATTCTGAGTGTCTCACCATTTCACAGAAGACTCTGGAATTCCCCATTCAGGGACACAGTTTGATGTCATGAGTTTCCTAGAGCTGTCACCTCCCCAGGACTGGCTGTCTCAGGACTGTGGGGCTAGAACATGGCCCTGTCACTGCTGGGCACATTGAGCCCAAGGCAGCAGGGATCAAGAGTCTGTCCCACCCGAGAGCTGCTTGGAGACCTGTGTGGAAGGATCTGGGGAGCGGGGAGCTGGTGTCTCAGTCTAGTTCTCAGTGGGCAGATTTCTACAGCCCTTAAGGTGCTGAGGAACAGGAGGTTCCCAGGTGGAGGCCAAGGAGTGAGATGGCCATGGAGACTCAGTTCCACTTTTGTTCCCTAGCTGGTCTCTGGGCCATAGGTGAAGAACAGTGATGGGACCTTTGAGGGGAAGGTTTCATGGCCATGGGCTGTGTTGCTCCTGTTCTCAGGGTAGGAGAATTAGAGGAATTCTAACTCCACGCCTGTTAGAGTTGAAACTAACGGGCCAAAAATTGTTTCTGTCCAGGTATGAGATGGGGCAGTTCCAGTTGCCAGAGGAGATTTCTCCTGAACTAGAAGAACAAATCAGCAGTTTTTCCCAGAAAAGGATTGTGCTGTCGGAGACTCTGAGGGAGTTCAAAGGTATGTAGAAGGGATGGAGGAGGGGAAAGTGGTTTACCATGTTTGAGCACATATAACCTGCGAGTTATACAAAGTTTTACACACACCACAACTCCTCTCGTGGGATCTATATGTTTATTTTTACTTCTCTAGGCGTGAGTTCAGCTCCACTCCTGCTGGCTGGCCAGCTGGCTTGCACTCTCTGTTCTCCTCCCACCCGGAGGATGGTGGGTTACACCTGGCTGAGTGGAGCCTGGGCACGAGCGTGGCTCCCCTTCCGCAGGCTGGCCCACTCGCCTCTGCTCTCTGATCCTCCCCTCCCCCACCCGGAGGAGGATGAGTTGTGCCTGGCTGTGGCTGCACGGAGCCTGTGTGCAAGTGCGGCTCCCCTCCTGCAGGCCGGTCAGCAATTACCAGGTACCTTAAAGTAGGGTATATAACCCATGGGCTATACACGTGCATGGATTATCTTAGAGTTTTTTACACATTTAGGAAAAACCGCAGGTTATGAATGGGTGTGGGTTATACACGAGTGCGGGTTATATACGCTAATTTATGGTATGTATCTGAGACTATTGAATTTGGGCTGGGCAGTCAACCATCCCCTGCCTCAATTCCCATGTGGAGAATGCTGGCCCCATCATGCTGTTCTCCTTAGAGACACTGAGCAAATAGATCCAACTCCTTGAAAATTGAGCCAGGGGTTTGTAAACTCTGAACACTCCCATTAGTGTAAAAGGGATCAAAATGGGTAAAGTTCCTGTAATAGCAACACCTAGGTTATAATAGGAGGCAGTAAGTGACTGAGAAACCAAGTGGGAAGGTATGAGGAGGGAAAAGTAAATCTCATTTACAGCTTGTCTCTCCTGGGACAGGTGTGAGGCTTCAGGGATGTTGGCTTCATTGCTGGGAGGTGCCTGAGTGAGAGAGGAAACAGAAGATTTCAGACCTTTTCATATTCGATACCTGAGTGTGTCTCTGTCTGGTCTCTAATACAACTGAAAAGCAGAGTTCGTAGTGGGGACATTGTTATAAATAGGAGAGCCTGGCATCGCACCTCTCTTATCCCTTCCCCCACCAGACACTCTGCCCTCTGCACTGGAAAGAGCAAGAGGAAAATTCCTAGGAGCTTTCAGACAGGGTGAGTTTGCAGGTGGGGATTCTTTAAATGATGAAAAAATTCCTTGTGAAAACAAATTCATGGGATTGTCATTGAAGTAACCAACCAAACCCAGCGACCACGGCAAGCACAGCCCTAAATCTCATCCACTGATCAGTGAGGAGCCCTAGGGGCACTGCATGGGGACCTATGGACACTTTGAGAAATGCTGGTCTGTGTGGTGTGATACTAAAGCTGGTCCCCAGCTGATTTTTTTTCTGCAGGTCAGTGACCCCCAACCAAAAAATGATTTTCCACCCTTGCCTTAAATAAAGAAAACGTTTACATCTTGTGTGTTGGATATATTTTACTTTATTTAAAATGAAGTAACACAAGGAAGTCAAAATGCTTAACCTGTTTTATAATATAAATTAAACTGATCTCCCCAGCTGCAGCACTAGCAAAAATGGCTCAGATGTAATTATATAAAAGAGAACTAGATAAATTTCATGGAGATTAAGTCCATTAATGGCTATTAGCCAGGATGGTTAAGAAATGGTGTCCCTAGCCTCTGTCAGAGGATGGAGATGGATGGCAGGAGAGAGATTGCTTGATCATTACCTGTTTGGTTCACTTTCTCTAGGATACCTGGCATTGGCCCCTGTCAGTAGACAGGGTACTGGGCTGGATGGACCTTTGTTCTGACCTAGTATGGCCATTCTAATGTTCTTCTTATGGTCTTATTAATGGTAAGTGTCCATTCGCAACAGGTGGTCCATTGGGTGTGCCATGGAGAGCCCTTCCCCCTCTCCCAGGAGAGTGGTACAGCTCATGGCAGGAAGGTTAAATCTTTGCACACCCCTGTTCTAGTTCTTCTAAACAACTGGTTGAGCAATCCCTAGGCAGGGCTGTGGGTCTGTACCTCATTGGAGGTCACTTTATTCTGATCAGTCAGGGATTGAAACTCCAGACTGAGGATGAATTTCAGAATCAGGGCTTCTGTGTGACTGGCTGTGTGACTTTAGACAAGGCCCTTTGCCTTTCTCAGCCTTTGTTCCTCCCTCTGTCAGTTTGGTGCAACAATCCTCTCCTGCCTACACCATGGCAGGGGCAGCTGGGGTGCTGTGAGGAGCCATGTGAGGGTGATATTAGCAGCAGGTGTCCTATCACCTGGAGACAGTACAGATACTGGGATTTGTGTGCAGTAGAGCCCTGTTCTGACCCCCCTTCCATTGTGCTGCTTGCTATGTGAATCCCCCAACCAGTGCACATAGGGCCTGAAACAGGTGACTCCTCCTGTGGCCACTAGATGGAGCCACAGCCCCCCAACTCCCCATTCTCTTGATTATCAGGATACTTGATAAACTGATCTGGGCCTGTCCTAATTCCATGTGGCCAGTGGGGCCTCTGCCCTGTAACAGCTGCTACAGCCAATGGTGTTGCTGTTGTGGGCAAATGGACTGTTGGCCCCTCACTAAAACTCAGGGCCAGCAGGGTGGGTTAAATAGCCCCCAGTACCAAAAGGAAGAGGAAGGTGGTGGGATATGTAAATAATTAATATGTGTCCGGAATGGCTCTGTTTGTGGGTTAGGGTCAGCCACAGCATTAACCTTTAAACACATTTTCCTTTTTTTGTTGATAGTTTGGGAAGAGTCTGGTCAAAACTGGTAGTATCCTTTCTCAGTGAGAATCGAGGGGGACCCCTCTTGCAGTCAGACAATATCCTATCCCTTGAGCTGCTGTCCAAGACCTTCCCACTGCCATAGAAATCCTGGAGCAGTGAGGTCTCATTGGAACAGGAACCTGCAGGTTCAGTGACCCAATATGGTCCATATATAAACCTGGTCCTGGAGGTTACCACCAACTACCGAGAACTAAACCATGTCACTCCCCTCCTTGTTTGTTTGGTAGACTGCCTCCCTGAAATGATTGCCCAAACCCAACCAGGACACGGATGGTTCTTAGTGCAGGATGTTTCTAACAGCTCGTGGTCTATTGCTTTGGCCCCAGAAAGCTGATGGAAAACTGCTTTTACTTTACAGGGATCACAGTGCAGTGGTGTGTTTCACCCCCAAAGCTACAATAATATCCCCACCCTATTCCACTAGGAACTTAGGTGAATTCTGGATGCACTGGGACCTGTCAGAGTGTGTCTACACTGTAGAGTTTTTTGGAAAAACTGCTGGATTTCTGACAGATACTGAATTACATCCACACTGCAGTTGCGTTCTTTCAAAAAAAAAATCAGAAGAGCAGAGGAGTTTTTCTGACAGCAGCAATCTTTTTCTATGAAGAAGAAGCCTTTTTCCAAGAGAGCTCTTTTGGAAAAAGGCATGTGTGAATAGGAAAGAGGGAACTATTTGAAAATATAAGGAAAGAGGAAAAAGCAGTTGCACTTGTGGCCACTCCATGCATAGTAATCATAGCTTCAGTGTGGGTTCTATCTTTCACAAAAGCAGATCGCTTTTTCGATGAGCTTTTTCTGTGTGGATGCTCTCTTTGAAAAGGAGTTTCAGTTGTAGGTCACATCTTGCTAGTCTGCAGTTTAGATGTAGCCTGAGACAGGGGATGCCAGGGGCAGCAAGATTTTGTCTCCTCAATTGAGGGTATGTCTACACTTGCATCCCCTTTTGAGAGAGGAATGCAAATGTACAGGGCTTGACAAATAATACAGTCTACTCATCCATGGCGAGTAGATTGCAACCCGGAAGAGCCAAGTTTGGGACAGTGCGGCTGGCGAGCGGGGCTCACCGCGGTTTGGCAAGCCCTGCAAATGTAGACGTTCAAAATTGCAAATGGAGCTGTGATTTAAATATCCTGTGCTGATTGGTCTCCAGCCTGTAACAATGCTTGGGATTCTTCCGTCCCAAGTGCAGGACTCTGCATTTGTCCTTGTTGAACCTCATCAGGTTTCTTGTGGCCCAATCCTCCAATTTGTCTGGACCCTATCTCTGCCCTTGAGCGTATCTACCTCTCCCCCTAGCTTAGTGTCATCTGCAAACTTGCTGAGGGTGCAATCCACCCCCTCATCCAGGTCATTAATAATGGTATTGAACAAAACCAGTCCTAGAACCGAATCTTTGGGCATTCCGCTAGAAACCGACCGCCATCCTGACATCGAGACACCTGCTGGGCCAGGCCTTCTAGCCAGTTTTCTATCCATCTTACTATCCATTTATCCAATCCATAATCCCTTAACTTGCTGGCAAGAATATTGTGGGAGACTGTATCAAAAGCCTTGCTAAAGTCAAAGTATAGCACATCCACTGATTTTCCCATGTCCACAGAGCCAGTTACCTCATCATAGAAGCTAAGCAGATTGGTCAGGCACAACTTGCCCTTTGTGAATCCATGCTGACTATTCCTAATCATTTTCCTCTCTTCCAAGTGCATCAAAATGGATTCCTTAAGGATCCCTTCCATGATTTTTCCAGGAACCATGGTAAGACTGACCGATCTATAGTTCCCTGGATCATCCTTCTTCCCTTTTTTGAAGATAGGCACTACATTTGCCTTTTTCCAATCATCTGGGATCTCTCCTGATCTCCATGACTTTTCAAAGATAATGGCCAAAGGCTCCTCAATTACATTTGCCAACTCCCTCAGTACCCTCAGATGCATTAAGTCCGAACCCATGGATTTGTGTACGTTTAGCTTTTCTAAATACTTCCTAACCTGTTCTTTACCCACCACAGGCTGTCCATCTTCATCTCATCTTGCGTCACTAGCGCATTAGTCCGGGAGCCAACCTTATCAGTGAACACAGAGGCAAAGAAAGCATTGAGTACTTCAGCTTTCCCCATATCATCTGTCACTAGGTTACCTCCTTCATCCAGTAGAGGCCGCACACCCTCTCTGATCACCTTCTTCTTGTTAACATTTCCTGTAGAAACCTTTCTTGTTATCCTTCACATCCTTTGCCAGTCGCACTTCCAATTGCGCTATCACCTTCCTGATTACTCTGCAGGATTCTCGAGCTATACATTTAAATCCTTCCCTGGTCATTCGTCCAAGTTTCCACTTTTTGTAAGCTTCCTTTTTGTGCTTAAGTTCACCAAGGATTTCCCCTGTAAGCCAATCCAAACCTCACCAAAGTGGTTCCGGGCTCCTGCTTTTGCGCAAGAATGTCCCGCCAATATAGGAGCTCTCTTGCGCAAAAGCGTATCGCTCTGACGATGAGTTCTGGCCAATGTAGACGCTCTCTTGTGCAACTACTTTAACACAAGAACTCTTGCGCTAAAGAGTTTTTGCACAATATCGCGCCAATGTAGATGTAGCCAAAAAGTTCAAAATTATAGAATCATAGAATACTAGGACTGGAAGGGACCTTGAGAGGTCATTGAGTCCAGTCCCCTGTCCTCATGGCAGGACCAAATACTGTCTAGACCATCCCTGATAGACATTTATCTAATCTACTCTTAAATATCTCCAGAGATGGAGATTCCACAACCTCCCTGGGCAATTTATTCTAGTGTTTGACCACCCTGACAGTTAGGAACTTTTTCCTAATGTCCAACCTAAACCTCCCTTGCTGCAGTTTAAGCCCATTGCCTCTTGTTCTATCCTCAGAGGCTAAGATGAACAAGTTTTCTCCCTCCTCCTTATGACACCCTTTTAGATACCTGAAAACTGCTATCATGTCCCCCCTCAATCTTCTCTTTTCTAAACTAAACAAACCCAATTCTTTAAGCCTTCCTTCATAGGTCATGTTCTCTAGAGCTTTAATCATTCTTGTTGCTCTTCTCTGGACCCTCTCCAATTTCTCCACATCCTTCTTGAAATGCGGTGTCCAGAACTTGACACAATACTCCAACTGAGGCCTAACCAGCGCAGAGTAGAGCGGAAGAATGAGTTCTCGTGTCTTGCTCACAACACACTTGTTAATGCATCCCAGAATCATGTTTGCTTTTTTTGCAACAGCATCATACTGCTGACATATTCAGCTAGTGGTCCACTATAACCCCTAGATCCCTTTGTGCCATACTCCTTCCTAGACAGTCGCTTCCCATTGTGTATGTGTGAAACTGATTGTTCCTTCCTAAATGGAGCACTTTGTATTTGTCTTTATTAAACTTCATCCTGTTTATCTCAGACCATTTCTCCAATTTGTCCAGATCATTTTGAATTATGACCCTATCCTCCAGATTAGTTGCAACCCCTCTGAACTTGGTGGTATCTGCAAACTTAATAAGCGTACTTTCTATGCCAATATCTAAATTGTTGATGAAGATATTGGAGAGAGCAAGTCCCAAAACAGACCCCTGTGGAACCCCACTTGTTATACCTTTCCAGCAGGATTGTGAACCATTAATAACTAATCTCTGAGTACAGTTATCTAGCCAGTTATGCACCCACCTTATAGTAGCCCCATCTAAGTTATATTTGCCTAGTTTATTGATAAGCATATCATGTGAGATCGTATCAAACGCCTTACTAAGTCTAGGTATATCACATCCACCACTTCTCCCTTATCCACAAGACTCATTATACTATCAAAGAAAGCTATCAGATTGGTTTAACACGATTTGTTCTTTACAAATCCATGCTGGCTGTTCCCTATCACCTTGCCACCTTCCAAGTGTTTACAGATGATTTCCTTAATTACCTGCTCCATCATCTTCTCTGGCACAGAAGTTAAACTAACTGGTCTGTAGTTTCTGGGGTTGTTCTTATTTCCCTTTTTATAAATGGGCACTATATTTGCCCTTTTCCAGTCTTCTGGAATCTCTCCTGTCTCCTATGATTTTCCAAAGATGATAGCTAGAGGCTTAGATTCCTCCATCAGTTCCTTGAGTATTCTAGGATGCATTTTGTTAGGCCCTGGTGACTTGTAGGCATCTAACTTTTCTAGGTGATTTTTCACTTGTTCTTTTTTTATTTTATCTTCTAAACCTGCCCCCTTCCCATTAGCATTCCCTATGTTAGGCATTCCTTCAGACTTCTCGGTGAAGACCAAAAAAAGAAGTCATTAAGCATCTCTGCCATTTCCAAGTTTCCTGTTACTGTTTCTCCCTCCTCATTGATCAGTGGGCCTACTCTGTCCTTGGTCTTCCTCATGCTTCTAAAGTATTTATAAAAAGACTTCTTGTTTCCCTTTATTCCCATAGCTAGTTTGAGCTCATTCTGTGCCTTTGCCTTTCTAATCTTGCCCTTGCATTCCTGTGTTGTTTGCCTATATTCTTCCTTTGTAATTTGTCATAGTTTCCATTTTTATATGACTCCTTTTTTATTTTTAGATCATGCAAGGTCTTGTGGTTAAGCTAAGGTGGTCTTTTGCCATATTTTCTATCTTTCTGACACAGCGGAATAATTTGCTTTTGGGCCCTTAACAATGTCCCTTTGAAAAACTGCCAATTCTCTTCAGCTGTTTTTCCCCTTAGGCAAGGTTCCATGGGAATCAAGACTATCAGCTCTCTGAGCTTACCAAAATCCGCATTCCTGAAATCCATTGTCTCTGATAGCAGATTTTCCATCCATGGGAGGAGTTTCATAATGTGCACCACTAGTGAGGTCGTGTGCAGTTGTGCACCACCATGGTGCCCACTGATTGCTAACAAACAGCTTAGCTAGAGATATTTTTATAATGTAATAGAAGAAAAAATACTGAAACAAAGGATAATTAACAAAGCATGTGACTTTATTTAATATGAAATCAAATAAAAAGAACATTAACACTGCAACATGTTCAGTTGCCATTTGGTATCTGTTCCTTTGAGGCCTAAAATGAAATTGTCCATCTTCTTGATTTAGCAGACAACATGATTCGTATGGATACATGAAATGAAATAGGTTCACTTTATGCTTGAAATTAAAGGTTCTGTTATTTAATGGTCTTGATGCGGAGTGCTGTTTGTGCCCATAATGCTCCGTTATCTAGGAAACAGAGTTTTACATCTTTCAGTTGTTTCCATAACACAAATCTTTCCTTCTTCAAAGCTGGGGCAGTTCAGCTCTGTGGAAGGCTGAGGGATGAAATCCTTCTGCAGATTTTATTCATTTATTTGTATTTGTGAACCTCATCAGTGACTGAGGATACATCTACACAGCACCCTAAACTAGAAATATGATGAGCAACTTGTGTAATGCAAATTGCACATCTCATTTAGAACTTATTTCAAAATAGCTTATTTTGAAATTTGGTGCATGTACCTAGTGTCAAATTTCAAAATAATGTGCTATTTCAAGCCATCCCTTATCCCTCATGCAAAAGGTTTATTGCGATGGTGAAATAACAGGTGGTGTGTGTAGACACAGGGTCGCTATTTCGGGATACCACTGTTATCCCAAAATAGCCGTGCAGTGTAGACATACTGACTCACATGGGCAGACAGTGAACTTCAGGATGGCAGCACCCAGTTAGCGCAGAGTCATTCTTAGGTCTGGGTTGCTCTCTCTTATGGGCGCTTCCTGCCTGGCCCTCTGAACAGGAGCCAAGCAGCTGGAGTTACCTGTTGAGAGATGAGGAGGAGGTTTTTTTAAAGCAGCCCCACAGAACAGGGCTGTGGATGGAGAGAGGGAAGTGGAGGGGCGGGGGGCACAGAGCTGTCTGGCCAGCTGCAGAGGCTTTTTTAAAGCAGCTCCCACTCTCCTCCACCTCTATTCCCCCAACCAGGCCCCCCAAGCTTCCCCACATCCAGTGACAGTGCCCAGAGCCTGCTGGGAGAAGCCCTTCATTAATGCAGGGCTGCCACATGCTGCTGTATGGCTCTTCCCACCAGGCGGGTGGGTCTGAAATTCTCCCTGTGGGGCCGCACAAGCGCCCGGCCTACAGGGACCTGTGGTGGAGGGTCCAGCTGCCCCTTTACTGCTTGGCTCCCAGCCCCAGTGTGACATGCCAGCTGCCAGGCACTTGGAAAGGGGAGTGGAAGGAGGCAGAGCCCCCCCCCCCCCCAGGAAGAGTCTCCGGCTTCCTCCCAGCTACTCCCAAAAGAGAAGTGGGGGCCCCAGGGCCAGAGGAGCAGGTGAAGGTGATGAATCTCTCAGCTGGCTGGGAGTGTGAGACTGAAAAGCTGAAGCTCTGTGGAGAGCCTGGCTGTGCTTTTGAGCCATCCACAAGCCAGCTAGTCCTTCCCCTGCCTCAGCCAGAGGAGGGGGAAGGAGAAGGAACTCTCCTTGGAGACCTTTGAGGGGCAGCTCTGTCTCTGCAGCTCCTGCCATGGCCAGGCCAAGGGAGGCTGGGGCCCAGCAGCTTTCTGCCCCAGCAGGGCTGGCTTTTGGGGAGAGCAGGTAGGAGCCGCTGGAGGCCCTTAGCCTCCTGGCTTGCTGTGCCTGTGAAAAGAGAAATGGGGATTTCCCATCACTGAAGAATGTGGCATCCATCTCACTGCAATGCACATGCTAAGTGAGCACTCTGCCATTTGAGCTAATTCCCCCATCTGTAAGCAGTGCTCCTGCCCCCCCATTCCAGAGCCCACAACATCCCTGCAGCTGCCTGAGGAGCCTTTCTGAATGGGCCACTTACAAGCTTCACTCCTGTGATTTGCTAGCTCAGTTGGCTAGAGCATGGTGCTAAAAACACCAAGGTCATGGGTTCAAGCCCCATGCTGGCCATAGGGACCAGTGGGGTGGTAACGTATCTCTCCTTAGCGCCTCTCTCCCCCCCCCCCCCCCCCCCCCCATAGACAGAGATGTGAAAAGAAGCCCCACGTCTGTGGGCATGTCTAGTCTTTCTGTGATATTGGAGGTATCTAGGGAACATGAAATAAAACTTTGGTGGCTATTCTGTGAATGGCAATCAGAGCTTTCTTATGAGTGCGTCCACAGCATGGTTCTAGGATGTTTTAATTATTAATGGAAACCCATGTAAGTCCATGATTCTTGAGGCCTTTTAAGGCATCAGGCACTAACGAGTAGCAGGGCAAGTAGCTATTATTGAAATGGTGGGGTTACTAGTTTCCTCATAGTTGTGGTCATCTGTGTATGGCTTTATTCAGAGCCGGGCCCAGTATGGCTGCTCAACACAATCAATCCTAGTATTTTATACCCTTAACCAAACAAGTCTGATGCCAGGGCATTCCATCAAAGCAAACTTCAAAGAGGAATTATTATCAACAAAGAAAAAAACAGGTTTTAGGGAGTGAGAGTTTCAGCTCAAAATAGTTCATTAACACATTCCAACAGCGCATCCTTCTGGCCTCTCCCCACCTCAGTGAAAACCAGTTCACTCCCTCTAGTATACATGCAGACACAAGAAACTGAAATGGCTTTTGTTATACAGAATGGCTTCTAGCTAAATATGAAATGGTTTCCACAAATGTTACAGGCTTACTTTTGAGGGACAGTAGGTTTTATATTTCTTTGAAATAGCTGAGGCAGCCTGTAGCACATACAGAATAGTGATAGAGATGTAGCCGTGTTAGTCTGGTGTAGCTGAAACAAAATACAGGACTATGTAGCACTTTAAAGACTAACAAGATGGTTTATTAGATGATGAGCTTTCGTGGGCCAGACCCACTTCCTCAGATCAAATAATGGAAGAAAATAGTCATAACCATATATACCAAAGGATACAATTTTAAAAAAATGAACACACATGAAAAGGACAAATCACATTACAGAACAGAAGGGGGATGTGGGGGGGGGGGGGGGGGGGGGGGGAGGTGAATGCCAGTGAGTTAATGATATTAGAAGTGGGGAAGGGGAAATGTCTGTGAGTTAATAGTATTAGAGGTGATAACTGGGGAAGCTATCTTTGTAATGGGTGAGATAATTGGAGTCTTTGTTAATTCCCCTGCGGAGAGTGTCGAATTTTAGCATGAATGCCAGTTCAGAGGATTCCCTTTCAAGTGCAGATTTGAATGTCTTCTGAAGTAGGATGCAGGTTAGCAGGTCATTCAGACAGTGTCCTTTCTGGTTGAAATGACAAGCAACTGTTTTTTCTTTGTGATCCTGTCTAATGTCTGTTTTGTGGGCATTGATTCTTTGGCGAAGTGTCTGAGACGTTTGTCCAATGTACATAGCAGACGGACACTTTCGGCACATGATAGCATAGATTATATTTCTGGAGGCGCAGGAATATGTATTCTTGATCTTATAACTCACTTGGTTAGGCCCAATAATGGTGTCAGCAGAGTGAATATGTGGACAAAGCTGGCAGCGGGGTTTGTTGCAAGGGAAAGTACCAGGGTTGGTATTAGTGTGGTATGTCCTGTGGTTGTTGGTAAGAATCATCTTGAGGTTAGGTGGTTGTCTATAGGAGACTATGGGTCTGTCTCCCAGAGCTTCTTGGAGCTTAGTGTCCTGTTCCAGTATAGGCTGTAATCTATTGATAATGTGTTGGACAGGTATAAGTTGGGAGCTGTAGGTGATGACAAGTGGTGTTCTATTGTTGGTTTTCTTGGGTCTGTCTTGTAGTAGATGGTTTCTAGGTATTCGTTTGGCTCTTTCAATTTGCTTTTTTATTTCTCCAGGTGGGTAGTTGAGGTTTATAAATGCTTGGTAGAGATCCTGAAGTTTTTGGTCTCTGTCTGTGGGATTAGAGCAGATGCGGTTGTATCGAAGGGCTTGGCTATAGATGATGGATCGTATGGTGTGTGCTGGATGGGAGCTGGAAGCATGTAAGTAACTGTATGAGTCAGTGGGTTTTCTGTAGACGGTGGTGTCTAATTTTCCATTGTTGATTTGTACTGTGGTGTCCAGGAAATGGATCTCTCGTGTGGAATGGTCCAGGCTGAGGTTAATGGTGGGGTGTAGGTTGTTGAAATCTCTGTGGAATGTCTTCAGTGTTTCTTGGCCATGCGTCCAGATCATAAAGATGTCATCGATGTAGCGTAAGTAGAGAAGGGGTAAAAGGGGACGGGAGTTGAGGAAACGTTGTTCTAGGTCAGCCATAAAGATATTAGCATACTGTGGGGCCATGCGTGTACCCATGGCTGTGCCGCTGATCTGGAGATATAAATTGTTCTCAAACTGGAAATATTTGCGGGTGAGAACGAAGTTACATAGGTCTGCTACCAGGTTGGCAGTGGTGTCCTCTGGGATAGTGTTTCTAATAGCTTGTAATCCGTCTTCATGTGGGATGTTACTATTAACTCACAGACATTTCCTCTTCCCCACCTCTAATATCATTAACTCACTGGCATTCACCTTCCTTCCCCCCCCCCCCACACCCCCCTTCTGTTCTGTAATGTGATTTGTCCTTTTCATGTGTGTTCATTTTTTTTAAATTATATCCTTTGGTATATATGGTTGTGACTATTTTCTTCCATTATTTGATCTGAGGAAGTGGGTCTGGCCCACGAAAGCTCATCATCTAATAAACCATCTTGTTAGTCTTTAAAGTGCTACATAGTCCTGTATTTTGTAGCACATACAACTTTGGATCTGAAAGGAAGCCAAAAAATGTTATCAACTCAGCCTTGAACAGAGACACAGTGAAGTTTCTGGGCTTGGATTCTGAAAACAATAATTTGTTTTCTTAGAGAGCAAATTTAACCTTGAGGATTGAATACCCCGAAAAAGCAGCACTAATTAAATTGTGCTTTGTCTGTTTGCAATTTTAAGTGAGAGGGCATTATTCAAAATGAAATAAAACCAATTAATTTGAAACTTACAAAGCAGATTTACAAATTTACAATGTATAGATTTCATTCTTTTATGCAGTTAACCAATTAAGTGTCAATAGAATTCCTTATTTCCCCTTTAGCAGATTTAACCAAGTGTCTGTAGCCAAATGTTTAAATTTGATTGTTTCTTTGCCTGGATTATTGAAAGAGGCTGCAAGAGATAGGTAGTCATTTTTAAAGCAGGTTTTCTCCTCACACATACAATTGCTTAATTCCTTCCACTCTCCCAAGGAGTCAACTTCTCACCTTCGCATACCCTTAATCACTTGCTTTGTTCCTCAAATGAAAACTTTCCTCATTCCTATTAACCCTCCAATGTCGGCATTACTACTTTCCTTATTCCTTCTATTTTGCCCCCACAGGGCTCCAAACCTCTAACCCCCTTAACACATGCTTTTTCCTTCTATTGTCTGTCTTGATTCCTGCTAAATGGCTTTTTCAATGACACAGTTGTTGTCCATTATTAATTTAATAAGAAGGGTGGGCTTTTTAATTAGCCTCCACAGTTTCTGGTTCCTTTCATTCGGTAAATTCAAATGTTTATTGTTGAAGTCAGCTAATAATTTTTAAACTTCTTAGTACAGGGGTTTTCATAGCAGCCAAGCTGCAGCAGGGGTGTTCCAATACTGCTGACTCTGGGGTAGATCACTTCCCCTTGCTCTGTAAAGAGATCTACGCTGCAAAATGTGTCTCCTTGTTAGGGCAAATTAGCTTTTAGTGATTACATCTTCAAATTCAATTGCTACCGGTTGACTTAGGGTGGCTTTTAATTTACCTTCGCCCATGCCCTCAAGCCAAATATAACGGCATATGAGGGGAAGGTTTTGACTATTTATTAATATTTTGCCAGACTGGCCCCCATTCATGCCTTGTGAAATATCCTTGGGTTGCCTGAGGCTCCAGCCAGAGAGGCTGTTGTATATTTTTCATGCCTCTGTAGATAAATCTATGTATTATATATATTACTTCATATAACTTGGCATTGTGCCTCTCCATATAACCTTGTAACTTTGTATTAGAACCCTATATAAAAAACTTGTAGAAAACTGAGTATATAGTTAAAGTGATAAAAATGTCTTTTGCTAGGAGTAGAATAAGATCTTCCCCCTACTCTCTCCCCCCCCACTCTGTAATCAATTGCCCTGTTGAATGAATGAGGTGTGAATGAGTAAGACTTGGGAGCCAAGCACCTCCAGACAGCCTCAACAGTTGAAGAGGGGGTGGAAGCTAGACCCAAGGTGTCAAGTGGGCTCAAGATAGAAGAGCAGACATATTGACGGCTTTGGGGATTAGAAGCAGGCACCTTCTTTGGAAAACACCCTCTCTGCAGCACAAAGGGACCAACGGACACAGACCTAGATTTTGAATCTGGGATATATTTGCATATGAAAGGGCTGCTATAAAAGTGAGGTGTCTTGCAGAGGACCCCGGGTTTCATCTTGTCACCATCGGAGCATCGATCCAGATCGGCAGAAGCCCGGCTCCACCCCTCCCCCATCTAATTCACCTGGCCAGTGAAGTTAAGGGGAGCAACTCGTTGGTAACAACAGCAAGACGGAGTTTGCTTGTGTGTGTGTGTGTGTGTGTGTGTGTGTGTGTGTGTGTGTGTGTGAGTGCATGAGTGACATATATATATATATATTGCATATGATAAGTGTTGATTATTCTATGTGTGATCAATAAATGTGGCATGTTGCCTTATCCCCCCTGAAAAAGATCCCGAGTACTTCTTTTAAGTACTCCTCCTGCTGTCTATCTTCATTGATGTCTGGCAATGGTCCATATGGGGCTGGGCATAGAAAGGAATAGGGGGGTGATGTTGTGCCAAATTCCCCCCTTAAGCTTGGGAGAGGCGGCACAGTTGATATGGGTGCACCAGCTGAGAAATCCTTTCCTCCCTCTTCTAATACATTATTTTGGCACAGAGGCGCTGCTGTTTGTGAGTTCTCTCTCTCACTGTAGGGAGGGGTTTTTTTGTTTTGGGTTTTTTTGTTTGTTTTTTTTTGCTTTTCAGAGCTTCAATTTCATTCCTCAGGGCTCTAATTTCTTCCTCCTTTAATGCAAGGGTTTTTAACAATGTTATTACTACTTTCTTGATGTTTCCACTTTCCTTTTCAGATCCCCCACTTGATTAAATCTCTGAGGCATAGAGTTTTATCTAAATAGATGGATTATCACATGTATAAAATTCCACTTTGTCAAATGCCTACAGTTCCTTGGACCATGATGCATGTACATGTAGTATGCAGGAGTGCCTTTCAGCAGTGTGGGGGTATTCTTAGACTGACTGCCACCCATTTTAATCACTCAGGCTGTGACTAGACTGCATCCCTTTTCCTTAAAATAAGGAATAAGGGATCTTTCGGAAAAGGCTTTATTTTCCGAAAGATCCGCGTCTAGACTGGCGCTTTTTTCCGGCAAAGCTCCGAGCCGGAAAAAAGCGGCAGCCATTTTTATGCAAATGAAGCGGGGGGGATTTAAATCCCCGCTTCATTTGCATTTGCGATGTGTCTAATTTGCATCCCTTTTATGGAAAGGGGATGCAGTCTAGACACAGCTTCAGGGGAGTATCCTGTCCATTCCCCACCTGCTAAAGCGGTTCATAGGAAACTAACTCCACGCACTCCAAAGAAGGGGTCTGCTGGGTCTAGAGATTCAGACCTTATCAGCAGCTCATAAAATAAGTAGTCATCACTCCCTCACATATCCGCTGGGTCTCAAGGTTTGGCTGACCCCCTTGCATTCAGAACTCCCTCGTGGGGTAGCCCTGAGGCAGCTGGAATCAGCTTAATTCTCAGATATCAGGGCAGTGGCATTCATACTCCACTCATTACATTCATGCTCATTCATTTTCCTCACACAAAAAATTTTTTTCTCTTTTTTCCCCCTACATTTTCCACATTAGATGCATCTCTCATTATGGACCTTATCTATATTTGGGGGCGGCAAACAACACTTTCCCCCAGAACCACTTGAACCTATAGTTCTCTATGTCCAGACTCAATACACTTTCCCATACTTGGGGTGGTATCACAACCACATCAACAAAATCATATCAACTAACCCTACTAGGGGGTGGCACTACAAAAATTCCCCAGAACCGCAATAACTTAATCTACTTGGGGGCATGTGACGGACCGGGCTGGGTCTGGGCACAGCTGAGGTCAGTAACATGGAGTCAGCAGGCCTAAATAGAGGCCTGTAACATGAAAATAGCAACAGGCCTGCAATCTAGTGAGTAAGACTTTGGTTCAGTAACACAGGAGCCAAGAAAGAAGCCCTATTGATAACTGTGTGATTGTGTAAGTTAGGTTGAGCATGGAAGGACACAGGGAGGCACTGGGTACAGATTGTAAGCCAAAGGGGAGTAATGGAACATCTTAATAAGAAATGTCTTGGTACAAAAACTCCCTAAAAACTAATGCACATACTGACCTAGGTTCAGGACCGGGTCGGAATTGACAGCATGAAGGATAGTAAGTAAGCCCCCCTTCCATAAGGTGAGGGGTGGTAACTAGGCAACAGAGGGTGGTAACCTGGTACGTAAAGAAATGATGTAAGTTGTTTGTACCTGTCTATAAAAGGACACCGCAGAGGGTGCTCTCCGGCCGACCTTGGAGGGGGCTCACTAGGCGCCTGAAAGGCAGGTGTCATTGCCTAAACTTACAGAATGCACAATAGCTTAACTTTGACTAACTGCTGTTAATATCTGATATATGGCAATAGGCCTGCCCAGTGTTGGTACCTTGTCAACGCGGGCCATAGTGCCCAGTGGTGTAACATTGTACTGATCTCTTTACCAACTGGTAGAGCTTTGCATTTGACAATAAACCTGCTCAATTGATTTCAAATCTTGCCTGCATCTGTCGTTTCCGGGGCCTCTCAGAGATCTCTTGTGTTGACCCAAGTGCACGGGGTGCAACACTCTAGATAAAGGGAGTACCGATTGTTACGCATGCAGCCGAAAGTTTATCATCACCGATGGAGTAGAGGTCCTGTCAGGAGCACGCCAGGACGACCCTGACCAGACGACGCTGACACTGACAGTTCAGACCACCGAGGTACGACACTCGATGCAGGCTCTAGCAGAGATGTTATAGCTGCTGGCTTAAAAGTCCTTGTTGCAGATCCTATAGCAGGATGGGTCCACAGTTCTTCCCAGCTCATGATTCCCCACGAGGCCGCATCTGGGGTCAGAAGCAAATCTGAAGACCGCATGGTGTCGACCACATGGCATATTTATATCTCCTTCCTCATTTCTTCCAGGCTTGCTAGAGTCACATGGCTAGTGGCCACGTGTGTCTTTGGCCTTCAGAGTTTCGCTTACTAGCATGTCCATAGGCAAACTTTCCTAGCCCATTACTCAAGCACATTCAGAGAGACTTCCAGTCTCCATACCGAGTACAGATTCCTAACTCCACACACAGCCATTATACAGATATATGAAGAGCAGATACAGAATCAGAAGAATGTAAGCTTTTGTTTGACCCCTCACATGGCCCCCTTTGTACCACTTTTGGGGTGAACAACCCTCCATGGGTGCAGCAGTAACCCAGCTGCTCCCCTCACAATCCAATAACGTGACAGGGTGGCAAAACAAATTCCCCAGCACCACTTTGCATCTGACCTTGTTGCAGATTCAATAAGTTCGGATGGTGTAAGCCCAAAAAGAAACAGGCGACCGCACAGGGAGTCCTCCTCCACACCCCAGTAGAGATTTCAAAAGGTCTCTTACCTCGTTTGGCACCTTCAGGGTGAAGGGGGATGGCCCGCAGCCCTCCGCTGTGTCAGTCAGGCATAGCCATCTGAGTCATGGCACCAAAATTGTGGAAGAAAACATTGTCCTCACTTTACATTTGTAAGCATCAAGTAGCCAGAGGCAGTTTATTTTGAGCTGCAGCAAGGGAAAAACTGATTCGTACGAGTGGGAGGGGGAGCCCCCCATCATAGAATCATAGGACTGGAAGGGACCTCGAGAGGTCATCGAGTCCAGCCCCCCGCCCTCAAGGCAGGACCAAGCTCTGTCTATACCATCCCTGACAGATGTCTATCTAACCTGTTCTTAAATATCTCCAGAGAGGGAGATTCCACCACCTCCCTTGGCAATTTATTCCAATATTTGACCACCCTGACAGGAATTTTTTCCTAATGTCCAATCTAAACCTCCCTTGCTGCACTTTAAGCCCATTACTCCTTGTCCTGTCCTCAGAAACCAAGAGGAACAAATTTTCTCCTTCCTCCTTGTGACACCCTTTTAGATATTTGAAAACCGCTATCATGTCCCCCCCTTAATCTTCTTTTTTCCAAACTAAACAAGCCCAGTTCATGAAACCTGGCTTCATAGGTCATGTTCTCTAAACCTTTAATCATTCTTGTCGCTCTTCTCTGTACCCTTTCCAATTTCTCCACATCTTTCTTGAAATGTGGCGCCCAGAACTGGACACAGTTCTCCAGCTGAGGCCTAACTAGTGCAGAGTAGAGCGGCAGAATGACTTCACGAGTTTTGCTTACAACACACCTGTTGATACAACCTAGAATCATATTTGCTTTTTTTGCAGCAGCATCACACTGTTGACTCATATTCAACTTGTGGTCCACTATGACCCCTAGATCCCTTTCCGCCATGCTCCTTCCTAGATAGTCGCTTCCCATCTTGAATATATGGAACTGATTGTTCCTTCCTAAGTGGAGCACTTTGCATTTCTCTTTATTAAACTTCATCCTGTTTACCTCTGACTATTTCTCTAACTTGCTAAGGTCATTTTGAATTATGTCCCTATCCTCCAAAGAAGTTGCAACCTCACCCAGTTTGGTATCATCTGCAAACTTAATAAGCGTACTCTCTATCTCAATATCTACATCATTGATGAAGATATTGAACAGTACGGGTCCCAAAACAGACCCCTGCGGAACTCCACTTGTTATCCCTTTCCAGCAGGATTGAGCACCGTTAACAACAACTCTCTGACAACGGTTATCCAGCCAATTATGCACCCACCTTATCGTGGCCCTATCTAAGTTATATTTGCCTAGTTTATCAATAAGAATATCATGTGAGACCGTATCAAATGCCTTACTAAAGTCTAGGTATATGACATCCACCGCTTCTCCCTTATCCACAAGGCTTGTTATCCTATCAAAGAAAGCTATCAGATTAGTTTGGCATGACTTGTTCTTCACAAACCCGTGCTGGCTATTCCCTATCACTTTATTACCTTCCAAGTGTTTGCATATGATTTCCTTAATTACCTGCTCCATTCTCTTCCCTGGGACAGACGTTAAACTGACTGGTCTGTAGTTTCCTGGGTTGTCCTCACCCAGATCTTTGAATACAAATAATTATGAAGCAGTTTATATACTGTAACTTCCCATTACAAACACCAATGGCTAACAGTTATTTTAGTTCCACCCAGATGCTTCTTATCTCAAGGTCCCTGCCAGAGTCAGCATTCTATCCTTATCTACTAAAGAAAAACAGAGACAGCGTCTCTACAAATATAGCGTTGTCAAGCCTCAAAATTAATAACAGAGCAAGAGTTAGGCTAACAAACTTAAAAATGTCTGCACACAAATCCCAGCTTCCACAGTAGAACAGATCCACCCCCTGTCAGGGAGCCTCTGTGCTGTAGAGGAAGGTAAAAGGTTCAAGGAAGGAGAACATCCAACTGGAACAGAGGGAAATGATCTCATAGTTGGGAGCCTCTTTCCAGATGATGTCACAGTATCCTCTCACACTGAGGATACCCCCTCAAGGTGAGGGAATCCCAGTTATTATGAAAAGGCAGGTGTTAGTAATATGGGATTTGATCATTAGAAACATAGACAGCTGAGTGTGTGATGACTAGGAGAGCTGTATGGTAACTTGGCTGCCTTGTGCAAGGGTTATGGATCTCTATAAAGGTGGTATGTATACCCACTAAAGCTCATGAAACCATCTACATGTTTTCTTAGTCTTCCAAGTGCTGCTAGACTATTTGTTGTTTTTCAAGATATCTAGATAGACTTATATGTAGTGATTGGGAGGAGCCCCATGGTCATGGTACATATAGGTACCAATGACATAGGGAAGAATAGGGGAGAGGTCCTGGAAGTGAATTTAGGCTGCTCAGTAAGAGATTGAAATCTAGGACCTCAATGTTAGGGTACGTCTAGACTACATGCCTCTGGCGACAGAGGCATGTAGATTAGGCTACCCGACAGAGTAAAATGAAGCGGCGATTTAAATAATCGCCGCTTCATTTAAATTTACATGGCTGCCGCGTTGAGCCGACAGCTGATCAGCTGTTTGTCGGCTCAGCGCGATAGTCTGGACGCTCCCCTGCCGACATCAAAGGGAGTTGTCGACAACCCGGGTATGCCTCCTGAATGAGGCATACCTGGGTTGTCGACAACTCCCTTTGATGTCGGCAGGGGAGCGTCCAGACTATCGCGCTGAGCCGACAAACAGCTGATCAGCTGTTTGTCGGCTCAACGCGGCAGCCATGTAAATTTAAATGAAGCGGCGATTATTTAAATCGCCGCTTCATTTTACTCTGTCGGGTAGCCTAATCTACATGCCTCTGTCGCCAGAGGCATGTAGTCTAGACGTACCCTAAGTCTTCTCTGAAATGCTTCCAGTTCCACAGGCAGGGCTAGGTAGATAGGCAGAACTGCAAGGTCACAGTGTCTGCACAAGATAATCATGCAGCTAATTTTAGATGGGTTGTGGCATTGCCTCTCTTTCTTCTGTACCTGGTAGCTCTTGGCCAGGTGCCCAGCTCTGAATGCAACACAGAACGGTAGCAATACCACAACTCTCCCAACAATGTTGTGGCACCTCTCCACCCCCAAGAATTCCATTTTTGGTCAGGACCCTTACAATTATAGCACAGTTTTTTAAATCACCTGACCGTAACACAGGAAAAATTGGACCATGAATGTGATAACGAATTCCGCTTTTGTCTTTAGAAGAATTTTTAGACTCATGTACATTTATAATTTTTGACCTGAAGTTATGAGTATTGGCTCCGTACTTGTATTTCACATTTGCTTCTGGGGGATTATCAACAGGTTTCACCCACCTATTGTGAAATGGTCGCTAGTCAAATGAATATCAATTCTTCACTGACATTGCACCTCAAGTAGTGCCAGTCCACAGCTGAAGACTTTGATGTGTAACTTCAGACCAGCATGTATGCCATGGCTACTTGTCTAAAAGGACAGTCATGCATGGACAGGTGACTTGCTTATGTGACAAACTCCATTTTGTGAGGTACTTTCACACAATGATTACAATGGAATACCCTACATGTGAGCAAGGGTATAAAGAGATCCCTGGGGATTCCTCCATCTTTGTCTTCATTCCAGCTCATCACTTCAGGAACATCTTTGCTATGAATTGAGCACAAAAGCGATGTACGCCAGAGAGATTTAAGATAGTAGTTTATTCTACCTCCGCTACAAGCCTGCACCAGGAACAGTGCAATTAGTGTATTCAATTTGTTTTGTTTAAAAATTTTACTCTCAACATTTTCTTGTTTTTGTTATTAATAAATCTTTTGGTTTTAGATTCTAAAGGACTGGCACAGCAAGCTCTTTCAGGTAGGATCTAAAGTATAAATTGATCTGGAACTGTGGCAGATCCTCTGAGATCATGAGAACCTACCTGAATATTGTGTGACTAGTTTTTATAGCCTTCATCTGTGTAAAGTGTGGTACCAGCCGTGGCATAGGAGATGCTGAAGGGTTGTTCTTCAGTGTGGATTCTCCTGCATCTAAGTTCCTAACTCTCGCTGAAGGTTTTTTAACACTCAGGGCAGTTATACAATGTTCCACTTAATTTTTTCCACATGTGCAGAATGAGTTTTGTTAGGGGTACCCATAGGGAGGGATTATGTTACACACCATCTCTGTATTGGCACAAAAGGAAGTTCATGTGGCAGGAGTGAGGCTCAGGGAATTTAGATTGTGGGAAGGGACATAGGGCTGGGGCAAAAAGTTGGGGAGCAGAGGTATGAAGGCTGGCTCTGGGGTGGGGCTGGTGATGAGAGTCTCAGGGCGGCCATACTGGGTCAGACCAAATGTCCATCTAGCCCAGTAGCCTGTCTGCTGATAGTGGCTAGCACCAGGTGCCCCAGAGAGGGTGGACCGAAGACAACAATCAAGCGATTTGTCTCCTGCCATCCCTCTCCAGCCTCTGACAAACAACGGCCAAGGACACCATTTTATCCCCTGGCTAATAGCCTTTTATGGACCTAACCTCCATGAAATTATCTAGCTTCTCTTTAAACTCT
Organism: Pelodiscus sinensis; assembly: GCF_049634645.1. Lineage (NCBI taxonomy): Eukaryota > Metazoa > Chordata > Testudines > Trionychidae > Pelodiscus > Pelodiscus sinensis. Next base: position 1,507,288 of record NC_134741.1, read on the forward strand.
ATTATAGTCCTAGCCTTCACAGCCTCCTCTGGCAAGGAGTTCCACAGGTTGACTACACGCTGTGTGAAGAACTTTCTTTTATTAGTTTTAAACCTGCTACCCATTAATTTCATTTGGTGTCCTCTAGTTCTTCTATTTAGGGAACTAATAAATAACTTTTCTTTATCGGCCCTCTCCACACCACTCATGATTTTATAGACCTCTATCATATCCCCCCTCAGTCTCCTCTTTTCTAAACTGAAAAGTCCCAGTCTCTTTAACCGCTCCTCATATGGGACCCGTTCCAAACCCCTAATCATTTTAGTTGCCCTTTTCTGAACACTTTCCAAGGCCAAACTATCTTTTTTGAGGTGAGAAGACCACATCTGTACACAGTATTCAAGATATGGGTGTACCATAGTTTTATACAGGGGCAGTAAGATATTCTGGGTCTTATTTTCTATCCCTTTCTTAATAATTCCTACCATCCTATTTGCCTTTTTGACCGCCGCTGCACACTGTGTGGAAGTTTTCAGAGTACTGTCCACGATAACGCCAAGATCCCTTTCCTGATTTGTTGTAGCCAAATTAGCCCCCATCATACTGTACGTATAGTTGGGGTTATTTTTTCCGATGTGCATTACTTTACACTTATACTTTAAACTTCATTTGCCATTTTGTTGCCCAATCACTCAGTTTGGCGAGATCTTCTTGGAGACCCTCTGTCAGGCGACGGTCAGGGCAGTGTGTGTGTGAATCTACCATCTATCTGCTGGTCGGGTTAGGTGTTTGATCTCCCGAGGTTCCAAGGGGACGCCCACCTCGTATTCATCTTTCCTAGGAATTGAGAGACCGGCCCTGGCCTGACACGCTGGAGTCGAGAGGCACAGAAAGGGGTAAAAATTGTACCTGGATGTGGTCCTTTGCTTAAGTATATATATACATAGTGTTAGAGCTCTTTAAAGATTAAGCTGCCACTTGGTACCATTATTTCTATTTTCTATCTTTACCTTTTTTCCTGTAATCATTGTTAAGACCTATATATATATATATATTTGCTAGCATTTAAGAAATAGAGCAATAACCATTGTAACCATATGATTTATAAGCTTCTTTAATAAACCTGTAACTGTTTAAGCTTTAACCTGACTCCTTCAGTTGCTGTAATAGAACCATGCACAATTTAAAAGAACTTCAGCCGGTCAAAAAGGGACAGACATAGGGAGAGTTTGGGCGTTTGGATCTGTGTCACTCCCAGGTGACAAGATCTGTTGGGGCACCTTTCCAGCCTTTCCTAGGCTGCCCGCTGCGAAGGAACCCCTGTGTTCTAGCAGTTAAAATCTAAGGTGTAATAAGCTCTTCCTATATAACGGGGCATCTGTTGGCCTGCTGGCCACCCTCTGCGATGGGACCCCGGTCCTAGCAGTAAAGACACGGATGTTAAACCTTTTCTCGGAAACACACACACACACACACACTGTCCTGACCGTCAGCTGACAGAATTGGCATAGTCGGCAGGATTGTGCTATTGGTTCAAATGCAGCAGCATGAAGCCTGTCATGCTAGACATGGATTTTAGCTGTATAGAAAAGGAGTTTGCCCGAGAGGGATGGGGCAATCCTAAATGGGATAAAGAGATTTTAGGGAAAGGCACTTGCATCTGGCTGTTAAAGGGTGTGTGGCAAGCAGCCTGCTCTAGCTACTGGAACTTAGAAACAGAGCTGATCAGAGTGCAGAGAGAGAGAGAGACGAACTCTGGGAGCAATGCCAGAACCTGGATACCCGGGTGCGAACCCTAAATAAGGACATGGAGCACCTACAGGAACAGCTCCTCCTGAGGCTAGAGAGGGGAAGGAGAAAGTAATTAATAGAGAAAAATGAGCTTTTAGAGCTGGCTTTAGAACGTTGCTGGCTCAAGCCCCCGCTCTCCCGCCTTCCAGTGTAACCAAGATAAAACAGTGCAGCATTCCAGCCGAAGCTATGGCTCCAGTCTGTGAACTAATTAAAGATCTGGAAAAACGGGGAACCTTAATTCGTACCTACTCCCTGTATAATTTGCTCAGGAAGCGTACTCGCTGGGAACGAGCCCCCACCCACAAGGAAGCTCTGAGACAGCTGATAATGAGATACGCACTTATCAGTCTATGGTTCCGATTCACCTGAATGCCCCATTTCATTTGTACCTTACTGTGGGAAACACAGGGATGTCCTATGCCTTATGGCAAGAAGGAGAAACTGTACCCTGCCGCCCCAAACAGTTTGGCTCGAAGTTATGGAAAGGGTCACAGTTAAATTACTTGCCTTATGAAAAGTGCTTCTGGCAGCCTACACAGCACTAAGGGAAACAGAAGAGCTAACCCAAGCTCAAGCCATAACACTTCACACTCCTCTCCCAATCATTAAGCCCATATTGGAGGGAAAGGAGTTGCCACCGGGAATAGCCCAAAAGAAAATGACTGTCCAAAGATGAGCACTCTATTTACACCACAGACTCTGCTACAGCATGGATGTTATGAAAACCCTATGCTAAGAAGTTTAAAATTAGTAATAGCTGACTGCAATAAACAGTCAGATTTACCTATTGAAAGGACTCAGGAGGTGTGGGGGGAGCTAATTGGAAAGCCCACCCTCCTTACCAAATTGATACTAGATAAACCTGTGTCATTAGGAAAAGTCATTTAGCAAGAATTAAGACAGACCATAAGAGTAAAAAGTGAACTCTGAGGGAGTGTAGAAAGAATTAAGCGATTGTTGTAATATGTGAAGGGAAACCTGCTTTAAAAATGACACCTTGTTTCTTTGCAGCCTCTTCTCTTTCTTAAGCACTGTGCAAACCATCTAGGCAAAGAAACAATCAAATGTAAACATTTGTCTACGGACACTTTTGTTAAATCTGCAAGAGAAATTAAGGATTCTACTGAAACTTAATCGGTTAACTACATAAAAGAATGAGCTCTATATATTGTAACTCTATTTTGTGGGTTTCAACTGAACTAGTTTTATTTTGTTTTGAATTATGTCCTCTTGCTTAAAATTGCAAACAGACAAAGCACAAATTAGTTAGTGCTTGTGTTAGGCATTCAACTTTTAAGGTTAAATTTGCTCTCTAAGAAACCAAGTTATTGTTTTAAGAATCCAAATTCTGAAACTTCACTGTGTCTATGTTCAAGGCTAGTTGATAATACTTTTGGCTTGCTCTCAGATCCAAGGTTGTAAGTGAGTGTCAATCTACCATCTATCTGCTGGTCGGGTTAGGTGTTTGATCTCCCGAGGTTCCAAGGGGATGCCCACCTCGTATTCGTCTTTCCTAGGAATTGAGAGACCAGCCCTGGCCTGACACGCTGGAGTCGAGAGGCACAGAAAGGGGTAAAAATTGTACCTGGATGTGGTCCTTTGCTTAAGTATATATATACACATAGTGTTAGAGCTCTTTAAAGATTAAGCTGCCACTTGGTACCATTATTTCTATTTTCTATCTTTACCTTTTTCCTGTAATCATTGTTAAGACCTATATATATATATATTTGCTAGCATTTAAGAAATAGAGCAATAGCCATTGTAACCATATGATTTATAAGCTTCTTTAATAAACCTGTAACTGTTTAAGCTTTAACCTGACTCCTTCAGTTGCTGTAATAGAACCAAGCACAATTTAAAAGAACTTCAGCTGGTCAAAAAGGGACAGACATAGGGAGAGCTTGGGCATTTGGATCTGTGTCACTCCTAGGTGACAAGATCCGTTGGGGCACCTTTCCAGCCTTTCCTAGGCTGCCCGCTGCGAAGGAACCTGTGTGTTCTAGCAGTTAAAATCTAAGGTGTAATAAGCTCTTCCTATATAACGGGGCATCTGTTGGCCTGCTGGCCACCCTCTGCGATGGGACCCCGGTTCTAGCAGTAAAGACACGGATGTTAAACCTTTTCTCGGAAACACACATACACACACACTGCCCTGACCGTCGGCTGACACCCTCACAGTCTGCTTCGGTTTTGACTATCCTGAACAGTTTGGTATCATCTGAAAATTTTACCACCACACTGCTTACCCCTTTCTCCAGATCATTTATGAATAAGTTGAACAGGATTGGTCCTAGGACTGACCCTTGGGGGACACCACTAGTTACCCCTCTCCATTCTGAAAATTTACCATTTATTCCTACCCTTTGATTCCTGTTTTTTAACCAGTTCTCAATCCATGAATGGATCTTCCCTCTTATCCCATTGCCATGTAATTTACACAAGAGCCTTTGGTGAGGGACCTTGTCAAAGGCTTTTTGAAAAAGCTAAGTATACTATATCTACTGGATCCCCCTTGTCCGCATGTTTGTTAACCCCTTCAAAGAACTCTAATAGATTAGTAAGACAGGATTTCCCTTTACAGAAACCATGTTGACTTTTGTCCAACAAATTATGTTCTTCTATGTGCTTCACAATTTTATTCTTTACTATTGTTTCTACTAATTTGCCCGGTACTGAAGTTAGACTTACCGGTCTGTAGTTGCCCGGATCGCCTCTACAGCCCTTTTTAAATATTGGAGTCATGTTGGCTACCTTCTAGTCATTAGGTACGGAAGCTGATTTAAAGGATAGGTTACAAACCACAGATAATAGTTCAGCAATTTCCCATTTGAATTCTTTTAGAACCCTTGGATGAATGCCATCTGGTCCCAGAGATTTGTTAACATTAAGTTTTTCTATTTGTTCTAAAACCTCCTCTAATGTCACTTCAATCCGGGACAGTTCCTCAGATTCATCACCCACAAAGTACAGTGCAGACTTGGGAATCTCTCCAACATCCTCAGCCGTGAAGACTGAAGCAAAGAAATCATTTAGTTTCTCTGCAATGGCTTTATCGTCCTTGATTGCTCCTTTTATAGCTCGATCATCTAGGGGACCCACAGGTTTTTTAGCAGGTTTCCTGCTTCTAATGTACTTAAAAAACATTTTATTTCTTTTTGAGTTTTTGGCTAACTGTTCCTCAAAATCTTTTTTTGCTTTTCTTATTACATTTTTACACATGATTTGACAGTGTTTATGTTCTTTTCTATTTATCTCACTAGGATTGGACTTGCACTTCTTAAAAGATACCTTTTTGTCCCTCACTGCTTCTTTTACATGGTGATTAAGCCACAATGACTCTTTTTTAGGTCTCTTGCTATGTTTTTTAATTTGGGGTATACATTTAAGTTGGACCTCTATTATGGTGTCTTTAAAAAGTTTCCATGCAGCTTGCAGGGATTTGGCTCTAGTCACTGTCTTTTGTTTAACTAACCTCCTAATTTTTGTGTAATTCCCCTTTTTGAAATTAAATGCCAGGGTGCTGGACTGCTGAGGTGTTCTTCCCACCACAGGAATGTTGAATGTTATTATATTATGGTCACTATTCCCAAGCGGTCCTGTAACGGTTATTTCCTGGACCTGATCCTGCACTCCACTCAGGACTAAATCGAGAATTGCCTGTCCCCTTGTGGGTTCCTGCACCAGCTGCTCCAAGAAGCAGTCATTTAAGCCATTGAGAAATTTTATCTCCGCTTCTCTTCCTGAGGTGACATGTATCCAGTCAATATGGGGGTAATTAAAATCCCCCATTATTATAGACTTCTTTATTTTGGTAGCCTCTCTAATCTCCCTCAGCATTTCAATGTCAGTATCGCTGTCCTGGTCAGGTGGTCGGTAATATATCCCTACTGCTAATTTCTTATTATTGGAGCATGGAATTACTATCCATAGCGATTCTATTGAACATGTTGATTCATTTAATATTTTTATTTCATTTGATTCTACATTCTCTTTCACATACAGTGCCACTCCACCACCCACCCGGCCTGCTCTATCCTTCTGATATATTTTATATCCCGGTATGATTGTGTCCCACAGATTTTCCTCATTCCACCAGGTTTCAATGATGCCTATTATGTCAGTCTCCTCCTTTAATACGAGGTACTCTAGTTCACCCATCTGATTAGTCAGACTCCTAGCATTTGTGTAGAAGCACTTTAAAAATTTGCCACTGCTTATCTGTCTGCCCTTCTCTGATGCACTGGATAGAGATTTGTAGTGTGGAGGGTTGAGGGTATGGTTCCCTCTAAGGTTGAGGCCCACTCACCTCCAAAGCAGAGCCTCGCCATGGCTACTCAACTGCTCTGGGGTGGGTTGAGTGGCACACCGTGCTTGTTCTAGTGGCCCCAGCCAGGGCCAGGGCAAGAGCCACAGTGGGAATCTGCTCCAGCAGCCCAGCTGGAACCAGAGCCGTAACTGTGTCATGAGCAGTGTGTGCTTTGGTGCCCTCAGCCACAGCCTGCAGCCAAGGCCAGACCCAGAGGCACATGATGGTGAGGGACTGGCCTGTTCTAGCAACCAGGGCTGTGTGGTGAGGAGGTCTGGTTCCAGATCTCAAAAGGTAAATCTGCAGGTTATTTGAGGGATAAAATAGATGGCAAATGACTAGAAAAATGTTCTGTTCATATTTAAGAGCCTAAACCATGTCAAGAAGAACAATTATCTCTGACGTACAATAGTCTTGTCACTTGTGAAGGCATCAACTACATCACTAGTGCTGATTGTGCCAATGACTTTTTTTCTCCCCATGGAAGTTATTTCTCTCAGTCACACTCTCTCACACACGCATTGCATAGAAGCAACAAAAACTTTCTTAATGGACGTTGATTATTTTCTATTCATGCTAAATCAATATGCAATTGATGATGACATATTAAAGGGACTTTTCTATGATTCAAAGGGGTCTAAAGCATGCAGATACTTTAAGAAATAATCTAATTATAGATTATATGCCCTATATACAGTGTAGTAATATGGACTGAAAAAAAACACCTGGATGAAATTTTCTGGTGATATTCCTAAATTCATCTTCTGAATGTCATTAAGTTGCAGCTGCAGAATGAGCTTTAGAGTTAATGGTGAGGGATGGGGCATACCTTTTTATAGTTTACAAATTACTACACTGACTTGATTAGACTGGGAGGAAAGTGCAGGGGTTGGGATGAAAGGACACTACAGAAGTTAGGGGCAAAGGGAACACAATGCAGGGATGGTGGTAAAGGCTACACAGGATAGGGGTGCAGCGAATGGGGAGCTCATGGATGCAGGAACAGTGGAGCAAGGCTGAGTGGGAATGAGACTAGGTGCCAAGCGGGGAAGTTTCCAGGGTCAATGTGTGCAGGGACATGCACCTTGTTAATTATCCTTTGTTTCAGTATTTTTCTTCCAAAACCATTTGAATTGTGTGTGTGCATGCACGCGTGTACATGCACGCACGCAAAAATGCTCACTAACTCGTGTGTGGCACACATCCAAACAAGCACACAGGATGTCACTCTTTGTGCATAAGAAAATACTCACTCTATTCCTGGAAGGAAAATCTTAGAGCGAATACTGGTTGAGGGCTTCAGCTGGGGGTGTGATCTCAAAGATGGAGGGGACTGATGTGCAGGCCACTGAAAGGCTACATTGAGGAAAGAATTCCATAACCTCTCACTCCCCCAACTTAGGTGCTACTGTGAACAGGGAGGAGGAAAACACACCTCTCCCTGCCATGGTAGCTCTGGGGCTAAGGCCGTGGGATAGTCAATTGTACTCTGGCCACGGCAGGTGTGGGCTGGGGTTGAGACCACTGGGTAACGGTATCCCTCCCCACCAAAGCCCTATGAGCTTACATGGCATTTAGTAGGCTGTGGCACAGCCACCTGGCCACACAGCTTAAAGGGAACTCAGGTTATACGTTTCGCCCCTCTGTGGGTCATCCGAAGGCTAACAAGATTTGAGCTCTGACTGAAGCTTTCCCCACAGTCAGAGCAGCTGAATGGTTCTCTCCCCTCTGTGGGTTGTCGTATGTTTAACGAAGTCTGACCTGTGTTTGAAGCCTTTTCTGGAATCAGAGCTGTTATGAGGTGACTCTCTTGTATGTACTGTCCCATGACTAGTAATGCAGGAGCACTGACTGAAGCTTTTCCTGCAGTCAGAGCAGCTGAAGGGTTTCTCCCGTGTGGGTACTCCTATGACTAACAAGGTATGAGTTTCTACTGAAGCTTTTCCCGCAGTCAGAGCAACAGAAGGGTTTCTCTCCTGTATGGGTCCTCCTATGCGTAACAAGGTGTGACTTCTGACTGAAGCTTTTCCCGCAGTCAGAGCAATTGAAAGGTTTCTCTCCTGTGTGGCTCCTTCTATGGGTAACAAGCTCTGAGCTCCGACTGAATCTTTTCCCGCAGTCAGAGCAGCTGAAGGGTTTCTCTCCTGTGTGAGTCATCCTATGGGTAACAAGGTGTGACTTCTGACTGAAGTTTTTCCCACAGTCAGAGCAATTGAAAAGTTTCTCTCCTGTGTGGATCCTCCTATGTCTAACAAGGTGTGACTTTTCACTGAAGCTTTTCCCGCAGTCAGAGCAGCTGAAGGGTTTCTCTCTTGTGTGGATTCTCTTATGGTGAACAAGGTCTGAGCTCCCTATAAAGCTTTTCCCACAGTCAGAGCAATTGAAAGGCTCCTCTCCTGTGTGAGTCCTCCTATGGGTAACAAGGTGTGAGCTTCTACTGAAGCTTTTCCCACAGTCAGAGCAGTTATGGGGTGTGTCTCCTGTATGTATTTTCTGATAGTTCGTAAAGTCTGAGTGTTCATGGAAGCTCTTCCCAGAGTCAGAGCACTTGCAGGGCTTCTCTCCTGTGTGGGTCATCCTATGGGTAACGAGGTGTGATTTCTGACTGAAGTTTTTCCCACAGCCAGAGCACTTGAAAAGTTTCTCTCCTGTGTGGGTCCTCCTATGTCTAACAAGGTGTGACTTGTCACTGAAGTTTTTCCCACAGTCAGAGCAATTGAAAAGTTTCTCTCCTGTGTGGGTTCTCCTATGTCTAACAAGGTGTGACTTGTCACTGAAGTTTTTCCCACAGTCAGAGCAATTGAAAAGTTTCTCTCCTGTGTGGGTTCTCCTATGTCTAACAAGGTGTGACTTGTCACTGAAGCTTTTCCCACAGTCAGAGCAGCTGAAGGGTTTCTTCTTTGTATGGGTTCTCTTATGATGAACAAGGTCTGAGCTCCCTATAAAGCTTTTCCCACAGTCAGAGCACTTGAAGGGCTTCTCTCCTGTGTGGGCTCTTTGATGTTCAAGAAGAGTTTCACAGTCACTACAAATGCAGGGTGACTGTTGATGAGGGATTTCCTGTTGAGGGGTTTCTGTGTTTCTTTTCTCCCCTCTGCTCCTGTGACTGGAGTTACCCTGTCCCTCTCCTGGGTGGTTTCCCTGCTGCCTTTCTGGGCTATGCTGACTCTCACAGTTCTCTTTTTTCTCACATATCTGGAAAACATACCCTTCAGATTTTCCCAATAACATCCCACATGGAGACACTTGCTCCGGTCCTTCCTGCTGAAGACTCTTCTCATGGTTCTCAGTCAGCATCCCATCACCTGTTGGGATAGAGCAATAATCCAGACAGGAGTTATTCTCCATGATGAGCTGAAAGGAAGCTCTGAAAGAGGAATAGAAAAGGGGACACACACTCAAATAATGATCAAATTATCACCAGCTGAGTTCATCCTCCTGCTTCACAACCCTTCCACAGAGAAGAGAACCCAGTCTTTCCTCACCCACCACACACTAACTGGAGTTGAAGACAGACTGAACAGTCAGTTAGACTTCATGAAAACACAGAAGTTACATCTGCTATAATGAGACAGAAATTAGTTTGGAGAAATGGAGACTGATTGCTCACCTGTCTGGGTGTTGCTGATGATCTCCCCTTCCTCACAGCTCTGGGGATCTGGGACCCGCAACTCCTCCTCTAACTCCATCCAGGAGATCACATCAGTTTTGGAGACTTGAAATTCTGTTTGGAGAGCAATGAACCAAGTGCTGATCTTGTTCATTAAGGTCTGTGCCATTACTGCTTCCAGAGCCAGGATCCGAGTCACCCACCCAGAGAGTCTCTCTTCCCCACCTTGCAGACATTGGGCTCTGGCTGGTACAAGATCCCAGGATACACTCACCTGCAGTAAAGGTGCATCACTCTCCCCTCCCCCCCCCCCACCTTGGGAATGGCCCAGCTCATTCCTGAGGGGAGCTGAGCACTCTGTTGCACTCTCTAGGGTACAACTCAATCCCCCTCAGAGCCTGTTCCATCCCCCAGGCATCCCAGGGCTGGACAAGAACACACTGCTCAGAAGGGGAGCTCTAGTGAGGGCTTGCAGGTCTGACACCAAGGTCCCCAGACAGGGCTCAGACTGCAGCTGCCACATGGCAAGTCACTAGGACTTGGAGATGAAGGACCCAGCAGAGCTCTAGATCCCCAGGGCTCTGTCCACAAAACTTCTGGCTGGTGGCTGGGCTTCCCTTGATCTTTGGCTCAGATGCCCTACTTGGGCCAGAAGGAGACAGGGGAAGTTGCCGGAGTATCTAAGTGAATCCTTGGCTGGTTGCTTAAGGTCCTGCCTATGCACCATACTCCTGATCCCAACTGCCTATGTCTGGGTGGGTCCTGCTAGCTACCCCAAGAGAAGCCCAGCGCCACCCTGGGCAGCCATGGGAATGGTAAGCCAGGGCAGAGCTGGGCCATGCTGCTCCTCTGGTACTTGGGGCTGTTGCTCAGCTCCCCCTCTGCAGCCTCAGTTCTACTCTGCCAGCAGCAGCCTTTGTGTGGTTTCCCAGTCTGGCTCTTGTGGCGAGCCTGGCCTTTGATTTGGTTCCCCTCAAGGCTGCACAGAATCTATCACCCTTACACCTTGTGAGTGTGTTCCCCTCAGCTTTGGCCCCACCCCTTCTCAGAACTTCATTTAGTGTTCAGAAGATCCACCTGTGACATGACCATGGAGATCATTATGCTACCGCTGTTACACAACTGCAATAAACCTTGTGCAAAGTGTGCTGAATGCTATGTCAATGGGAATGTTCTGATGTGATGACTATGATTATCTTGTTTATGTCCATTATTTTTTAACTAGAACAGGCTGGGCTTTGGCAGAATGGTGGGGCAGTGGGTACCAAGTAACCAGGAAAGTACATTCCTGAGCAGGAGGAAGCCAATCAACACAGAGATCTCCGTAGTTAATGCAAACACATAGTCCTAAGAGATGGCTCAGAAAGACATTGACCCTTGTGCACAAGAGTGGGATGAGGGGATAATGGATACGGATGTTTTGTTCAAACAGGTGGTAGAACAAATGGAATGCAACATGCATCTTGTTTGTGTCTATGTATGAGAGGGGAAGTCACAGGAGGGGCATGTTGATGCTGGCTGAGGGACAGCATTCTGACTGCTGACTGAGCTAATACTGTTATTGGGCTGGGACAAGTCTCACTATACCTGTGCCTGAGGAGCTGGAACACTAGCACCCTGCTCCTTTTCACAATAAACTTGGCTGAGTGCCTTAGCCTCCGAATGGAGTCTGGGTCTTTCTTTGCATAACCCTGAGCTGTGCTGCATGGGCAAGCCACACGCTCTGCCAGTGCTGCTGGCATCAGAGCTCCAGAAAAAGCCACCCTGAACAGCCGTAATGACGCTCTGTGGCGCTAGCAGCAATTCATATGGCACTGCAGTCTCTACGGGAAGCAAAATTATCAATCACAGCAGTACCTGGGAATTCTGGTGTAAATCAGGACCCCACTGTGCTATTGGCAGGGCTCGCCAGCCGCACAGAAGCGCACATGCGTGGCCCCGTCAGCTTAAAATCTACTCGCCACAGGCGAATAGTTTGAGTAATTTGTCGAGCTTTGGCTATTGGGGTGCTCATATGGAGCTAAGCATCACTATTCTTTATTGTAGGTATCCTTCCCCAGCTCTGTGAAACAGGGACACACTGTAATAGCCAAGGCTCGACAAATGAGCTAATCTACTTGCCCGTGGCAAGTAAATTTTAGGTTGGCAGGGCCACATGGTCAGCTATTGCAGAGAGAGGTGATCACACACAGAGTCTAAGGAACTTCATCAAGGTCCCGCAGGAAGTCTGTGATGGGCAGAAAACTGAACACACGTCTGTTGAGCATGAAACCAGACATTCCCATAGGAATAAAAAGGATATTTCACTCTAAAAAGACAACACAGATTATATGATTTATCTCCATTGCACACAGAGGCAAGTGAGCCCTAGAGAGAATGAAGCTGAACTTTTGAAAGGAAACCCAGCCTGTGCCTGAAATGCGAACGTGAGCAGAACTTTCCTTATCTACTACAGAGCTACCTCCAACAAAATACTTGCAGAGCTTGAACTGCCTCATCCACCCTCCCTCAGCCCCAACATCCAGACCCTCCCACTGGCAAGAACAAGCATGTCACAGACATTAGCTACAGGCAGGGAAGGACTCTGTGAACCGCAACCTCCTTCCAGTGGCTCAACAGACTACCACAAGGGGACACTGCAGCCAGACCCAGAACTCTGGTACCTGCTGTTCCTGCCTGAGCCCTTCTACTCACACCTCCGGTCAAGGCACTAGATGGGCAAGACAGGGGGAAGCGCAGTGAGACCTTAGATGTGGGAAGAGCAGCACCGCTGTTATGTCCCTAAACCTGCTCTCCCTGGGAGGGGGCAGGGAGGTGACAGTCTTGCACACAAGAACCAGGATGATTGTGGTAGATACTCCTGACATTGGGGGCAGAGGCAACAAATGACCCTGAACCAAACCCAACCCAGATGCTCCAGAGCCCACCCAGCTTCTGTTACCCAAGGAGACAGGAATCCTTACTCAGCCAGTTCACAGACTCATAATTCTCCTGCATCACATCGCCGTAGAGGGCTCTCTGGGCCGGGTGCAGCAGAGCCCATTCATCCTCAGAGAAATAAACAGCCACTTCTTCAAAGCTCACTGGCTCCACTTCCTGTCCCTGGCTCTGTAGGCCAGGGGCTGAGCTGGAGACAGACATAGGTGTTCTGCAGCCTGGCAGGTGGAGAAGAAGAATTGGAGACATTTCAGAAGGGGCTTTAATCCTTTCCACACCCCCATTCTCCCCAGACTCTGTCCCTAGTGACACGTGTTAGACTCTGCCATTGTAGGCAAAAGTTTTAGTCTAGAAATTACATAAACAGCGCATAGGAGTTAGATCCCAAATACACATTCATTTCTGTCTCTACCTGGCTTGAGTTATACCAACAGGCTGCATCTAGACTGGCAAGTTTTTCCGCAAAAGCACCTGCTTTTGCGCAAAAACTTGCCAGCTGTCTACACTGGCCGCCTGATTTTGCGCAAAAGCAGTGACGTTCTATTGTCCGAAATCAGTGCTTCTTGTGCAAATGCTTTGATGTTCCCGTTTGGGCAAAAGCCATTTTCCAGAAATGTTTTTGCACAAGAGGGCCAGTGTAGACAGCTAAAAACTGTTTTGTGCAAAAAAGCCCCGATGGCGAAAATGGCAATTGGGACTTTCTTGTGCAAAACCGCGTCTAGATGGGCACGGACGCTTTTCTGCAAAAAGTGCTTTTGTGGAAAAGCGTCCATGCCAATCTAGACGTTCTTTTCCACAAATGATTTTAACAGAAAAACTTTTTCGTTAAAAGCATTTGCGGAAAATCATGCCAGTCTAGATGTAGCCTTACTGCGTCTGCCACAATGGAATTTAGTTCTCAGCACCCAGTGTTTCGGATAACAAGCCTCATATTCACCTGCCTGAACATGGATATAAGTTAAATTTAGGCTGCTGTATTTAAAACCCTTAGTCTTCATTCATGGATTTGCAGCACAAACTTTGTTCTCTCATCTGACAGACGTTATAAACCCTTTCCACAACAGAGTCAGTGAAGTTAACACCACCATTCAGATGCTTATTATTAAACATGTGTGCTGAGTGTTTCCAGGGTGAGATCTTAAAATTCATGGTTTCATGGGATCAGAAGATACCCTTACTCACACAGTCTGACCCCCTCTGTGGCACAAGCCATTATACTTAGTCCAGTTACCCAGGCACAGAGCTCTGTTTCCCCACTGTGTATTTTCTAGAAAGTCCCCCAGTGATTTGAAGGTATCAAGAGATGGAGAATCCACCAGTTCTTTGATCATTTGTTTCAGCAGCAAATCCTCTTCTCTATCAAACATTTGTTCCTCTTTTCTAGCCTGAAATAGTCTGGCTCCAGTCGTCATTTATTGGCTCTCACTAAACCATATCCAGTCGATGGGGTGGGCAATTCATTTTGATGGGGGGCCAAATGGAAAGTGGCTAAGAGCTGCACTCTTCCATGACATTAATGCAGGAAATGCAAGGTCTGGTATGGACATTGGAAGAAGAAGGAAGTTTGGGGTAAGGATTTGGAATGCAGGAGTGATAGAGAGGTCTAGGAGGGAGTTTGGGTGAAGAAGGCAGACTGTGATCTACATCACTGGATTAGCCAACCACTCAGATAATTAAAGTAACTTTAATTTAGAGAAGTGACTTAGTGGACAAATAAGGGGCTGTGGGTTTCTGACCTCTGAGAGCTCTTGCATATATAGCTGCAGGAGGAGGACAAAGTTTGGGTATGCGGGGAGAGGGGGGGGGGGAATTAGGAGGGGAAGAGAGAGGTTGAGGTGCCAGAGGTAAGCTCTGGACAGGAAACTTATGAGTGATTCCTGGCCAAAGGCAAATCACCTCAGGCAGGCAGGGAGCCTGCCCGATCCTCTCACAGGCTGCAGAGCCATGTGGGTATGTGAATAATTATGATCCAGAGGGGAGGGGACGCAGTGCTTTGTTTCTGGCCAGAAATCAGCCAATGAGATTGTCCTGGGGATGGAAGCAGCCCCTGAAGCCTTTCCCCCTCCCCTCCGGGCTCACAGTCCCTTTCTGAGTGACTTACAGATGGGAAGTGGCATCCGTGGGGTGGATCCAGCCCATGGGCTGTATTTTGCCCAGGCATGCACTAGACTTAACAGTCCTTGGGGACTCAGCAGTTTCTTGCCTTGAACAAACTGATACCGTGGAAGCCAGTCAGTTCTCAGCCTTTCAGCCTATTTATTGTTTGAAACCAATCCCATATGAAACTGACTGAGTAGTGAAATCTGAGCCTGAAGGTGCCATCCCTTGTGTGCTTTAACTTCACCCCTTTAGCATCACAAACCCATAGACCAGTGTGTCTCCAAGTGTCCACAGGTCCCCATGCAGTGCCACTAGGTCTCCTCACAGATCACCGGGTGAGATTTAGGGCTGTGAGCACCGTGGTCGCTGGGTTTGGTTGGTAACTTCAATGACAATCACATGAAGATGTTTTCACAGGAATTTTCTCACAGTTTAAAGAATTTCCACCAGCAAACTCACCTTGTCTGAAAGCTCCCAGGGATTTTCTTCTTGATCTCTCCAGTGCAGAGGGCAGAGTATCTGGTGGGAGAAGGAATAAGAGAGGTGAGATTCCAGGCTCTCCTGTTTATAACAATGTCCCACTCTGAACCCTGTGTTTCAACTGTATCAGAGACCAGACAGAGACACATGCAGGTATTTAGTATAAAAGAGTCTGAAATTTTCATTTCCTCTGTCACTCGGGAACCTCCCAGCAATGGAGCCAATATCCCTACAGCATCACACCAATCCCAGGAAAGAGAAGCTGTAAGTGAGACTTACTCTTCCCTCCTCACTCCCTCCCACTTGGTTTCTCATTCACTTACTGACTCTTATCATAACCTGGAACTGTGGTGGTGGAACATGTGGCTATCACAGTAACTTTAGCCATTTTGATCTCTGAATGGGCGGTTCAGAGTTTGCAGACCCCTGGCTATATCTGCAAGCAGATGGGTCTCTTCGCTCAGTGTCTCTAAGGAGAGCAGAGTGATGGCACTGTCATTCTCCATGTGAGAATTGAGGCAGGGCAAGGTTGGCTTCAGAAGCCAGATTCAATAGTCTCAGATACTTGAACCACTTTCCCTTCATACATCCCTTCTAGGTACCTTTGAACTCCCTCAGAGTCTCTGACAGAGCAATCGTTTTCTGGGAGAAACTGCTGACTTGTTCTTCTAGTTCAGGGGAAATCTCCTCTGGCAGCTGGAACTCCCCTGTCTCACACCTGGACAGAAACAATTCCATGTGATTGTATTTTGTTTACTGCTGATAAGTTCTGGCTAGTGAGTCTCAGCTCTAACTGTCCTGGAGCTAGAATTCCTCCAAATCTCCCATCCTGACAGCAGGGGTAACACATCTAATGGCCATGCAACCTTCCCTTGAGAGGTCCCACTGCTGTTCTTCACCTCTGGCCTGGGGAGACTGGCTGGGGGACTAAGGGGAAATTTAGTCTCCATGGCCAACTCACTCCTTGGCTCCCAGATGAAGGGCTGAAGGAATCTGTCCACTAGGGACTAGACTGAGACATCAGCTCCCCGTGCCCCAGCTCTTTCCACAAAGGTCTCCAAACAGCCCTTGAGTGGGACAGATTCTTGGTCCCTGCTACCCTGGGCTGAACGTGCCCAGTGCCCAGCAATAACAGGCCCATGTTCCATCCCACAGTCCTGAAGATGCCTGTCTCCAGGGAGGTGAGAGTTCTAGGAAACACTTTAGGTCAGACTGTTCCCTGAATGGGGAATTCCAGAGCCTGTAGTGCGAGGATGAGACTCTCAGAATTAGAAGAGTCAGAGATATTCATATCGAACATCTGGCTGTGGAGCGCTGGGAAGATGTGGTGCTAACATCAGCTCCAAGCCCTTTCCCTGCGCTGCACAGTATGAGGGGAGCAAGAACCACCTACCTGCTTAGGGTGCTTCTGATGTCCTAGAAAAGAAAAAGACACAGAAAAAAATTTCAGCCCCATTGAACACACACAAGGGGACCTCAAGGAAGGGATTTTGCAAACATGGGAAGAGAGGCCCTGCACTGGCCCCAGGAACATGGATCCTCTGAGCGAATGGGGATTTGCCATCTCTAATAGTTCTGTGCCTGTATCTCTACAAAGCACAACAGTCACTCACATGGCAGCAATGAACAAGGTGTTACATTGAAATCTGACAGCTGGACCCCAGCACTTCGGATTCAGGAGCCTCCTTTCCCTGTGTGGGGAGATGGGATGTTTCTCCCTCAGTCTCACCTGCAGGAATTCACTTGCTGGCTTCTGACACATCTCCTCCAGCTCACCGATCCACTCACTGAGGGAGGAAATCTGCATGGAGAGCTTCCTGAAAGTGTCAGCCTGGAACCTCCCAATCTCCTCATCCAGCTTCTCCAGCTGCGTTAGGAGTCGCAGCTCGTGTTCCTCCAGGAACTGCCTCAGCTGATGAAACTCAGCCACAATCATCTGACTCTCAACTTGGATCCATTTCTGTGTGAAAACAGGGAAAGGGCTGGGCAGGGGCATGGACGGAGCTGAGGGCCCTTTCATGGGGAGCTGAGTGCACAGCAGGGAGACTTTCTTGGAAAACCCTAAAATTTGTAACATTTGACTATACTTTGTGATTACTAGGTAGAGGCATCTCTCCCAGCATCTCCTTTGGCCCGTGTACCTCTGAAACGGATGTTCCCATGTCTGTCATGGGCAGCATCTTCTGTTATTCATGGGCTCTGGGAATTCAGATCCAGAGCAGCAGGAGGCAGGACTTAGCACCAGCCTGACAGAGATACTCAGGGAGGAAAAAGAAGAAAACATGCTAATGTACCAAGTGAGCAGACAGCCCTTTAGGGGGACATTCAGCTCCCTTGGGGAGGATGTCTGAGACAACTAGAAAGGTTGGAAATTATCTCATGCACTGACATGGATGCTCAAGGCCTGTCTACATATGGATCTCAGCCAGCAATCCATGATCTAGGAGAAACACAAAGAAGCCCAACCTCACCAAGGCCACACAGGATTCTGCTTCCTAACACAGCCCTCCCACTGCCAGTCCCTACTGGTTCATAGCCACAAGAACCTACGAGATACTCCTGGCTTTTCCTTTCTGCTGTTGTTTTCCTTCTCAGCAGCTTTTCTCTCTCTTCCCTCAGCGCCTTCAAATGGGCCTCCAATTTTTCCTGAAGAAACAGAAATAAACACGAGGGCAAACCCTATGAGATGTTTGGAGCCCATTTGTCTGCCTTTAAGAGAATCCCAGTTTTGTGGAGCTCTGCCTCTGTCCAGCAGGGACTCAGCCCTGGATGTAGCTTTGTCCATAGAAAAAGACACAGAAAGAGACTGCAGATAAAGGACACCCGTTAGGGTGGTGGACGGATTGGTGGTGGCACCTTCATAAAGAATGATGCAGGTGGTTAACAATACTAATCATGTAACCAATTACAATTTTATCAGTGACAGTAATTTTTTTAACCTACTAACAGGCAGAGCAGGCAGTGGAAATGGGCTCTCCTGGTTCCAGGGTTCTCTCGCGAGGTCTGACGGGGGTGGCCACAAAAACTGCTGGCCGATGGTAACTCCCAGCAGCTGCAGACTGACGTTAGCTGCCTGAAGAACGCAGGCAGTGGGGAGTTTAACCGGTAACTGGCACCAATAAATATTAGCTCATCAATTAACCAGTTTGAACTCTTGCTACAATCCAGTTGAATCCTAGTTGTGCCTGGCATTGACCTGCACTTCCTGAAGCCCTGCTATGGGTGGAGTGAAGGTGCTCAGGGCCCCACACAGTATCCAGCCCAGCAACCTCATCTAGTGCCAGTTGCTGCATCAGAGTTTAACCCCTCATGGAGCAGCCCAGAAGCTCAGCATCCCAGTGGGAAACCTCTTCTCCCTGCTGGGCCTAGGGCTTTATCAAGGCATCTTTCTCGTCTAACAGCCACACTTCATCACTGTTCAGAGATGCTGAGAGAGAGAGAGCAGTGTAGTCTAACAGTTGGACCAGGGTTTGGAAATAAACTCTATCCCTGATGTGTTTGGCGACTATGAGCAACTTGCTGCCCCACCTACCCTCCCCACAGTTTGTCTAACTGGACTGTGACCTGCTCAGAGCAGGAACTTTCCCTCACTGGGTGTTGTGCAGGGCCCAGATCCCATTGTGGATCTATAAGGCAAATGACAGATTATTATTCCTGTTCATCCAATCAGTAGCAGCTTGTAACCGCCTCTTCTTCAATCGCAAGGCAGCTCTCTGACAGAGTAGCCTGTAGCTCCTGTAATCTAAACCTCTCTGATTAACACGTTCATTTGTGCAAACAGCCCTCCTGTCACCAGTGAGGGCTGGGTCTCAGGATTAAGAGAAACATTTCCCACAGGAGGTATCAGTAAAGAGTTGATGTAAGTTGCCACAAAGCCAGAACATTTACTTCTTACAGAATCTCTTGTATCATGAAGGCTTTTCAGACTTATTTCACACATGCTCCCGGTAACAGTCAATGAAATTAGCCTGTAATTAAAACCCAATGTTATTTCCCATTACATTGGACAGCAGTTCTGTACCTTGTACTCCTGGGAAGCTTCTTGTAAGGGCACCACCATGTGAGCTTGGGATCTGTCATACGCCACACAGATGGGAGTTTGATCCTCTTCACAGAACAGCTTCATAGCCTCCTGGTGCTCCTCGCACATCCCGTCCCATCTTGCTCTCTTTGCTGCTTGGAAACTCAGCTGCTTGGCTAGTTCCACCACCTTTACCAGCTGCTGATTGGGCTGGAGGGGTCCCTGCTGCTCAGTGCCTCTGCATTGAGGGCTGAGGGGGGCCTGGCGGAAATTGTGCTCACACTCCAGAGTGACAGGGGCTGTGAAATCCTCCAGACAGACAGGACATGTCACTTCCTCCCAGAAACTTTGCATGGGGCTCTCTAAAGCCATGGCTGCCTCTGGGCTGGGGAAGAGGAGTAGTTTCACTTTCCTGAGCTCAGCAATGGAGGGGCAGGTCCGAGGGGGCAGGTGCATGAGGTACCAGCACTGAGGATAAAAAAAAAATCAAAATTAAAAACCAAAAAAGCTCCCAAAGCTTTGTTCACCCACTGTCCACGCCAGGGCCTCTATTGGGCCCCTCAGCCACCTGCTCCAGCCAGACTCCCCCCCCCCCGTCTCTGTGCCCCTCATGCCAGGGCCCCTCCTCACTGTGTTCAAATCCCCCCGCCCCGCACACTCTGCAGCCCCCTCACAGCCCCTCTGTGCGCCCCCGGACTACACCCAGGTCTCAGACCGCCCCCACTTCAACAGCCCAGCCTGAGCATCAGGAAGCACCAACAGCCTGAGAGAGGGAGCTACACGAGCGGGGCTGGATGTTTGTGACGCGACCGCAGAGCCGGCCATTGCCCAGCCGGACCCCCCGGCTCCCAGCCGGACCCCCCAGCACCACAGGACGGTGGGTCACAGCCCCTCCCTCTGCCCCAGCCGCGCCAATCGCCACCCCCAGCTTCCTCACGCTGGGCTGCGGCCTCCCCCGCTCTGGCGCCCCCTTCCCCAGCCCCGCTGCGAGTAACGGCCCCTCCGGCCCCTGAAAACGGCTCCCGGCTTAGAGAGCGCGGCGCATGCGCACTAACCGCGGCGAAGTCCGCTACCTTTCCCTACCCGCGCGCGGAGTCAGACGCTGCTGCGGTCCGCAGCGGGATGGGCGGGGCCTGAACCAGGCCGGGGAGTGACAGCGGCGGAGCAGAAGGGGTGGCGCTGTCAGACCACGCATGCGCAGCAGCTCAGTGACTCCCACTGGGGTCCAGCGCCAGGGCGTAGCTCTGACCGGGAGCTGCCTGGTCACACCTCCGCCGGGGGGGGGGACTGTCCCTAGGCCAGAGGCTACTTCTGTCTGTCAGAGGCGGGCCGGGCCGGCCTGCAAGTGGAGAGAGGCATGTGCTGCTGGGCTGAGAGCTGAGCGAAGGGCGGGGGCTCGGTGCTGCCCGAGGTGGGAGGTTTCTGGCGGGGCCGGCGCGCGGCGCTGGGGCTCCAGGGTCCGCTCTGGGCCCCACGTGGCTGCGGCGGATTCGCGCGCGTTTGGTTGGTTGGTCTCGGGGCGGCGCGCGGCGGGAGGGGGGTGGATGCTCACCTGAGAGATTGTGCTACTTCCTCCTAGTGTGAGATCCGGGCACTGCGCATGCGCCGCAGTTCTCGTGCAGCTTTTGCCCTTCTCTCTGCCCGCACGCGCTGTGAGTTTTGCTTAGTCCCTGTTAAAAGCCTTTCGCAAGGGGGGAAAGTGGCTCAACGGAGGAGGCGGCTTCACATTGACTTGGCAGGGGGTGGAGCAGATGCAGGCGGGGCTAGGATGGGTTCTGGTGGGGGGAGGGGCGCCAGGTAAACGTTGCAACACAGAGAGCAAAGCCCCAGCACAGGCAGGGCAGGAGGACTTAAAACAGCTTCCCCAGTGGAAATGAGGCACAAGTCAGAGTGGTGGCAAAAGGGCTTTTTTATTTGCTTAAACATTTATTTTAATCATTTATTCACTTCTGCACAGAGCATGCTCAATAGGCCTGCAGACACCCCTGCACTTTGCCATGCCCACTCTATAGCTCTTGCGCAAAAACTTGCTGCCTGTCTACACTGGCTGTGTGTTCTTGTGCAAGAACACTGACGTTCTAATTTATAAAATCAGGGCTTCTTGCACAAGAACTATGACATGCCCGCTCAGGAATAAGCCCTCGTGCGCAAGAGCTCTTCCAGAAGAGGCCACTGTAGACAGGCAACATGAATTTCTTGTGCAAGAAAGCCCTATGGTTAAAATGGACATCAGAGCTTTCTTGCGCAGGAGAGTGTCTACACTGGCATGGATGTTCTTGCGCAAAAGCACATGCCAGTGTAGATGCTCTCTTCTGGAAGAGTTTTTGTACAAGAAGCTGCCAATGTAGACTTAGCCTTTATGTTTCTACTTACTACATTTTAAAGGTGTTCTAAAGACAGGACATGAAATTTCATAACATTTCTCTTGTCTTATTCCCGGGATTCCCAGAATTGCACTCCTGTCTCTGTATCCCATATTCATTGTTTTGCTCCTTGTAAATGTCTTGTACTGTAATTACTCTGTGCAATGCACAGTGTTGGGGGAAAAGATACGTAAGTCAAAGTACTGCTACTTTGCAACAAATATAAGTAAAAGCTAAAGTAACCTTCTGTAAATCTACTTGGCTGCGTCTAGACTGGCATGATTTTGCGCAAATACTTTTAACGGAAAAGTTTTTTCGTTAAAAGTATTTGTGCAAGAGTGTCTACACTGGCACAGATGCTTTTGCACAAAAACATTCGTGCCAGTGTAGACACTCTCTTGTGCAAGAAAGCTCCCATGGCCATTTTAGCCATCGGGCTTTCTTGCTCAAGAAATTAACATGGCTGTCTACAGTGGCTTTCTTGTGCAAGAATACTTGCGCAAGAGGGCTTATTCCTGAACTGGAGTGTCAGAGTATTTGCGCAAGAACCACTGATTTCATACATTAGAACGTCAGTGTTCTTGCGCAAATTCTTGTAGCCAGTGTAGACAGGTGGCAAGATTTTGTGCAAAAGCAAGTGCTTTTGCGCAAAATCCTGCCAATGTAGACACAGCCCTTGAGTAAAAGTACAAAAGTATCACATCTTAATTTGTACTTAGATACGCAAAAGTAAAAATTAGTTGTCCTATGGAAACCTATGCTTAACCACCTATGTTTTTGCAGGTAGCCATTATTTCTCTCTCTCTCTTTGTGTCACATACACAAACATGACCGAAGCCCCTCCTACACTCCAAACCTGTAGGCAAAAGCACAGGGCGTTCTCCCTAAACCCCTATCCCAGCCTGGTGCAAGTGATTGAGGTTGGGGGAAGAAGAGGGTTGCAGTGAGCATGGTGAGACCTCAGAAGGGACAGAGGAAGGGCAGGGCCTCAAAGAGGGGCTGGAATAAAGTGGGTGTTTCAGTTTGAGGAACATTTTACTTGCAAGTGATCTTGCAGTTAAAAAGGTTGGAGAGCAATGTTATAAGGAATGTGAGGCAGGAGAACACCAAAATTTTAAAAATGGATTTAAAGAGGGCAAAAGAAACTGCTCCTGAAAGAAAATACTGGAAGTATCACTTTCCTACAGGGACCAGTGAGAAAGTAGTAGTGGAGGTAGGACATTCCTATGGGGAACAGTTACTTAGCCTGCAGTATAAGAAACTGCTATCATCTTTCACCCTAAGACCTAGCAAATTTCCATTCACCACTGTAGTGAGAAAGTCCTAGTGGAGATATGGAGAACAGTTACTTAGTCTGCAGTGTAAGAAGCTGCTACCCTCACAAACGCTAAGGCTATGTCTATACTGTGCATGGTTGTGCAAGAAGATATGCAGATGAAGTGCACAGCTCATTTGCATACCTAATGAGCCACCATTTTGCGGAAGGGGTTTTTGCGCAAGAAGGAGCTGCGTACACTACTCCTTGCACAGAAAACCCCTCTTGTGCAGAAGCCATTCTGCCTGAAAATAAGCAGCAGAACAGTTCCTGCACAAGAACGGTTCTTTGTGCAAGCAGTAGTGTAGACAACTCCTCCTTGCGCAAAAGTCCCTTCCGCAAAAATAACAGCTCATTAGGTATGCAAATGAACTGCAGCAATATTCATTGCCACAGCTCATTTGCATATCTTCTTGCACAGCAATGCAGAGTATAGACATAGACTTAGGCTGATTCCCGTCTAGCAAATTCCTGGAGTTCAGACCAACAATGACATTTGCTTTTTTTGGAGGACTTTTACAGAGTCTTTTACACTTTCATTAAAAGTATTTATAAGTGCACTTGTGTTATTTGTTTAGAGCTGTGTTTCTCAACTAGTGATATGTATGGGGGGTACTTCAGCACAACTGAAATTTGGAGAAAACTGAATTTGTTTTAAATTGTACAACATTTTATTATTTTTGTACATTTTACACGAAAAAAATCTCCTGCCAGACTATGATTAAGTTGTTTACCAAAAGTGTTGCAATGGTAGAAAAAAATTGTGTGTCTGAAAACTGTAGGTAATGGGGGTACTCAAGTTTTTTTTAAATGGGGTACTTATACTTTTTTTTGGAAAAGGGGTACTTTATAAAAAAAGTTTGAGAAACACTGGTTTAGAGTAATCCTTTGTAAACAACTGATGGTCGACTCCAACATTGTTTTTAGACCAGTATTTCCAAAATGGTGTTCCATGGAATACTGGGGTTCAAAGATGAAAGTGATATTTCCAGTAGGAGTTTCTTACAGTAGCAATTTCTTATTTCTGGAAATCAGTAACTGCCCCCAAGAGCACAATCCTACAGGGAGCTGTTTTCAACACAGAAATTTTAGGAACTGCTGCATGTAGGATTGTGCTGCCCTAACAGCTGTTTCCTACAGTAGCACTTCCTTATGATCGTACCAATAAGACCGTGCTACCTATAGCACATTCCTATAAAGTAGAAGCTTTCGACATTACACCGACCATGGATTAACCTCGTGGTGGCCCAAGGGGGCCTGGTGGTTTGCTACCCAAACCTCTTCACGAATAAACAGTTCACACAAAAGGTCAGCCTACCACGCGTCATCAGTTCTGGGAGCACTGGAGTTCCAGTCCCGTGTATTGAGTTCCTGCTGGGGGCACGTGCCTCATAGGGGCTACGGCATGTCACTGGTGAACCTCTGTGCCCTGCTGCTCCACCTGGGTTCCTCTCCTGGCCACAGGTCTTCTACCTGTGTTGGTCAGAAGCATGTCAGCTGCGAGGGGGGTGTTCTGCCCATGATACTGCATGTGAAATTACTCAGGGGATGTTTGATTTGAGGATGATGAGAGGCACAGGCAGAATGCTGGGCGCACGGTGGGAATCTGGCTTCACCCCTGGTTATGCAGAATCCAGTGTTTTTCCAGAGTGAAATCAGACACCTGCCTGCCACTCTGGGACTGTCCCTTTCTCACCGTGTTCCCTCTTTGGAGCCTCAGTCTCATCCTTCATGAGCAAACCCAGGACTTCCTGGAATGTCACCTGCAGGAAACAATGTCAGCAACATGCTCCTGAAACTTACCGGAGTCAACAAAATATCTCCCTGATGTGACATCTGCATGGATATCTCCATCAGTAGATCAGGGCGGAGATGGCAAAAGATCTCCTGCAGGATTCAGTGATCCTTAATGAATATGGAGAGAACTGAGATTTCCCTCTTGTACCCCTGGGCAGCTTCTGTCACAGGGACTGCAGTGTGAGCCCCAAGGCCTGGCCTGGCCTGGCCTGCAGCCCACAGGGATAGGAGCTGATCCCCATCACAGCCATTTTAAACTCCCATGGAATTTCTCACACGATTGTCCCCTCCAAGGGTGACAGCTGGAGACATGCCCTACAACTGCTCCACACTGGGGTCAGCCAGGAATATTCAACACAAGGCCAGCAGTGTTACTGAGCTGTTATTGGCCAGCACAGCAAAATACACAGAGTAATAAAACAAATCTCAGATATTTAATTTATATTTAAATTCAAACTTACATTTCACATTGCAAAGAAAGATTCATACATTTAGTGGGACAATGCAAGTTCTTCCCTTGCTGACATTGTTCATATGCAAATGTTTTATCTTGGTATGGGCCCCTCACACTGAAGACAGTTTTATGGGGAAGAGTCTCTATTTCCAGCTTAATCTTCCCCTGTATGAAACAAGGGGAACAACAGGCAGCACTGGAACCTTGTGCCACCTGGAAACCAGTTCACTGGACAAAAACAACATGACTCCCTTGGTAGGTGATTATAGGGGATTTATTTTCAAATAATTTAGGTCATTCTTGAGCACCATGCCAGGAACTGCACATCGTGAATAAAGCTTCCAAATTCAATTACGACTCTGAAAACGTTCACATGGCATCAAATGGAAAACAGAACCAAGCCGACCTACCAATTCTGTGTGATATGTCTCCCCTCAGCCTTTGCTTGTTTGGTAGCTAATACCTCCCTCAAGAAATCAGCCCAATAAGTTATTTTTATCGCAGCACACTGCAGAGAGGAGATGAGTGGTGGAACCCGGAACAATGTGGATGATTTTTTTTTAGACATTTTATATTCTGTATGCCCTCAATAACCATCTTGTCACCTTGTGACAACAGTAATGTTTAACTGGGACCATTGGTATTTCTGTCTCTATGTTACATGGGATCTCACAGGGGTAGAACATTCTGACAGGAGGGTCCCAGTTTATCACCATTTGCTGCTCTGAGCCAGGTGGTGGGGGAAGGGAAACAGGCAGAAAACTTGGACAGAGCAGAACAAAACAGCCTGTAAAAATCTGCTGGGGCTGTCTCCCATGAGTGGGGGCTCCAGTCATCCAGCCTGGGCCTATCTTTCACACAGCCCTGAGGCTGGGGTCCCCCCTTCACCAGCTCACCCCTCCCCTCACTCCATCATGTTGGGACCAGCTCCCTCAACACAAGTGGGTTTGCAGCACAAAGCAGCCCCTATAGCAAGGCCACAGACCTGCACTCCCGCCCCTGTGGCTGTTTGAGTCCTATCTTGGGCAGAGACTCCCCCAGGGCAGGAGATGCCAGGGCATTTCCTTCTTGCATTGGCCCCATTGCATGCACTGGGCTCCTCTGCCTGCTCTGTCATTTCTGCCAGGGGCTCTTCCTTGTAGGGGCTCTCTCACTTGCCTCTTCATTAATCCTCCATCCCCTTGTGATCTGGGCTCTTCCCTTCCTGCTGCTGCACCCACTCCCCAATCCTGGCCTCAACAGTTACCCCGCCGTATCCGCACAGCTCTTGTCCCTGCGCCCCTCTGCCTCTTACCCCACAGCCTGCACCCCCTGCTCCTGACCCACAGCCCCCACGCCTTACAACCAGCAGTCTTCTCCCCCCTCCCCATCCCTTCTGCTGACTCTTCCACCCCTTCTCTGCCACTTTCCCCTCCCCCAGGTCACTGGTCTGGGGCTGGGAACAGAGGGGAAGGTCGGGGGTGGGGGGACGAGACAATGTCTTTGGTTCCATCTCCATGGGAACAGGCCTGGGGTTGGTGCTTGGGGGTTGCTGGTTCCATCTACATGACAGCCTGGGCCCATGCTCTGAGATCGACCCCCTGGCACTGGGTTTAGGGGGTGCAGTGAAGACCCTCCAAATCAAGCACTGGCCACTCTGCAGTTGCCCCCAGTGCTCTACCCAGAGGGGACGAGCAAGGGGACCCGGCAGATGGTCAGGGGAGTAGCATTTACACCATCCTCATCGTAACCAGTGTAGAAATACGGGTGGAGCATCCTGGAGAAGGTGAAGGTGAAGAGATGGGTCCTGTCAGTCATATTGTAAAATGAGACCTCACCCACCTCGTAGTCCAGGAAAATCCCCACCTGGCTGGGCCTGGCGCTCACGGGGAGGGGAGTGGAAGGGGCTCAGTATCCAACCTCAAGTGAAAGTGCGCTCTCCCCCTTCCTGCTCACAGATTCCTTGCAAACACCTAGACTGTGTCTACATTGGCATGATCTTGCGCAAATACTCTTTAACACAAGAGTTCTTGCATTAAAGTATTTGCGCAAGAGAGCGTCTACACTGGCATGTGCCTTTGTGCAAGAGATGTGCTTTTGCGCAAGAGCATCTGTGCCAGTATAGACACTCTCTTGCACAAGAAAGCTCTGATGGCCATTTTAGCCATAGGCTTTCTTGCGCAAGAAATTCATGTTGCCTGTACGCTGGCCTCTTGTGCAAGAACAGTTGTGCAAGAGGGCTTATTCCTGAGCGGGAGCATCATAGTGCTTGCGCAAGAAGCACTGATTTCACACATTAGAACGTCAGTGTTCTTGCGCAAGATCTCCCCACCAGTGTAGACAGGAAGCATGTTTTTGTGCAAAAGCGTCTGCTTTGGCACAAGATCATGCCAATGTAGACACAGCCCTAGAGCCCAGTCAGTTTTGTCTCCCACCTCCACCTCCCAGTAACACCTCCCGCTTGCGAACCCCTCAGCGCCCAGAACTTCAGGGTAAGTGTCAAATATCTCCGGGTTGTTGGGCAGAGCCTGGCACGTGTCTCCGTCTCTCACACGTTTCTGATCCTAAGACAGGACGAGGTCGGGATTTGCAGTGTCTAGATCCAGAGTCACGTCCACTGGGGAGGGACAGGTGATGGGGCCCAGGGGATGAGCAATGGGGCAGGTGCCAAGACCATGGGCAGGAGAGAGTGGGTAGACACGGGGGAGGGGGGGCTGGCTGGGGCAGGGGCAGGGAAAGGCAGAGGGGCAGGTCCCAGAGGCTGTAAGGGGGTGAGGAAGGGGCAGGTGTGGGGGACAGAATGGGGTGATGGGAGGGGTGGGCACTGGGGGAGGTTAGGGGGAAAGGAGGGGCAGGCACAAAGGCCATAGGGATGCTGCCCACTGGGAAGACACAAAGGAGGGGGCATCAGAGCTCAAAGAGGAGGAGGAGGAGGAGGAGGAGGAGGAGGAGGAGGAGGAGGAGGAGGAGAAGAAGTGACGGTCAGGGCAGTGAGTCCCTTATGACCAGCTGAAGTTCTTTTAAATTGTGCTTGGTTCTGTTACAGCAACTGAAGGAGTCAGGTTAAAGCTTAAACAGTTACTATTTTATTGTTACAGGGTAAACTTATCTGTAACACAGCAGTAGCATTTAACAGCTAACACAGCCACTACAAAGGACAGGACAGAAATTACACTAATAAGTCACTTACAGGTACCATGAAACCCCTTTGATTCTCTGAGCTCTTATTAAATGCATGCAAAATAGACACATAGCAGGTATATATTCTTACCCCTGCGTTCCAGACTTGGCATGGCCAGCGTCTTTCTCTCAATCCCTCGGGAAG
Source organism: Pelodiscus sinensis (assembly GCF_049634645.1). Lineage (NCBI taxonomy): Eukaryota > Metazoa > Chordata > Testudines > Trionychidae > Pelodiscus > Pelodiscus sinensis. The sequence goes on from NC_134741.1 coordinate 1,535,751, forward strand.
AAGTAGGGCGAGGTTGGGCGTCCCACAGACCTCGGGAGACAATCAATACCTGCCAGCAGGTGTAGATGATTAAAGCTCAAATGGGGTAGGCTACTAAACCCCTCTTTATACCCCTTGGGTCATGTAGGCTTCTTCCTGGTCTCAAGTGGCCAATTAGAAAAAATGGCTTTGAATGCCAAGTTTCCCACGAAGGATGCAAAGCATAATTCACACCTGGGAAAATGCAGACAATGGGCACCTCTGATATGTGATGGGCGAAGATTTCTCTCCTGGGACAGTGCAGGCGTGTCAATTACTGGTACTAGCCATCAGGGCGACGGAAGCTAGCCCATTTACTGTCTGGTTTCTGTTTATGGTAGAGTCAGGGACAGGCAGCACACCTGCATTCCCAGGGCATCAAAGGCTGACTGCCTTTCTCTTGCTCTCTGGGCGGAGGGGGGGGGGACAAGATGGGGTTCATGTCTGGCTACAAGAAGGCACGGGCAGTGGGGCACAGAACAGGGAGAGGGGAGGGTCTGGCACTGGGGAAGGTGCAGGTGACAAGGAGACAAAGAGGGGTGAGGGGTAGGGCAGAGCCCAGGAGATACCAGGGCAGTGAGGGAAGGGGCAGTTATCAAGGGGGAGGGAGACAGAGATGGGCGAGGGAAGGGGAAGTCCCCAGGAGGAGTGGGAGGAGGGGCAGATGCAAGGAGGGCAGAGAGAAGGGGTTGGGCACTAGGAGGTAGAGGGGGACAAAGGAACAGGGAGGAGAGAGAGAGAGAGAGAGAGAGAGGTGTGGGGAAGGGCAGGCTGTAGGGAGGCAGAGGGGTGAGGAGATGTGAGCACCAGAAATGGGGTAGGGAAAGGGCCTCCACCACAGGGCCCAAAGAGGGGGCCAGGGAAAGGACTCAGGCAGGCAGAGGGGCAAAGGAAGGGGCAGGCCCTAGGGAGGCAGGGAGTTCACACTAGGGGACTAGAGCAGGGTGAGGGGTGCAGGGAGGCAGAGGGAGAGGGGAGGGGCAGGCGGCACTAAGGAGAAGGTGGCAGAGGAGGGGTGCAAGGAAGGGGCAGGCATCAGTGGGTGGGGGGACAGCGAAGGGTTTTGTGCAGAGGGCACCAGGGCAAGTGAAGATGGAGTAGGCAGCAAGGAGCAGAGTGGAGGAGAGGTGGGGGAAGGGAGGGGACAGCTGATGCTGGGAAAGAAAAGGGTGAAATGTTGGGACCCTTTTAGTGTCTGAGTAACAGGCCACAGAGCTGTACTTAGCCTGCCCAATTGAGAGGATCCCCCAGTGGCTGGGCTCAGGGTACCATCTGTGACTCTCCAGAACGGCCCTGATCTCAGCCCACAGACCCGACTGCAGCCTGAACTCTGCTCAGAGCGACATGTCTCCTGGGCCCTGTGAGCAGCACAGATCCTCTGCCGCTGCCCCGGTGTCTCCCAGCACGGGCACTGGCTACAAAGCCCCTCTGAGCCCCAGGGGTGCAGGGGTCTCTAGCGACCGACCACTCCAGCCACCCCCCGGCTCCTCCCACCCAGCCCTGAGGCAGACATGCTGGGGATCTCACACCAGGCTCTGCGGGCACGGCAGGTTTGGCTACACAGCTGGACAAGTACTTCCCAGAGCCAGGGGAGGGGCAGACTCTGGCTGTGGGGTTCGTGCCCCAGCACTAAATAGCCCTGCAGAGCTTGGGGCCCAGGTGCTGTCACTGCCGATCTCATGTGACCTTCTCTGCTGAGCCCCCACCAGGTGTTGGGGCCTGCACAGTCACC